>NC_041385.1:313048456-313110810 GCF_002162155.2 Triticum dicoccoides | reverse complement strand
AGTCAAGGGGGCGAATCATTTTTTTGCCCGGACGCACTTCCTTGCGTGTGAAGGTGTAGCTGGTGGGTCCCAGCAGTCAGGGGGGCGAATCGTTTTGTTTTTTTTTTGCATGGATGCACTTCCTTGCATGCGAAGATGTAGCTGGTGGGTCCTAGTAGTCAGGGGAAACGTTTTTTTGTGAAATATAGTGGCCTGTCCAGTGGGTCCCAGTTGTTAGGTGGAGGAATCATTATTTTACGCGTAATAAGGAGGCACTTCCTTGCTGCGGCCGTGGACCCAGCTGTCAGCCTCTCCACGTACAGTCCACGTCCGATGGAATTCAACCTACCGGAGCAGCTTCTGACGCCCCGTCCACGGCTGCAGATCCGCATGGTCGACACCACCCTTAGCCCAACCACCAGAGTAGCTTCTGACACCCCGTCCACGGTTGCAGATCCGCATCGTCGACACCATCCTTAACCCAACCACCGGAGCAGCTTTTGACGCCCCGCCCACGGCCGCAGATCCGCATCGTCGACACCATCCTTAACCCAACCACCGGAGCAGCTTCTGACGCCCCATCCATGGCCGTAGATCCGCGTCGTCGACACCATCCTTAACCCAACTACCGGAGCAGCTTCACCTAAGCCCTCGTCCATGGCCACAGATCCGCTTTGCCCACATCGTAGTCCACCCTATCGGAGCCGCTCCACAAACACCCTACTCGACGGTTCTAGATCTCCTTACCGGACCCCGACAGCCAGCGCAGCGTCATCACCCTCGATGTTTCTAACCTGATTCCCACCGTCTGGAGAGATGCCAAGCACCCGCCACGGCCTAAGTACTTGTCACCTTTAAACCCGTCTAGCATCACCTGCCCGATGTACTCCAAATATACTAACCGGTCGCTGTTACCTGTTATGCAGCTGGCAAAAACTACAAGGATGATGTTTCTTCTGGATCTAATAGCTTGGCCAACCAAGATCCTGGACTGAGGCATTGCTATGATCTTGTAAGCGTGTCTCTCTCTCTTGTATTGTTCTGTGCCTGCCAGCGTGCTTTGCTAGGATTTTCGACCAGTAATCCCTTTGTGCAGACAATGATTTCTACTACTGGCTTCTAAATTATATATGTAGATGTCATACATGATACTACCTCGTACCTCCGTTCCTAAATATAAGTCTTTCTAGAGATTCCGCTATAGGCTACATACGGAGCAAAATGAGTGAATCTACACTCGAAAATGCATCTATATACATCTGTATGTGGTCCATACTGGAATCTCTACAAAGACATATATTTAGGAACAGGGGCAGTACATTACACAAAATCATAGGTGGCATGTAGGAATTCCAGTGCACTACATTAGGCTCCCTTAGAGTGCCTGCTAGTCCAGCATACAGAGGCATGGCTAGTTTATGGTACGCACACAATCGTTAATTGGTGGTTTAAATATGCGCAAGGGATATGCAATGTAGTATCATGTAGAGATGTCTGAAATTAGCCGTGTCAACTTGCAGATAGGGTTACACAATGAAAAAGTACAAGATGTATGTGGCAATTTCATGGAACGTCGCAAAAAAAGGAGAGGCAGCGGTGAGCCTATACAGTGTGCTATGGTACGTCACTCCTCCATTGCAATCATCGTGACATGTTATTTGTATGCCAGTTCTATTAGCCAAGTTTCTTAGGGATAGTTATTATGAGTTATCCTAAGAAAATAAGCACCTGTGAATATAAGCTCCATGTAATAAGCCAACTAGTTCTTTTCATTGCGTTTTCAGCTTATCTTTGGTATGATCAGTGGAAAGTCTAGATTGCATTATATAATTTTCATTTTGCTGCCCATATGGAAATTAATTTGACTTGCAAACATCACAAAATGAACCCAGTGCAGTAATTAATATGATAGGAAAACAGACCATCACTATTTGCTCAAAATGCAAATACAAAGATACCATCTACTTGGCACAATCTACTTTGGTCAATGTTTTCCATAGATATCCCATTGCCTAATTTAAACGAAGAACACATGACCCACATTTAAATGAAGAACAATTATTTATTGAAATTCGATGGTCCAAGTGGCTGGTTATTATCATATAGCAGCACCACCTGAAAGCATCATATAGTAGCAGCAGCTCATAGCAACTCATCATACAGCAGCAGCAGTCTGCAATTCATCATATACCAGCAGCAGCTCATAGCAATTCATCATATAGCAGGAGCAGGAGCAACTCATAGCAATTCATCATATAGCAGCAGCAGGAGCAGCTCATAGCAATTCATCATATAGCAGCAGCAGGAGCAGCTTGTAGCAACTCATCATATAGCAGCAGCAACAGCTCATAGCAATTCATCATATAGCAGCAGCAGCAGCTCATAGCAACTCATCATACAGCAGCAGCAACTCATAGCAATTCATCATATAGCAGCAGCAGGAGGAGCTCATAGCAATGCATCATATAGCAGCAGCAGAAGCAGCTCATAGCAATTCATCGTATAGTGGATCAGAATGAAAATTTGGCAAAAAATCAGAGGAGATCCTCACCTTGTTGGATGAGCTCATCCTTCAACAGCACCTCAAGGCCATGGCCTGGGAGGAGGGTAGGGGGAATAAGGTGCCTTCTGTCGCAGTGTGGCATCAGCCGTAGTTGTGCAGCGCCCACCGGAGTAGTGCATTGGACGAACCACAGTGGAGCAGCTGCTGGAGACCATGAGAATGAGGGGCGGCGCCAGAGGGAGGAGCAGCCAGGGAGATTTGCCCCTACCCACCGGCCATGTAGCCTAGCTAGACATAGCATCATCGAGGACCAGGCCAGATGGGACCAGTGGCAACGGCTCGCTGGAGGAACCCTAGTGCTGCAGGCAGGGGATCGAGGAAGAGGGAAAGGGGAGAGGAGATGCAAGCGGGCAGGGTAATGAATGCTTGCGTGTTTGTTTTTACTTGAGGGTCAGGTGTGACACGGGTGTCAGCAGTTGCATTTTGAGTGTAATATAGGCAGACAACAGAGTCCTTTCACTATTCCCCTTCCCTTAAATTTTTAGTGAGGTTCTACCCGAAACACCCCCCCCCCCTCCAAAGCGAAATTAGTTAAGCACAAGACCATAACTCAAAAATGACTTCTTTACATCTTTTATGGCTTATTTTGATAATATGCCCTGAAAAGGCGGGAACTGGCTTGCACCCGTTGTAGGTGAACATTGATCTTATCACACCTGATCATCACGTGGTGTCTCGGCACGACAAACTTTGGCAACGGTGCATACTCAGGGAGAACACTTATACCTTGAAATTTAGTGAGAGATCATCTTATAATGCTACCGTCAATCAAAGCAGAATAAGATGCATAAAGGATAAACATCACATGCAATCAATATAAGTGATATGATATGGCCATCATCATCTTGTGCCTTTGATCTCCATCTCCAAAGCACCGTCATGATCACCATCGTCACCAGCACGAAACCTTGATCTCCATCATAGCATCGTTGTCGTCTCGCCAACTATTGCTTCTACGACTATCGCTACCGCTTAGTGATAAAGTAAAGCAATTACAGGTCGATTGCATTGCATACAATAAAGCGACAACCATATGGCTCCTGCCAGTTGCCAATAACTCTGTTACAAAACATGATCATCCCATACAATAAAATTTAGCATCATGTCTTGACCATATCACGTAACAACATGCCCTGCAAAAACAAGTTAGACGTCCTCTACTTTGTTGTTGCAAGTTTTACGTGGCTGCTATGGGCTGAGCAAGAACCGTTCTTACCTACGCATCAAAACCACAATGATATTTCGTCAAGTTAGTGCTGTTTTAACCTTCACAAGGACCGGGCATAGCCACACTCGATTCAACTAAAGTTGGAGAAACTGACACCCGCCAGCCACCTGTGTGCAAAGCACGTCGGTAAAACCAGTCTCGCGTAAGCGTACGCATAATGTTGGTCCGGGCCGCTTCATCCAACAATACCGCCGAATCGAAGTATGACATGCTGGTAAGCAGTATGACTAGTATCGCCCACAACTCACTTGTGTTCTACTCGTGCATATAACATCTACGCATAAACCTGGCTCGGATGCCACTATTGGGGAACGTAGTAATTTCAAAAATTTCCTACGCACACGCAAGATCATGGTGATGCATAGAAACGAGAGGGGAGAGTGTCGTCCGCGTACCCTCGTAGACTGTAAGCGAAAGCGTTATGACAACGCGGTTGATGTAGTCGTACGTCTTCACGATCGACCGATCCAAGTACCGAACGTACGACACCTCCGTGATCTGCACACGTTCAGCTCGATGATGTCCCACGAACTCATGATCTAGTAGAGCTTCGAGGGAGAGTTCCGTCAACATGACGGCGTGATGACGGTGTTGATGAGGCTACCAATGCAGGGCTTTGCCTAAGCACTGCTACGATATGACCGAGGTGGATTATGGTGGAGGGGGGCACCGCACACGGCTAAAGATCAATGATCAACTTGTGTGTCTATGGGGTGCCTCCTGGCCACGTATATAAAGGATGGAGGGAGGAGGAGGCCGGCCCTCATAGGGCGCGCCCAAGTGTGGAGTCCTAGTAGGACTCCCTAGTCCTAGTAGGATTCCACCTCCCACATGGAATAGGAAAAAGGGAAGGGAGAAGGAGAAGGAAGGAAGGGGGCGCCCCCCTCCCTAGTCCAATTTGGACCAGTCCATGGGGAGGGGTGCGGCCACCCTTTGAGGCCTTTCTCTCCTTTCCCGTATGGCCCATTAAGGCCCAATACGAATTCCCGTAACTCTCCGGTACTCCAAAAAATACCCGAATCACTTGGAACCTTTCCGATGTCCGAATATAGTCGTCCAATATATCAATCTTTACATCTCGACCATTTTGAGACTCCTCGTAATGTCCCCGATCTCATCTGGGCCTCCGAACTACCTTCGGTACATCAAAACACATAAACTCATAATATCGATCGTCACCGAATGTTAAGCGTGCGGACCCTACGGGTTCGAGAACTATGTAGACATGACCGAGACACATCTCCGGTCAATAACCAATAGCGGAACCTGGATGCTCATATTGGCTCCTACATATTCTACGAAGATCTTTATCGGTCAAACGGCATAACAACATACATTGTTCCCTTTGTCATCGGTATGTTAATTGCCCGAGATTCGACCATCGGTATCTCAATACCTAGTTCAATCTCGTTACCGGCAAGTCTCTTTACTCGTTCCGTAATGCATCATCCCGTAACTAACTCATTAGTCACATTGCTTGCAAGGCTTATAGTGATGTGCATTACCGAGAGGGTCTAGAGATACCTCTCCGACAATCGGAGTGACAAATCCTAATCTCGATATATGCCAACTCAACAAACACCATTGGAGAGACCTGTAGAGCACCTTTATATTCACCCAGTTACGTTGTGACGTTTGGTAGCACACAAAGTGTTCCTCCGGTATTCGAAAGTTGCATAATCTCATAGTTATAGGAACATGTATAAGTCATGAAGAAAGCAATAGCAACATACTAAACGATCAAGTGCTAAGCTAACGGAATGGGTCAAGTCAATCACATCATTCTCTAATGATGTGATCCCGTTAATCAAATGACAACTCATGTTTATGGTTAGGAAACACAACCATCTTTGATTCAACGAGCTAGTCTAGTAGAGGCATACTAGTGACATTATGTTTGTCTATGTATTCACACATGTACTAAGTTTCCGGCTAATACAATTCTAGCATGAATAATAAACATTTATCATGAAATAAGGAAATAAATAATAACTTTATTATTGCCTCTAGGGCATATTTCCTTCAACTGCGCTGGTGGGCTGGCCAGTGGCCGGTTGGCCCAAAGCCCAGAGGGGGCACGGGAGTTTGCCCTTTTTTTGTGGGTGTGTGTGTGTTTTTCTTTTTATTTATTTCTATTTTTTTGTTTCATTTAATTCCCACACCATTATAGTTTAATAAAAAAATGAGAGCCCTACCTAAAATTGTGTTTTAGTTTAACCCCCTGTCACGAAAAGTCATACTCCCAAATGAAATATTTTGTTAATTTATAATTTAGAAAAGGCATTAATTAATTATGAATGCCACTATTTTAATCATTTTTAAGCACTTAAACATTTTATCAAATTTTGGTTCCTTCACCAATAATACTCTTGAATTATTTGACACAGTTTGAACATTTTTCTTTTGACACTTGAAAACTTTTATTTTTGATTTTATTCTAAATTTGACTTTCGAACCAATTTGAATATAAGTGAGATTAGCAACAGTAAAATCATGACGTGGCATCAAGCCGAGAATTACTGTAGCTTAATTATCCGGGCGTTACAAAGATCGTGGGTTTAAAACTGGGAAAATCAACCCCACTCTTTTTACTAAGAAGGTCAAAGGGGAGTTATTTGTATGCCAACTATATGTTGATGATATTATCTTTGGTTCTCCTAACAAAGCTTTCAATGAGGAGTTTGCCGCTCTCATGACCTCGAAGTTCAAAATGTCCATGATGGGAGAGTTGAAGTTATTTCTCGGGTTCGAGATCAAACAAAGAAGAGAAGGAACCTTTATCAACCAAGCCATGCTCAAGAGAATCAAGCTAAGTGATGTCAAGCCGGCTTCCACTCCAATGCCCATCAAATGCCAACTTGACATTGATCCCAATGGTAAAGCAGTGGATTAAAAGGTATATCGTTCCATGATTGGATCCTTGCTTTACCTTTGTGCATCTAGACCGGATATCATATTTAGTGTGGGAATTTGTGCACGGTTTCAAGCCGCACGTAAGGAAAGCCACTATGTGGCGGTCAAGCGAATCTTTCGATATTTGGCTCATACCCCAAACTTTGGCTTATGGTACCCAAGAGGAGATAACTTCAACCTTATGGGCTATTGGGACTCGGATTGGGCGGGAGACAGAGTGGATAGGAAGTCAACTTCCGGAGGGTGCCAATTTCTTGGTTTCTCTTTGGTGAGTTGGTCTTCTAAGAAGCAAAGTTGTGTGTCTCTCTCGTCCACCGAAGCGGAGTATGTGGCCGCCGGTAGTTGTTGTGTTCAACTTCTATGGACGAGGCAAACTTTAAAGGATTACAGTGTCATTTCTGACAAAGTGCCTCTGGTGTGACAATGAAAGTGCCATCAAGATTTCTCTCAACCCGGTGCAACACTTCAAGACGAAGCATATTGAGATTCGGTATCACTTCATCCGGGATCACATTAGGCGAGGGGAGATCGAGCTCAAATATGTCAACACTCATGATAACCTTGCAAATATTTTCACGAAGCCCTTGGATGAAGCAAGATTCCGCGAGTTAAGGCATGAGCTAAATATCATTAATTTGAGAAATGTGGCTTGAACCTTTGCACACCCCACCATACTCATCTTGATATCTTGTTTAGGTGTAGGCATGGAAATAGGGGGAGTGTTGTTCTCTCAATGAACTCTCCCTCCCCCATTATGCATAAATTAATCAACTCTTTCACATTAGCCATTTTTGATGGTACTTGTGTTGGAAATATGCCCTAGAGGCAATAATAAAATGGTTATTATTATATTTCCTTGTTCATGATAATTGTCTATTATTCATGCTATAATTGTGTTATCCGGAAATCGTAATACATGTGTGAATATATAGACCACAACACGTCCCTAGTGAGCCTCTAGTTGACTAGCTCATTGATCAACAGATAGTCATGGTTTCCTGACTATGGACATTGGATGTCATTGATAACGGGATCACATCATTAGGAGATGATGTGATGGACAAGACCCAATCCTAAGCATAGCACAAGATCGTGTAGCTCGTTTTGCTAGAGCTTTTCCAAATGTTAAGTATCATTTCCTTAGACCATGAGATTGTGCAACTCCCGGATACCGTAGGAGTGCTTTGGGTGTGCCAAACGTCACAACGTAACTGGGTGACTATAAAGGTGCACTACGGGTATCTCTAAAAGTGTCTGTTGGGTTGGCACGAATCGAGACTGGGAATTGTCACTCCGTATGATGGAGAGGTATCTCTGGGCCCACTCGGTAATGCATCATCATAATGAGCTCAATGTGACCAAGTGTCTGGTCACGAGATCATGTATTACGGTACGAGTAAAGTGACTTGCCGGTAACGAGATTAAACAAGGTATTGTGATACCGACGATCGAATCTCGGGCAAGTAAAGTACCGATTGACAAAGGGAATTGTATACAGGATTGATTGAATCCTCGACATCGTGGTTCATCCGATGAGATCATCGAGGAGCATGTGGGAGCCAACATGGGTATCCAGATCCCGCTGTTGGTTATTGACCGGAGAGGCGTCTCGGTCATGTCTGCATGTCTCCCGAACTCGTAGGGTCTACACACTTAAGGTTCAGTGATGCTAGGATTGTTGAGATATTAGTATGCAGTAACCCGAAAGTTGTTCGGAGTCCCGGATGAGATCCCGGACGTCACGAGGAGTTCCGAAATGGTCTAGAGGTGAAGATTTATATATAGGAAGTTCAATTTCGGCCATCGGGAAAGTTTCGGGGGTCACCAGTATTGTACCGAGACCACCGGAAGGGTCCCGGGGGTCCACCGGGTGGGGCCACCTATCCCAAAGGGCCCCATGGGCTGAAGTGGGAGGGGAACCAGCCCTTGGTGGGCTGGTGCGCCCCCCCTTGCCCCCCTGCGCCTAGGGTTGGAAACCCTAGGGGTGGGGGGCGCCTCACTTGCCTTGGGGGGCAAGCCACCCCCTTGGTCGCCGCCCCCCCTTGGAGATTGGATCTCCTAGGTCCGGCGCCCCCCTAGGGTCCATATATAAAGAGGGGGGAGGGAGGGCAGCCGCACCCCAAGACTCTGGCGCCTCCCTCTCCCCTGGTACACCTCTCCCTCTCGCAAGTGCTTGACGAAGCCCTGCCGAGATCGCTGCTGCATCCACCACCACGCCGTCGTGCTGCTGGATCTCCATCAACCTCTCCTTCCCCCTTGCTGGATCGAGAAGGAGGATACGTCTTCCCAACCATACGTGTGTTGATCGCGGAGGTGCCGTCCGTTCGGCGCTAGGATCTCCGGTGATTTGGATCACGACGAGTACGACTCCCTCAACCCCGTTCTCTTGAACGCTTCCGCGCACGATCTACAAGGGTATGTAGATGCACTCTGTCTCGTTGCTAGATGACTCCATAGATTGGTCTTGGTGAAGCGTAGAATTTTTTTATTTTCTACAACGTTCCCCATCAGTGGCATCATGAGCTAGGTCTATGCATAGTTACTATGCACGAGTAGAACACAAACTTGTTGTGGGCGTAGATGTTGTCAATTTTCTTGCCACTACTAGTCTTATCTTGCTTCGGCGGCATCGTGGGATGAAGCGGCCCGGACCGACCTTACACGTACGCTTACGTGAGACAGGTTCCACCGACTGACATGCACTAGTTGCATAAGGTGGCTAGCGGGTGTCTGTCTCTCCCACTTTAGTTGGAGCGGATTCGATGAAAAGGGTCCTTATGAAGGGTAAATAGAAATTGGCATATCACGTTGTGGTTTTATGTAGGTAAGAAACGTTCTTGCTAGAAACCTATAGAAGCCGCGTAAAAACTTGCAACAACAATTAGAGGATGTCTAACTTGTTTTTGCAGCATATGCCTTGTGATGTGATATGGCCAAAAGGGTGTGATGAATGATATATGTGATGTATGAGATTGATCATGTTCTTGTAATAGGAATCACGACTTGCATGTCAGTGAGTATGACAACCGGCAGGAGCCATAGGAGTTGTCTTTATTTTTTGTATGACCTGCATGTCATTGAATAACGCCATGTAAATTACTTTACTTTATTGCTAAACGCGTTAGCCATAGAAGTAGAAGTAATCGTTGGCGTGACAACTTCATGAAGACACGATGATGGAGATCATGGTGTCATGCCGGTGACGAAGATGATCATGGCGGCCCGAAGATGGAGATCAAAGGAGCAATATGATATTGGCCATATCATGTCACTATTTGATTGCATGTGATGTTTATCATGTTTTACATCTTATTTGTTTAGAACAATGGTAGCTTAAATAAGATGATCCCTCGCAATAATTTCAAGAAAGTGTTCCCCCTAACTGTGCACCGTTGCGAAGGTTCGTTGTTTCGAAGCACCATGTGATGATCGGGTGTGATAGATCCTAATGTTCGAATACAACGGGTGTAAGCCAGATTTACACACGCAATACACTTAGGTTGACTTGACGAGCCTAGCATGTACAGACATGGCCTTGGAACACGGAAGACCGAAAGGTCAACCATGAGTCGTATAGAAGATACGATCAACATGAAGATGTTCACCGATGATGACTAGTCTGTCTCACGTGACGATCCGACACGGCCTAGTTGACTCGGATCATGTTTCACTTAGATGACTAGAGGGATGTCTGTCTGAGTGGGAGTTCATTGAATAACTTGATTAGATGAACTTAATTATCATGAACTTAGTCTAAAATCTTTGCAATATGTCTTGTAGATCAAATGGCCCACGCTAATGTTGCCCTCAACTTCAACGCATTCCTTGAGAAAACCAAGCTGAAAGATGATGGAAGCAACTATACGGACTGGGTCCGGAACCTGAGGATCATCCTCATAGCTGCAAAGAAAGATTATGTCCTAGAAGCACCGCTAGGTGAAGCACCCATCCCAGAGAACCAAGACGTTATGAATGCTTGGAAGTCTCGTGCTGATGATTACTCCCTCGTTCAGTGCGGCATGCTTTACAACTTAGAACCGGGGCTCCAAAAGCGTTTTGAGCAACACGGAGCATATGAGATGTTCGAAGAGCTAAAAATGGTTTTCCAAGCTCATGCCCGGGTCGAGAGATATGAAGCCGGAGTCGAGAGATATGAAGTCTCCGACAAGTTCTTTAGTTGTAAGATGGAGGAAAATAGTTCTGTCAGTGAGCACATACTCAAAATGTCTGGGTTGCACAACCGCTTGACTCAGCTGGGAGTTAATCTCCCGGATGATGCGGTTATTGACAGAATCCTTCAGTCGCTTCCACCGAGCTACAAGAGCTTTGTGATGAACTTCAATATGCAGGGGATGGAAAAGACCATTCCTGAGGTATATTCAATGCTGAAACCAGCGGAGGTAGAGATCAAAAAGGAACATCAAGTGTTGATGGTGAATAAAACCACTAAGTTCAAGAAAGGCAAGGGTAAGAAGAACTTCAAGAAGGACGGCAAGGGAGTTGCCGCGCCCGGTAAGCCAGTTGCCGGGAAGAAGTCAAAGAATGGACCCAAGCCTGAGACTAAGTGCTTTTTTTGCAAGGGAAGTGGTCACTGGAAGCGGAACTGCCCCAAGTACTTAGCGGACAAGAAGGCCGGCAACACCAAAGGTATATGTGATATACATGTAATTGATGTGTACCTTACCAGTGCTCGTAGTAGCTCCTGGGTATTTGATACCGGTGCGGTTGCTCATATTTGTAACTCAAAGCAGGAGCTGCGGAATAAGCGGAGACTGGCGAAGGACGAGGTGATGATGCGCGTCGAGAATGGTTCCAAGGTCGATGTGCTCGCCGTCGGCACGCTACCTCTACATTTACCTACAGGGTTAGTTTTAAACCTCAATAATTGTTATTTAGTGCCAGCTTTGAGCATGAACATTGTATTTGGATCTCGTTTAATGCGAGATGGCTACTCATTTAAATCTGAGAATAATGGTTGTTCTATTTATATGAGAGATATGTTTTATGGTCATGCCCCGCTCGTCAATGGTTTATTCTTAATGAATCTCGAACGTGATGTTACACATATTCATAGTGTGAATACCAAAAGATGTAAAGTTGATAACGATAGTCCCACATACTTGTGGCACTGCCGCCTTGGTCACATTGGTGTCAAGCGCATGAAGAAGCTCCATGCTGATGGACTTTTGGAGTCTCTTGATTACGAATCGTTTGACACATGCGAACCCTGCCTTATGGGCAAAATGACCAAGACTCTGTTCTCCGGAACAATGGAGCGAGCAACCAACTTATTGGAAATCATACATACTGATGTGTGCGGTCCAATGAGCGTTGAGGCTCGCGGAGGATATCATTATGTTCTCACTCTCACTGACGACTTGAGTAGATATGGGTATGCCTACTTGATGAAACACAAGTCTGAGACCTTTGAAAAGTTCAAGGAATTTCAGAATGAGGTAGAGAATCAACGTGACCGAAAAATAAAGTTCTTACGATCAGATCGTGGGGGAGAATATTTAAGTCACGAATTTGGTACGCACTTAAGGAAATGTGGAATCGTTTCAACTCACGCCGCCTGGAACACCTCAGTGTAACGGTGTGTCCGAACATCGTAATCGCACTCTATTGGATATGGTGCAATCTATGATGTCACTTACCGATTTACCGCTATCATTTTGGGGATACGCTCTAGAGACAACTACATTCAGTTTAAATAGGGCACCGTCTAAATCCATTGAGACGACACCGTATGAATTATGGTTTGGGAAGAAACCTAAGTTGTCGTTTCTAAAAGTTTGGGGATGCGATGCTTATGTCAAGAAACTTCAACCTGAAAAGCTCGAACCCAAGTCGGAAAAATGCATCTTCATAGGATACCCTAAGGAAACCATTGGGTATACCTTCTACCTAAGATCCAAGGGCAAGATCTTTGTTGCCAAGAACGGGTCCTTTCTGGAGAAAGAGTTTCTCTCGAAAGAAATAAGTGGGAGGAAAGTGGAACTTGATGAAGTACTAGCTCTTGAATCGGTAAGTAGCGCAACTCAGGAAGATGTTCCTGTGGTGCCTGCTGAAGGAAATATGCCCTAGAGGCAATAATAAAGTTATTATTTATTTCCTTATATCATGATAAATGTTTATTATTCATGCTAGAATTGTATTAACCGGAAACATAATACATGTGTGAATACATAGACAAACTTAATGTCACTAGTATGCCTCTACTTGACTAGCTCATTAATCAAAGATGGTTATGTTTCCTAACCATACACATGTGTTGTCATTTGATTAACGAGATCACATCATTAGGAGAATGATGTGATTGACTTGACCCATCCCGTTAGCCTAGCACTTGATCGTTTAGTATGTTGCTATTGCTTTCTTCATGACTTATACAAAGTTCCTACAACTATGAGATTATGCAACTCCCGTTTACCGGAGTAACACTTCGTGTGCTACCAAACGTCACAACATAACTCGGTGATTATAAAGGAGCTCTACAGGTGTCTCCAAAGGTAGATGTTGAGTTGGCGTATTTCGAGATTAGGTTTTGTCACTCCGATTGTCGGAGAGGTATCTCTAGGTCCTCTCGGTAATGCACATCACTATAAGCCTTGCAAGCAATGTGACCAATGAGTTGATTACGGAATGATGCATTACATAACGAGTAAAGAGACTTGCCGGTAACGAGATTGAACTAGGTATTGGATACCGACGATCGAATCTCGGGGAAGTAACATACCGATGACAAAGGGAACAACGTATGTTGTTATGCGGTTTGACCGATAAAGATCTTCGTAGAATATGTGGGAGCCAATATGAGCATCTAGGTTCCGCTATTGGTTATTGACCGGAGACGTGTCTCGGTCATGTCTACATTATTCTCGAACCCGTAGGGTCCGCACGCTTAAGGTTTCGACGACAGTTATATTATGAGTTTATGAGTTTTGATGTACCGAAGGAGTTCGGTGTCCCGGATGAGATCTGGGATATGACTAGGAGTCTCGAAATGGTCGAGACGTAAAGATCGATATATTGGACGACTATATTCGGACTTCGAAAAGGTTCCGAGTGATTCGGGTATTTTTCGGAGTACCGGAGAGTTACGGGAATTCGCCGGGGAGTATATGGGCCTTATTGGGCCATACGGGAATAGAGGAGAGAGCCCGAAAGGAAGGAGGCGTGCAGCCCCCCTCTGGTCCGTATTGGACAAGGGGTGCAGCCCCCTTTTCCTTCCTCCTCTCCCCCTCTTTCCTTCTCTCCTGCTCCAACAAGGAAGGGGGGAGTCCTACTCCTGGTGGGAGGAGGACTCCTCCTGGCGCGCCCCTCCTGGCCGGCCGACCCCCTCCCCGTGGCTCCTTTATATACGGGGGTAAGGGGGCACCTCTAGGCACAACAACAATTGATCCTTGAGATCTCTTAGCCGTGTGCGGTGCCCTCCTCCACCATAATCCACCTCGATAATATCGTAGCGGTGCTTAGGCGAAGCCCTGCGTTGGTAGAACATCAAGATCGTCACCACGCCATCGTGCTGACGGAACTCTCCCTTGACACTCGGCTGGATCGGAGTTCGAGGGACGTCATCGAGCTGAACGTGTGCTAGAACTCGGAGGTGCCGTAGTTTCGGTGCTTGATCGGTCGAGCCGTGAAGACGTACGACTACATCAACCGCGTTGTTCTAACGCTTCCGCTTTCGGTCTACGAGGGTACGTGGACACACTCTCCCCTCTCGTTGCTATGCATCACCATGATCTTGCGTGTGCGTAAGAATTTTTTTGAAATTACTACGTTCCCCAACAGTGGCATCCGAGCCTAGGTTTTATACGTTGATGTTATATGCACGAGTGGAACACAAGTGAGTTGTGGGCGATACAAGTCATACTGCTTACTAGCATGTCATACTTTGGTTGAGCGGTATTGTTGGATGAAGCGGCCCGGACCGACATTACGCGTACGCTTACGCGAGACTGGTTCTACCGACGTGCTTTGCACACAGGTGGCTGGCGGGTGTCAGTTTCTCCAACTTTAGTTGAACCGAGTGTGGTTACGCCCGGTCCTTGCGAAGGTTAAAACAACACCAACTTGACAAACTATCGTTGTGGTTTTGATGCGTAGGTAAGAACGGTTCTTGCTCAACCCGTAGCAGCCACGTAAAACTTGCAACAACAAACTAGAGGACCTCTAACTTGTTTTTGTAGGACATGTTGTGATGTGATATGGTCAAGACGTCATGCTATATTTTATTGTATGAGATGATCATGTTTTGTAACCAAAGTTATCAGCAACTGGCAGGAGCCATATGGTTGTCGTTTATTGTATGAAATGCAAACACCCTGTAATTGCTTTACTTTATCACTAAGCGGTAGCGATAGTCGTAGAAGCAATAGATGGCGTAACGACAACGATGCTATGATGGAGATCAAGGTGTCGCGCCAGTGACGATGGTGATCACGACGGTGCTTCGGAGATGGAGATCACAAGCACAAGATGATGATGGCCATATCATATCACTTATATTGATTGCATGTGATGTTTATCCTTTATGCATCTTATCTTGCTTTGATTGACGGTATCATTTTAAGATGATCTCTCACTAAATTATCAAGAAGTGTTCTCCTTGAGTATGCACCTTTGTGAAAGTTCTTCGTGCTGAGACACCACGTGATGATCGGGTGTGATAGGCTCTACGTTCAAATACAACGGGTGCAAAACAGTTGCACACGTGAAATACTCAGGTTAAACTAGACGAGCCTAGCATATACAGATATGGCCTCAGAACACGGAGACCGAAAGGTCGAACGTGAATCATATAGTAGATATGATCAGCATAGTGATGTTCACCATTGAAACTACTCCATCTCACGTGATGATCGGATATGGTTTAGTTGATTTGGATCACGTGATCACTTAGAGGATTAGAGAGATGTCTTTCTAAGTGGGAGTTCTTAAGTAATATGATTAATTGAACTTAAATTTATCATGAACTTAGTCCTGGTAGTATTTTGCAAATTATGTTGTAGATCAATAGCTTGCGTTGTTGCTTTCATATGTTTATTTTGATATGTTCCTAGAGAAAATTGTGTTGAAAGATGTTAGTAGCAATGATGCGGATTGGATCCGTGATCAGAGGATTGTCCTCATTGCTGCACAGAAGAATTATGTTCTTAATGCACCGCTAGGTGACAGACCTATTGCAGGAGCAGATGCAGACGTTATGAACGTTTGGCTAGCTCAATATGATGACTACTTGATAGTTTAGTGCACCATGCTTAACGGCTTAAAATTGGGACTTCAAAGACGTTTTGAACGTCATGGACCATATGAGATGTTCCAGGAGTTGAAGTTAATATTTCAAGCAAATACCTGAGTTGAGAGATATGAAGTCTCCAACAAGTTCTATAGCTAAAAGATGGAGGAGAATCGCTCAACTAGTGAGCATGTGCTCAGATTGTCTGGGTACTACAATCGCTTGAATCAAGTGGGAGTTAATCTTCCAGATAAGATAGTGATTGACAGAGTTCTCTAGTCACCATCACCAAGTTAATAGAACTTTGTGATGAACTATAGTATGCAAGGGATGATGAAAGCGATTCTCGAGTTCTTCGTGATGTTGAAATCGACAAAGGTAGAAATCAAGAAAGAGCATCAAGTGTTGATGGTTGACAAGATCACTAGTTTCAAGAAAGGGGCAAAGGGAAAGAAAGGGGAACTTCAAGTAGAATGACAAGCAAGTTGTCACTCCCACGAAGAAGCCCAAAGCTGGACCAAAGCCTGAAACTAAGTGCTTCTACTGCAAAGGAAATGGTCACTGGAAGCAGAAATGCCCCGAATATTTGGTGGATAAGAAGGATGGCAAAGTGAACAAGGGTATATTTGATATACATGTTATTAATGTGTGCCTTACTAGTGTTTATAGTAGCCCCTGAGTATTTGATACTTGTTCGGTTGCTAAGGTTAGTGACTCAAAACAGGAGTTACAGAATAAACAAAGACTAGTTTAAGGGGAAGTGACGATGAGTGTTGGAAGTAGTTCCAAGATTGATGTGACCATCATCGCACACTCCCTATACTTTCAGGATTAGTGTTAAACCTAAATAAATGTTATTTGGCATTTGCGTAGAGCATGAATATGATTTGATCATGTTTATTGCAATATGGTTATTCATTTAAAGTCAGAGAATAATTGTTGTTCTGTTTACATGAATAAAACCTTCAATGGTCATACACCCAATGAAAATAATTTGTTGGATCTCGATCGTAGTGATACACATAATCATAATATTGATGCCAAAAGATGCAAAGTTGATAATGATAGTGCAACTTATTTGTGGCACTGCCGTTTGAGTCATATCGGTGTAAAGCGCATGAAGAAACTCCATGCCGATGGGTTTTTGGAATCACTTGATTATGAATCATTTGATGCTTGCGAACCGTGCCTTTTGGGCAAGATGACTAAAACTCCGTTCTTCGGAACAATGGAATGAGCTACTGACTTATTGGAAATAATACATACCGATGTATGCGATCCAATGAGTGTTGATGCTCGTGGCGAGTATCGTTAGTTTCTGACCTTCACAGATGATTTGAGCAGATATGGGTATATCTACTTGATGAAACATAAGTCTGAAATAGTTGAAAGGTTCAAAGGATTTCAGAGTGAAGTGGAGAATCATCGTAACAAGAAAATAAAGTCTCTACAATCTGATCGTGGAGGAGAATATTTGAGTTATGAGTTTGGCCTTCATATAAAACAATGTGGAATAGTTTCACAGCTCACGCCACATGGAACACCACATCATAATGGTGTTTCCGAACGTCATAACCGCACTTTATTGGATATGGTGCGATCTATGATGTATCTTACCGATTTACCACTATCGTTTTGGGGTTATGCATTAGAGACAGCTGCATTCACGTTTAATAGGGCACCATCTAAATCCGTTGAGACGACACCGTATGAACTATGGTTTAGCAGTAAACCTAAGCTATCATTTCTTAAAGTTTGGAGTTGCGATGCTTATATGAAAAAGGTTTTCAACCTGATAAGCTTGAACCCAAATCGGAGAAGTGCGTCTTCATAGAATACCCAAAGGTAACTGTTGGGTACACGTTCTATCACAGATCCGAAAGCAAGATTCGTTGCTAAGATGGATCCTTTCTAGAGAGGGAGTTTCTCTCGAAAGAAGTGAGTGGGAGGAAAGTAGAACTTGATGAGGTAATTGTACCTTCTCCCTTATTGGAAAGTAGTTCATCACAGAAATCAGTTCCAGTGATTCCTACACCAATTAGTGAGGAAGTTAATGATGATGATCATGAAACTTCAGATCAAGTTGCTATCGAACCTCGTAGGTCTTCCAGAGTAAGATCCGCACCAGAATGGTACGGCAATCCTGTTCTGGAAGTCATGTTACTAGACCATGATGAACCTACGAACTATGAGGAAGCGATGATGAGCCCCGATTCCGCGAAATGGTTTGAGGCCATGAAATCTGAGATGGGATCCACGTATGAGAAAAAAATATATGGACTTTGCTGGACTTGCCCGATGATCGGCAAGCCATAGAAAATAAATGGATCTTCAAGAGGAAGACGGACGTTGATAGTAGTGTTACTATCTACAAAGCTCGACTTGTTGCGAAAGGTTTTTCGACAAGTTCAAGGTGTTGAATACGATGAGATTTTCTCACTCGTAACGATGCTTAAGTCTGTCCGAATCATGTTAGCAATTGCCACATTTTATGAAATCTGGCAAATGGATGTAAAAACTGCATTCCTGAATGGATTTCTGGAAGAAGAGTTGTATATGATGCAACCAGAAGGCTTTGTCGATCCGAAAGGTGCTAACAAAATGTGCAAGCTCCAGCGATCCATCAATGGACTGGTACAAGCATCTCAGAGTAGGAATATACGCTTTGATGAGTTGATCAAAGCAGATGGTTTTATGCAGACTTTTGGAAAGGCCTGTATTTACAAGAAAGTGAGTGGGAGCACTACAACCTTTCTGATAAGTATATGTGAATGACATATTGTTGATCAGAAATGATGTAGAATTTTCTGGAAAGCATAAAGAAGTGTTTGAAAGGAGTTTTTCAAAGAAAGACCTCGGTGAAGCTGCTTACACATTGAGCATCAAGATCTATAGAGATAGATCAAGATGCTTGATAAGATTTTTCAATGAGTACATACCTTGACAAGATTTTGAAGTAGTTCAAAATGGAACAGTCAAAGAAAGAGTTCTTGCCTGTGATGCAAAGGTGTGAAGTTGAGTAAGACTCAGAACCCGACCATGGCAGAAAATAGAAAGAGAATGAAAAGTCATTCCCTATGCCTCAGTCATAGGTTCTATAAAGTATGCTATGCTGTGAACCAGACCTATTGTATACCTTGCTCTGTGTTTGTCAAAGGAATACAATTTTGATCTAATAGTAGATCACTGGACAGCGGTCAAAGAATATTCTTAGTGAGGACTAAGCAGATGTTTCTCGATTATGGAGGTGATAAAAGAGTTCATCGTAAAGAATTACATTGATGCAAACTTTTACACTAATCCAGATGACTCTAAGTCTCAATCTGGATACATATTGAAAGTGGGAGCAATAAGCTAGAGTAGCTCCGTGCAGAGCACTGAAGACACAGAATATTTGCAAAATACATACGGCTCTGAATGTGACAGACCCGTGGACTAAACTTCTCTCACGAGCAAAACATGATCATACCTGAGCTATGGGTATTAATCACATACTGATGTGAATATTGGTGTTGAATCACATGATGATGTGAACTAGATTATTGACTCTAGTGCAAGTGGGAGACTGAAGGAAATATGCCCTAGAGGCAATAATAAAGTTATTGTTTATTTCCTTATATCATGATAAATGTTTATTATTCATGTTAGAATTGTATTAACCGGAAACATAATACATGTGTGAATACATAGACAAACTTAATGTCACTAATATGCCTCTACTTGACTAGCTCATTAATCAAAGATGGTTATGTTTCCTAACCATAGACATGTGTTGTCATTTGATTAACGAGATCACATCATTAGGAGAATGATGTGATTGACTTGACCCATCCCGTTAGCCTAGCACTTGATCGTTTAGTATGTTGCTATTGCTTTCTTCATGACTTATACAAAGTTCCTACAACTATGAGATTATGCAACTCCCGTTTACCGGAGGAACACTTTGTGTGCTACCAAACGTCACAACGTAATTGGGTGATTATAAAGGAGCTCTACAGGTGTCTCCAAAGGTAGATGTTGAGTTGGCGTATTTCGAGATTAGGTTTTGTCACTTTGATTGTCGGAGAGGTATCTCTGGGCCCTCTCGGTAATGCACATCACTATAAGCCTTGCAAGCAATGTGACCAATGAGTTGATTACGGAATGATGCATTACATAAGGAGTAAAGAGACTTGCCAGTAACGAGATTGAACTAGGTATTGGAAACCGACAATCGAATCTCGGGCAAGTAACATATCGATGACAAAGGGAACAACGTATGTTGTTATGCGGTTTGACCGATAAAGATCTTCGTAGAATATGTGGGAGCCAATATGATCATCCAGGTTCCGCTATTGGTTATTGACCGGAGACGTGTCTCGGTCATGTCTACATTGTTCTCGAACCCGTAGGGTCCGCACGCTTAAGGTTTCGATGACAGTTATATTATGAGTTTATGAGTTTTGATGTACAGAAGGAGTTCGGAGTCCCGGATGAGATCTGGGATATGACGAGGAGTCTCGAAATGGTCGAGACATAAAGATTGATATATTGGATGACTATATTTGGACTTCGGAAAGGTTCCGAGTGATTCAGGTATTTTTCGGAGTACCCGAGAGTTACGGGAATTCGCCGGGGAGTATATGGGCCTTATTGGGCCATACGGGAATACAGGAGAGAGGCCGAAAGGAAGGAGGCGCGCAGCCCCCCTCTGGTCCGTATTGGACAAGGGGTGCAGCCCCCTTTTCCTTCCTCCTCTCCCCCTCTTTCCTTCTCTCCTACTCCAACAAGGAAAGGGGGAGTCCTACTCCCGGTGGGAGGAGGACTCCTCCTGGCGCGCCCCTCCTGGCCGGCTGACCCTCTCCCCCTGGCTCCTTTATATACAGGGGCAAGGGGGCAGCTCTAGGCACAACAACAATTGATCCTTGAGATCTCTTAGCCGTGTGCGGTGCCCTCCTCCACCATAATCCACCTTGATAATATCATAGCGGTTCTTAGGCGAAGCCCTACATCGGTAGAACATCAAGATCGTCACCACGCCGTCGTGCTGACGGAACTCTCCCTTGACACTCGGCTGGATTGGAGTTTGAGGGACGTCATCGAGCTGAACGTGTGCTAAAACTTGGAGGTGCCATAGTTTCGGTGGTTGATCGGTCGGGCCGTGAAGATGTACGACTATATCAACCGCGTTGTTCTAACGCTTCCGCTTTCGGTCTCCGAGGGTACGTGGACACACTCTCCCCTCTCGTTGCTATGCATCACCATGATCTTGCGTGTGTGTAAGAATTTTTTTGAAATTACTACATTCCCCAACATCTGCACCGACTAGAGAGGAAATTAATGATGATGATCAAGGTACTTCAGATCAAGTCACTACTGAACTTCGTAGGTCCACGAGGACACGTTCCACACCAGAGTGGTATGGCAACCCTGTCCTGGAAATCATGTTGTTAGACAGGGGAACCTTCGAACTATGAAGAAGCAATGGCGGGCCCAGATTCCAACAAATGGCTTGAAGCCATGCAATCCGAGATAGGATCCTTGTATGAAAACAAAGTGTGGACTTTGACAGACTTGCCCGATGATCGGCGAGCGATAGAAAACAAATGGATCTTTAAGAAGAAGACGGACGCGAATGGTAATGTTACCATCTATAAAACTCGACTTGTCGCTAAGGGTTATCGACAAGTTCAAGGGGTTGACAACGATGAGACTTTCTCTCCCGTAGCGAAGCTGAAGTCCGTCCGAATCATGTTAGCAATTGTCGCATACTATGATTATGAGATATGGCAAATGGACGTCAAAACGGCATTCCTTAACGGCCATCTTAAGGAAGAACTGTATATGATGCAGCTAGAGGGTTTTGTCGATCCCAAGAATGCTAACAAGGTATGCAAGCTCCAGCGCTCCATCTATGGGCTGGTGCAAGCATCTCGGAGTTGGAACATTCGCTTTAATGAAATGATCAAAGTGTTTGGGTTTATGCAGACTTATGGAGAAGCCTGCGTTTACAAGAAAGTGAGTGGGAGCTCTGTAGCATTTCTCATATTATATGTGGATGACATACTTTTGATGGGAAATGATATAGAACTTTTGGACAACATTAAGTCCTACTTGAATAAGTGTTTTTCAATGAAGGACCTTGGAGAAGCTGCTTACATATTAGGCATCAAGATTTATAGAGATAGATCGAAATGCCTCATAGGTCTTTCACAAAGCACATACCTTGATAAGATATTGAAGAAGTTCAATATGGATCAGTCCAAGAAGGGGTTCTTGCCTGTGTTGCAAGGTGTGAAATTGAGCTTGGCTCAATGCTCGGCCACGGCAGAAGATAGAGAAAAGATGAGTGTCGTCCCCTATGCCTCAGCCATAGGGTCTATCATGTATGCCATGACCTGTACCAGACCTGACATAAACCTTGCCGTAAGTTTGGTAGGAAGGTACCAAAGTAATCCTGGCATGGAACACTAGACAGCGGTCAAGAACATCCTAAAGTACCTGAAAAGGACTAAGGATATGTTTCTCGTATATGGAGGTGACGAAGAGCTCGTCGTAAAGGGTTACATCGATGCTAGCTTCGACACAGGTCTGGATGACTCTAAGTCGCAAACCAGATACGTGTATATTTTGAATGGTGGGGCAGTAAGCTGGTGCAGTTGCAAGCAAAGCATCGTGGCGGGATCTACATGTGAAGCGGAGTACATGGCAGCCTCGGAGGCAGCACATGAAGCAATCTGGGTGAAGGAGTTCATCACCGACCTAGGAGTCATACCCAATGCGTCGGGGCCGATCACACTCTTTTGTGACAACACTGGAACTATTGCACTTGCCAAGGAGCCCAGGTTTCACAAGAAGACTAGGCGCATCAAGCTTCGCTTCAACTCCATTCATGAAAATGTTCAAGATGGAGACATACATATTTGTAAAGTACATACGGACCTGAATGTAGCAGATCCGTTGACTAAACCTCTCCCTGGAGCATAACATGATCAACACCAGAACGCTATGGGTGTTCGATTCATCACAATGTAACTAGATTATTGACTCTAGTGCAAGTGGGAGACTGTTGGAAATATGCCCTAGAGGCAATAATAAAATGGTTATTATTATATTTCCTTGTTCATGATAATTGTCTATTATTGATGCTATAATTGTGTTATCCGGAAATCGTAATACATGTGTGAATATATAGACCATAACACGTCCCTCGTGAGCCTCTAGTTGACTAGCTCGTTGATCAACAAATAGTCATGGTTTCCTGACTATGGACATTGGATGTCATTGATAGCGGGATCACATCATTAGGAGAATGATGTGATGGACAAGACCCAATCCTAAGCATAGCACAAGATCGTGTAGTTCGTTTTGCTAGAGCTTTTCCAAATGTCAAGTATCATTTCCTTAGACCATGAGATTGTGCAACTCCCGGATACCGTAGGAGTGCTTTGGGTGTGCCAAACGTCACAACGTAACTGGGTGACTATAAAGGTGCACTACGGGTATCTCCGAAAGTGTTTGTTGGGTTGGCATGAATCGAGACTGGGATTTGTCACTCCGTATGACAGAGAGGTATCTCTGGGCCCACTTAGTAATGCATCATCATAATGAGCTCAATGTGACCAAGTGTCTGGTCACGGGATCATGCATTAGAGTACGAGTAAAGTGACTTGCCGGTAACGAGATTAAACGAGGTATTGGGATACCGACGATCGAATCTCGGGCAAGTAAAGTACCAATTGACAAAGGGAATTGTATATGGGATTGATTGAATCCTCGACAACATGGTTCATCCGATGAGATCATCGAGGAGAATGTGGGAGCCAACATGGGTATCCAGATCCTGCTGTTGGTTATTGGCCGGAGAGGCATCCCGGTCATGTTTGCATGTCTCCCGAACCCGTAGGGTCTACACACTTAAGGTTCGGTGACGCTAGGGTTGTTGAGATATTAGTATGCAGTAACCCGAAAGTTGTTCGGAGTCCCGGTTGAGATCCCGGACGTCACGAGGCGTTCCAGAATGGTCCAGAGGTGAAGATTTATATATAGGAAGTTTAGTTTCGGCCATCGGGAAAGTTTCGGGGGTCACCGGTATTGTACCGGGACCACCGGAAGGGTCCCGGGGGTCCACCGGTTGGGGCCACCTATCCCGGAGGGCCCCATGGGCTGAAGTGGGAGGGGAATCAGCCCCTGGTGGGCTGGTGCGCCCCCCCTTGGGCCCCCCTGCGCCTAGGGTTGGAAACCCTAGGGGTGGGGGGCGCCTCACTTGCCTTGGGGGGGCAAGCCACCCCCTTGGCCGCCGCCCCCCTTGGAGATTGGATCTCCTAGGGCCGGCGCCCCCCTAGGGGCCCTATATAAAGAGGGGGAGGGAGGGCAGCCGCACCCCAAGACTCTGGCGCCTCCCTCTCCCCTGCTACACCTCTCCCTCTCGCAAGTGCTTGGCGAAGCCCTGCCGAGATCGCTCCTGCATCCACCACCACGCCGTCGTGCTGCTGGATCTCCATTAACCTCTCCTTCCCCCTTGCTGGATCAAGAAGGAGGAGATATCTTCCCAACCGTATGTGTGTTGAACGCGGAGGTGCCGTCCGTTCGGCGCTAGGATCTCCGGTGATTTGGATCACGACGAGTACGACTCCCTCAACCCCGTTCTCTTGAACGCTTCCGCGCGCGATCTACAAGGGTATGTAGATGCACTCCTCTCTCTCGTTGCTAGATGACTCCATATATTGATCTTGGTGAAGCGTAGAAATTTTTTATTTTCTGCAACGTTGCCCAACAACTTGTGCTTCAAAGATGAGTTTTGGTCATGGGCCCAGGGATAATTCATCGCGGTGCCATACCAATTGACTCAAACATAGGTGGTTCCGGCCACCGCCCTCTCTCCTTGAGAGGCTTTGGTTTGCGTTTGGTCCTCGTTGTCTTTTGCCTTCCTTTGAGCCGTGTTTGTGTTTGAGTTGCCTCTTGAGTGCTCGTGTGCGTGTCCAGTTGCTTGAACTGTGCATTGCAAAGGCCGTGTTTTTTGTTTTTGTTGAAACTTGCACTTTCTTTGGAATACGGTACTACCGTGGCTAGCCACGGTACTACCGCAGGAGGGGGTGGCATCTGTGCTTGTGTAGCTGTAACCCCAGCATGGTACTACCGCTTCCAGCACGACAGTAATTTTTTACTGCTGCTAGGAGAGCGTACTACTGCCCTGTGTGCGGTACTTCCGCCCGGGCGGTACTACCGCAATGACCCGCGGTACTATCGTGTTGTCCAAAGCGCGTGGGGGTTAAGAGCAGGCAGGGGGAGTTCTAACTCCCCCATACCCATTCATCTCTTCCCCTTACTTCATCTTTCTCTCTCCTGCCCAAGAACGGTGCCAGAGGACCTCGCCGGATCTCCTCCTTCGGACGCTCTCCTCCGGACGCCGGATCGATCCCCGCCTCGCCCTCTTGCCATGGAACCCGGTATCTCCCTTAGTCCCTCTATCTTTGCCCCCTTGTTGTGATTCTAGGTTTTGGGAGATGCATGTGTAGTTCTTGTGATTTTTGGCTAAATCTTTACAAGAGGAGATTGTTGGAGAGTGCTAGTGCGGTAGAGACTTTATTTGGTATGATGCAACAGTGTAGTTTGGATCAACGGTAGTACCGATCTACTTTTATGGATGTTCCTAGATCTGTTCTTGCCTGTTCTTGCGAGATGTTGTTCCGTGAGGTACTAGCGCTCCCCCTGGAGCGGTACTACCGCTTGCTCATGCAAGAATCGCCCCGTGCGGTACTACCGCTCCGCTGGAGCGGTACTACCGCCTGGTGCGCGGAAGTAAAATTTTACTTTTGCTCCAGCCGCAGTACTACCGTGCCATCCCGGCACTGCACTACCACGGCTAGAGCGGATATAAAGTTTTACGTCCACATCCTGGCCCGGTACTACCGTTGAGTTAAAAATTACTCTGTTTTGTCCTCCCAATCTCATTTTTACATGTTTCCTTTGGTTTTGGCCTTGGTCTTTGCAATAATCTTCTCGCTCTTCTCGTGTGTTTGGGTTTGTGTGTCTTAGGTGGTGGCTCCGTTTCCAATGCAAGGCACTCAAATCCCAGCCGTGACACAAGCTCCAAGCGGCTTCGCAACCAAGAAGTTCCTGAGGGCTCCAGTGCCCCGCAACGCCATGTCAAGCACACAGCTAACAAGCATGAGGAGCCAACTGTCGGCATGGATGAAATGCCTCAAGGGGAGTTTCTTGTTCGAGTAAAGCTCAACCCCTATGTCAAGCCTATAGAACTTAGCAGGGGCAATGATATGTTTTTGACCAAGTAGCAGAATCTCATCTTCTTAGATGTGATCAAGGTCAAGAAGAACACCTATGTGCTAGTTCAGTGGATTGACATGGACTATCTGAAGAAGAACCGTGGAATCTTTGGTGAGGCTCTGGATTTGGTGGAGCAATTTGGTATTGAGGACATCATCACCTTCCATCTTGACTTTGACCCGGAGCTGGTGGCTCAGTTCTTTGCTTCTGTCCACTTCCACACGAATGAGAAGCGGACCATGACTTGGATGACGAATGGCAAGAGGATGTATGCCGAGTGGAAGGAGTTCATGACTATGTTGAGCATTCGTGATGAGGGGCTTGATGTGCCCGTTGGTGCCCGCCCACATGCCAACCCAGAGTCTGCAAACAAGGACAAGCTTCAACCTTTTCTTGTTGAGAAGACCCTCCTCGGTGGCAAGAAGTCCTTTGTGCTGAATCCGTTTATTGACATCATGCACAGGATCTTCCGCAACTCACTTTTTCCTTGCATAGGAGACAAGGACAAGGTGCACTCCTATCTCGCAGACATGATGCTCATGTGTGAGGAAGCGTCACCATCAGGCTGAGCCTCTTGATGTCTCTCATATCATGTCGAGTGAGCTTCAGATTGCGGTGTTCCATCGGAAGGTGCCCATCTATGGCCCCTACTTGTTCCTCTTGATCCCGAAGACTTGGGAGAAGCTCTTTTCGGATGAAGAGTTCCTTGCTCCCAACTGGATTCACCATGAGCCCATCAAGCTGCGCCAGAAGAACCAGTGGGCTAACACCATGACTCTGGCTGAGGCTGCACGGATGGATGTTGATGAGGATGAGTTTGAGGAGGAGGTGGCTGAGGATAGTTCTGAGGAGTACGCTCCTCTCTCTGCTGAGCCATCTTGGGCTAAGAAGCTCAAGGCCAAGATGAAGGCTCTGTTCTGCATGCAGGCCAAGGGACAGTACAAGGCTCATGTGAATGCCAAGATGGCTCGTCGTCGTGACAAGGCTATTATGAGGCAGGCCGGTCTTGAGATTGAGAGTGGCTCTGAGGAGAGGATCACAAATGAGGAACCATGGATCAGACAACACTGCCGGTGGAGTGAGTCCGAGGAGGATACTGGAGTTCGCTCTTCATCCCGTGCTGCAGAGGAGTTTGAGGAGGAGGAACATGGCTAGTGATGCCTTGGAGTTCTACCACCACCTATGTCGTAGGTGTCCTCTCTGCCTTTTTGGTGTCTCGATGCCAAAGGGGGAGAGTGTAGGATTTGCGAGTCTTGTGTCGCTTTGCTTTCCTTCCGTTGAACTTTTGTTGCTTTGGTTCGTTGGTTTGTGGTTGTGTTCGTGTGAGACCAGGAGACTAACATATGGTGTGAGACATATGCCCTCAATCTTATCTTATTGTCTAGTATGTTTAGTAGATTGTGAGGTTATGCTATCTTGTGCCCTTTACTTCATGCTCACTTTCTTTACCTTGCCTCCATGCTTATTGTCACTTATATTGTTGCAAGTTTTGTCTTGTCTATAAAATATAGGGGGAGTGTTGATCCTAATATGTGTGTCGTGCATTCCAAAGCATATCTATAGAGTGCACACATCTAGGGGGAGCCTGTCTATATTTTATAGATGTTGGGTTTTCTTATGTTCTTTTTATATCCTTATGTGCAAATCCCGTATTGTCATCAATCCACCAAAAAGGGGGAGATTGTAAGGGCATATTTCTCCCTATGTGGTTTTGATGATTGATGACAATGCATTTGCGGACTAATCGTGTGCATTGAGCATTTCAGAGATCTCATGTCTAGGCACAAGACGATTTAGTGCCCCTCGGAGCCTGTCGAAGATGGCGGTTTTCTATGTTTGTTTTCGGTGGAGTTGAGTCATAGGAAAGCCGTACTATTAAGAGGGGGTCCACTTCGGAAAGGTTAGGGTGGAATCAACACGTACACATCTATTCCTTTGCACCACCTTTCCTTCGCTTCTTTGGAGCACCGGTCGTTTACCCTTGTCTGTACGAACATGAAGGCCTCCAAGTGCTATACGTTATGTGGCGTGCGGTAGTACTGCTCAAGGGAGCAGTAGTACCGCAGATGTCCATGGTAGTATCGCCAAGGGAAGCGGTAGTACCGCGTTGTGCGGTAGTACCACTCCTCCTGAGCGGTAGTACCGTGGCCTCTAGCCCAGAATGCTAGCACGCATGGAAGTAGGTGCAGAAGTAATTTTTTACTTCCGCGCCCTACGCGGTAGTACCGCTCCCTGGGAATGGTAGTATCGTGCCGGATTTTCGCACAGACTGGAACTCAGCGGAAGTGGCCACGGATGTAATTTTATTAGTGCATGCCTTCCCAACCCAGTTGAACCCTGCCTTGCGATAGTACTACAAGGGCACGCGGTAGTACCACTCCGGCGGTTCTACTGCTTGTTGCTATATGCAACCAGGCCTCGTCTGGTCTCTGCCGCGCGAGCGGTAGAACCGCACGGTCTAGCGGTAGTACCACAAGCCCTTGCGGTAGTACCACATGTATTTGCGGTAGTACCGCATGTCGCGGGCTGAATAAGTGGGTAACGGTTGGATCTCCCCCCCCACTATATAAAGGGGGCCTTCTTCCCCAAGTTGACCTCCTCTTCCCTCCCCAAGCTCCATTGTTGCTCAAAGCTCCATTTTCGCCCGATCTCTCCCCCTAGCCAATCAAAATTGTTGATTTTCTAGGGATTGGTTGAGAAGGCCCCGATCTACACTTTCACCAAGAGAAATTTGATTCCCCCACTAATCTCTTGCGGATCTTGTTACTCTTGGGTGTTTGAGCACCCTAGAGGATTGAGGTCATCGCAAAGCCATATTCCATTGTGTTGAAGCTTCGTGATGTCGTTGGGAGTCTAAAATTAAGTTGTGGAGACAGCCCCAACCTTGTTTGTAAAGGTTCGGTCACCGCCTTCAAGGGTACCAATAGTGGAATCATGACATCTCGCATTGTGTGAGGGCGTGATGAGAATACGGTGGCCCTAGTGGCTTCTTGGGGACCATTGTGTCTCCACACCTCTCCAACGGAGACGTACTTCCTCTCAAAGGGAAGGAACTTCGTAACACATCCTCGTCTCCACCGACTCCACTCTTGGTTATCTCTCACCTTTACTTGTGCAAGCTTATATTGTATTGTATCATTTGCTTGCTTGTGTTCTTGTTGTTGTTGCATCATACAGGTTGTTCACCTAGTTGCACATCTAGACAACCTACTTTGATGCTAAGTTTAATTTGGTTAAAAAAGCTAAAAATTGTTAGTTGCCTATTCACCCCCTCTAATCAACCATATCGATCCTTTCACGCGGAAAAGAGATGGCGCGGGACTTGCCCTTGGCCTTGCTGCTGCCGGCGCCGGAGATGAGCCCCATCTGGCTTCGCTGGGGTGGCTAGGGTTTGCCGGCGACGGAGGAGCAGAGAGTGCTAGATGGGGACGGGGAAAGCGGATGAGGACGGCCCCACCGCACAGTCGGCTTAAAAAAAGATGACCGCCGTCGCTGACGCGTGGGCCTGAGGTCATAAATTAAGCTGGCTAGGTAGGCCGTAGGCAGTTGGACGACCGCCAGGTGGGGACGCGGCAGGCACCGAGAAGGCGCTCGTGGCGTCCGGTCTGCGTCCGCGCCGACGCATTTGGGACACAAATTTGGGCCGAAATGCGTCGCCGCGGACGCGAAGCGGACACAATTTGGGTTTGGGTTGGTGCGTTGGGCCTCCTGTTTTGTCCGCGCCGATCCAAACGAACGGCAGTAGACGAAATGGATCGCCTAATTGAAGTTGCTCTTACTGTCCTCGAATATGCTGATACTCTCCAAAATGGTCCTCTGTACATATGACGCTACGAACCAAGCCGAGACGGTCGCCACACTGGCTGCTCGAGTCATGCGAGCTGGTCGAGCCGCACCACTTAAGTCACCATGCGGGCTCTCCTGCGGGAGGAACGACCAAAATTTCCCCATTCCCTACCATTGAATCCCTAACACACGGCGGGCAGCGATCTCCTGCATAGGTGGAAGCTCGGTGGTACGGTCGCACCCACGACGAGGTTGGGTGTCACAGCCGCGTCGCCGGTGATCCGATTGGCAGTAGCAGGCGGTGTGGCTCAGTGGCACCCGCGACGTCAGTGCTACAATCGGTGGAAGCACCCGCTCCCTGTGAGCCACGACGAGGTTGGGCATAGCACACGCGGCGCCGATGCTCCAATCGGCAGCAACAGGAGGTCTGGTTACGTGGTGACTGGTGAGCCGTGCCTCCGGCTGAAGACCAGACATGTGGTCCTCCATCGCATGCAAGGGGTGACGCTGCCGCGCTCGGACGATGATGAAGAAGTGGATGTTGTGCTGTTAGCTATGCTAGTGGCAATTGTGTGTACATTTGCCATACTAGGATGTATGTTTTTGCTGTGATGTTATCTGAATAAGTAGGGACAAATGCATTTTCATTTGCCAAACCAGGATGTATGCTTGTGCTGTGTTGTAACGATAACTGTAACTGGGATTTTATCTATGCTTTAGCTGGGAAGTTGTATGCACTGCTACTATGGTCAGATATGATCTGTTATGTAATGAAGTTGAATTTAATTATCTATGTTGTTCTACAAGCAGTTTGTGAGCTCCTACATGCTGTCCAAAATATGTGAACTTATTCCAGTCCCATAGTATGAGTGCACTGTGGTGCATCATCTTGTCCATCTACTTTAGTTAATTTCATACTCCCTGAGTTCCTAAATATAAGTCTTCTTACATATTCCAATATGGACTACATACGGAGCAAAATATTGAAATCTCTAGAAAGCCTTATATTTAGAAACGGATGGAGTACATAATAACATACAAAGAGGAGGAATTGAAAAAAAATATTGGACATATCAGGTGCATTGCTAGCCTGTAGCATCAGTAGAACATAAAAGGAGCATTGTCACGAAAGCATTTAGGTTGTGAAGGTTCAGTACATGATGTTGAACATAACATGATCTGTCCCTTGGTCCATGTTCATAACCAACATTTAACATGTTCATGAAAGTAAATAAAGGAGTTCTGCTACAGCTCAAAAGAAAGCACACACCACTTAATTGCTCACATGCTTATCTCCTGTCTTCCCTAAATATATCAAACATGCTACTTTTTCTTGGTTTCTTGAAACCTACCCTAGCCTGAGTGAAGTAAGGTCTCTTTGGCTGATGTGGCTGCTCCAAATGGCTCTGATTAGCTTGAAATTGGTCATGCCTTTGCTTTTCACTTGCCAACATGAGATTTTCATCAATGGCTTGTTTTTTTGCTTACTTGGCTTGTGCCCTCTTCCATTCTTCGGCTTGCTTCTTTCTCTCTTCCCAATGTTGTGTCCTGGAAGTATCTTGCTCTACATTTTAATTTTCCCAGGCCTGCTGCCTTGAATTTCCCCTTGAACAAGATAATCTTTGCAGCCCACAATTCTATTTTGCTCATCTTCTTGCCACATAAGAAATTCCATTTCTTCTGCTGTTTGTACATTTTCAGCTTGCTTTCTCTTTTCATCTGCAATTCTTTTCTTTTCTACAACCTTCATCTTTTTTGCTTCCTCTGCTTGCATCTTTTTAACTTGAAGTGCACTCCTTTTGGCCTCTGCAAGTGCCTTCTTCTCATGCTGCTCAGCCAACTTTTTTCTCTTCCTTTCTTCAATTTCTTTTTTTTCTTCAACTGCCAATTGTTTTTCTCTCAGCGCAACTTTCTTTTTCTCTTGAATCTCTAATTTTTTTGCTGCAGCCTCTTGTTTCCTTCTCTCTGCATGTTGTAAAATCTTTTGCTCTTCCTCTCTGAGCTTGTTTAAAGCCGCATCAAACTTTGCCTGATCTGCAAGCTCTCTCTTTTCAGCAGCAAGTTTAAGTTTAGCCAGTGCAATCACCTCTCTTTTTCTATGAACATTTTCCCATGCAGTGGTAGTTGTTGGCTGAATAGGGGGTTGGCTTGGGACATTTTGTTCAATAAATGCTGAATAGGGTGTTGGCTTGGGACATTTTGTTCAATAAATGAAGACGGAAGCAAAGGGCATGAATCAAGCGGATCAACGACCTGGCTTGCAACATTTGTCTATACAATTTAGGAAAAGTAATTAGATGACGGTAAAAAATTAGATGGCAGTAATGAAAATTATGAAAATAATCATATACCTCTTGCATTAATGTTGTAATGACGTCGGCCTCATAAGTAGGTGGTTGTTGCTGTAATAAACCCTCAGTTTGCATGTTCTGCTCCTGATTACATAAACCATGTAAATTAGTAAGGTTTTGGTTACGTAGAAAACAATTTATCATTAAGGAACTTGTGGTCCATTAAGTTACCTCTGTCATGGCCTCATATTCTTCATCCGAGGAAACTTGAGATTCCGCTCTTACTTTCTTTTTTCTTAACTTCCTCTTGGGTTTTAGGCCCAATTTGAAATCTTTGCACCCACTTATTTTATGTCCTGCATTTCCATAATGTGCTACAATGCATAATAGATCCACCTCTATCAACTTTCCTCCCTGCCCTACCCTCGGTCTCTTCTGTTTGTTGTCGTCTGTTCTTCGCCTTTCTACCTTTCTTTTTCTTAATTTTGGGAGGAAGCACTTGTCTGCCATACATTTTTCCCACTCACTCACATCTTTACATGGCAAGATTATGTGCTCATAAGCCTTACAGTAAGTCTCAATGGAGTAACATGGGTGGACCAATGTTTCAAGTGGAATATTGTCATATCTTGCAGATGCAACTACATGACAACAAGGAATCCTCATTAAATTCCACCTTCTGCAAGTGCATTTTCTCAATGTTATGTCCACACTGAACTTCCTATTTTTGTCTTGCACTTCAAAATGCCTAGTCCAGCAGGATCAACATGACATGTGGCTGTAGCATCAATATGTCTTTGCAACCTTTTCCTCACTTTGGGACAGATGGTACCATGCCACTTCAGTGCCTCCGGTTGCTTACCATAATGTCTACCCATCATCTGTCCTTTAATCCTCTATATCATGGTTAATATGGGGTGTTCTCTTGCATCCAAAATATAACTATTGAACACTTTGCAATTATTGTTCAATAGGACATCACACTTGGGGAAATCTTTTTGAAATGCCCTTACCCATGTTTTCGGGTGTAAATCCTCTAAGCAATCATGAGCTTCCTTACTAAGAACTAGCATTCTGTCCATGTTCTCTCTAAACTGGCCATGAGTAGTACTTCTAGCACATCTCCACAATTGATTCTTTAGTACTTCTTTATAGTTTTTTGAAATTCTGCCAAATATGTCGCACACAATATCCATGCTCTGAATCTTTGAATAGTTCTCTCACTGCCTTAATTAAACCCTGGTTGTGAAAAATAATAATTTAGTGCTAAATAACTACTAATTACAAAGCATATAGTATAATATGAAGAAATGCAACCAAAGAGAATATTACAACTATAACTAACTTACTTTCTGCTTGTCAGACATGACTGTCCAAAGTGAGGTGCCCACAATGCCAAGATCTTCTTTAAGAATAGTAAAGAACCATCTCCAAGCTTCTGTGTTTTCAACTTGCACAACAGCAAAGGCCACTAGATAAATGCAGTCATTAGGATCCATTCCTATTGCAGTTAAGAAAACTTGGCCAAATTGAGTTTTCAAATGACACCCATCTAGGAAAATTACAGGCCGACAAGCTGCAAGGAATTCCCTCTTGCATGCATCAAAAGAGAAGTAGCACTTCTGGAATTGTCCATCATCGGCAATTTGCAACAAAAAAAAGTACTACCAGGATTGGACCTTCTTAACTTAGCTGCATAATCCCACAACATGTTGTACTGAGCAATATCATCGCCATAAATAATGTCAAATGCTATTTTCCTTGCTCTTCAAAGCTTCTGCCTATGAACCTTCATGTTCCACTCTTCCTGCACCATTGCTCCTAAACCCTTCAAAGAATTTTTCTCATCTGCTCTGACCTTGTCAACATACTTTGTAACAATGTATCTAGCAGTGAACACTTTAACACTCCACTTCTTTGTGCATGTGTGCTCATCTTTAAATGTTTTAACCTGAATTCCCTTAGTTCTATTGTCAAATGAAGCATATAAATACCAAGGGCAACCATCATTGCACAGAGCTCCAATCCTTTTCTTGTCATTCTTCAAAAATGTTAATTCCAACCTCTCCTTGCAACTGTACTCCCCAATGGCTTGTCTAATCATTGCAATGGATGGGAAAACCTGGCCCACATAGAACCTGGGCTCCTTCAAATCAATTTTAGTGAAATGTTTGTAATTGAACTTAATGTTGTCATCATCTGATTCTGGCAGATCAACACTATCATCTTCGGAGTTTGGATCTTCTGCTAGCTCCTTGCTTGCCCTTGTCCCTTTCTTCTCATCACTGGCTGATTTTCCATCCTCATTGATCAAATCATCGTCACCATCATTGAGGTCATAGTCATTGTCAGTTATTTCTGGAATATAATCCGAGTCCTCACTATCAGTTTCACTACATAACTCCTCCTCTACCTCTGGTGTCCCTCTTCTGCTCCTCCTACTTGTGCCTTCTGCATTGCCCTCACATGCAAACAACATGGAAGTGCTACTCTCCCCAGCAAGTACAATGCTTTGCTCGTCCACAACACTGTCATTTATCTTGCTCTTCATATGACTGATCACATCAGGTGCATGTGTGCATGGATTTGCTAAAACATCATCCCCTCCACCATAAGTGGCATCATGAACAAGATACAACATCAGGTATCTGTTCCCTTCTTTAACCAGCTTGCTGATGCATTTTGCGTCATTATTGCTTGCAATTAACCTGAGCCCATCTTCATTAATTTTTATCCCAGGCAACAACAAATACATTTGAATTCTTCATGCAGTCTCATAGCCCACCTTCTCTACTAATTCATACAACATTCCCATACAAGCAACACTACTGTCACAATAATCAAATAGACCTTGCGACCGTTGAGATATGAACGATTGCCATCAGTGCCCATGAAAAATCCACCATGGATGAACTCAATTGTACATAAATCAGTGCCTCCATCTGTTAAACAAAAAAAATCAGCCATCTGACATCAAACCCTAAACATCCGTGTGAACCCTATACAAATGAGCGCCCAAATTATCTAAATTGTATCAAAGAACACACCAGTACAATGGAATAGATGAGACTTGTGGTAGTAACATGCCCAATGCAGCCGTGGTGGTCCAATCTTACCGTACATGGGTACGGGAGCACCGTTGTGCCGCTGTACAAGATTGCACACCACCATTCACAGCGAGTGACGACAATGTCGTCGCCGCCGTGCGAGCTCCCACCGGTTCGAGCGTCTCTTGTCGTCTCGATGTCGCCGATCACCACCTGCGCTGATAAGTCTTCAATGTATATATAATTTTTTTATTATTCCATGTTGTTATATTATCATTCTTGGATGTTTTACAATCATTTTATAGCAACTTTATATCATTTTTTGGTACTAACCTATTGACATAGTGCCGAGTGCCAGTTGCTGTTTTTGCTTGTTTTTTACTTCGCAGAAAATCAATACCAAACAGAGTCCAAACACAGTGAAACTTTTTGGTGATTTTTTCTGGACCAGAAGACACACGATGGGCCAAGAAAGTACCCGAGGGGGGTTCCGAGGGGAGCACAACCTACCAGGGCGCGCCTGGGGGCCCAGCCGTGCCCAGGGGGGTTGTGCCCACCTCGGCCGCCTCCTGCATCGCCTCTTTGCTCTATAAATACCCCAATATTTCAGAAACCCGAGGGGAGTCGACGAAAAACAATTCCAGCCGCCGCAAGTTTCAGAACCACCAGATCAAATCTATACACCATCACAGAGGGGTTCATCATCCTCATTGGTGCCTCTCTGATGATGCGTGAGTAGTTCATCGTAGACCCGCGGGTCTATAGTTAGTATCTAGATGGCTTCCTCTCTCTCTTTCGATTCTCTATACAATGGTCTCTTGGAGATCTATTTGATGTAACTCTTTTGCGTGTGTTTGTTGGGATCTGATGAACTTTGAGTTTATGATCAGATCTATGTTTTTTATCCATGAAATTTATTTGAGTCTTTTGATCTCTTATATGCATGATTACTTATAGCCTCGTATTTTTTCTTCGAATCTTTGGTTTAGTTAGGCCGACTAGAACAAGGGTGCAACTTCTAGTAATAATGATAAAGGAGACCTTAAGAAGATTAGTATTCACACTGATTTTATTGAAGAGACAAGAGACCCCACCGGCCAGAATGAATTTCTCAAGCTTGTTCATAGAAGTATTGTTGTTGAAATTTTATATGCTAAATCTTTGAAGAATTCTAAGTGTTTGATTGAAGAGTTGGAAAATAAAGATGACAACACTTAAACCTTTGCTTTATGCCTAGCTAGGGGCGTAAAACAATAGCGCTTGTTGGGAGGCAACCCAATATTTATCTTTTTTCGTTCTGGTTTTCTTGATGTTTTGCAATAAATATATAAATATGCCTCTGATTAGATGTGTTTTTAAGTTTTAATTAGTGTTTGTGCCAAGCAAAGCCTTTGGGCTCATGTTGGGTAATAAGTTGATTTGATCTTGTTGAAAAACAGAAACTTTTGCGCCTAGTAAAATAGTTTTCTTAAATCAAAGAAATGTTCTTTTTATATGAATTTTTTACACAAGATTGCTACACAAATTGCGCATGTTGTCCTAATTTTTCAGAATTTTTGGAGTTACAGAAGTATACGAAGTTCCCTGATTACTACAGATTGTTCTGTTTTTGATAGATTCTGTTTTCTTTGCGTTGTGTGCCTATTTCGATGAATCTATGGTTTGTATTGGGGGGGGGTATAAGCTATAGTAAAGTTGGAATAAAGTAGATATAATGCAAAATTAAAAGATGAATGGGTTTGCAACAGTACTTATAGTAGTGATTTGCTTTGTTATACTAACGGATCTCACGAAGGTTTTGTTGAGTTTTGTGTGATTGAAGTTTTCAAGTTTTGGGTGGGATCACGATGGATGAAGGAATAAGGAGTAAGAAGAGCCTAAGCTTGGGGATGCCCCATGGCATCCCAAGCTATTATCTAAAAGAGAAGCAATCAACTAAGCTTGGGGTTGCCCCCGAGTGGCATCCCCTCTTTCTTCTAACGACCATCGGTATTTTACTTGGAGCTATATTTTTATTCGTCACATATCATGAGCTTTGCTTGGAGCGTCTTGTATGATATGAGTCTTTTCTTGTTTTGCTTTTTAATTCATCTATACTTGCTGCACACACCTATTTGAGAGAGCCAAAATTATGCTATGACTTGTTAGAATTGCTCTATATGCTTCACTTAAATTTTTATGAGCTATGGAATTGCTCCAGTGCTTCACTTATATCTTTTTTAGCACGATGTGCTTTATTATTTTTGAAGAAATGCTATCATGCTTCTCTTAGATTTATTTGAGAGTTAGTAATTTTTTTAAGAAATTCTCTCATGCTTCACTTAAATTATTTTGAGAGAAGAAAATTTTTGTGCCCATGTTCTTCACCTATATTTGTTTGGGCTATCAAAAGCAACACCCAAAGTGATAGATATTCAAGAGGGATATAAAAAAAACTTTCATGAAGATCATTGGACAAAATAAACTTGATTCCTTGTAATAGTTTTGTGATATGTTGATATAATATGTGAGTCATGTTGATGAGTAATTATGCTTTAGTAAGAATTGTTGGTGTTAAGGTTTGTGATTGCCTATGCAAGCACGAAAGTCAATAGTTATGCAATGAAATTACATCCTACTTGTGGTGCATTATTCGATGTTAGTTATGCTTACTCGCTTATGAGATTTTTCGTTTCTTGGTTGGATGCTTCTCAATCTTTTCTTAGCCTTCATTTGCACTAAGTATGATCCGTACTTGTGCATCCAAAATCCTTAAACCAGTTCTTCCACATGAGTCCACTATACCTACCTATATGCGGTATTTCCGTGTCGTTCTAAGCAAATTTGTATGCGCTATCTCTAATTTTCAAAATAAATTTCTCTTTTGTGTGCTTGTACCGCTCATGAAATGGTAGGGGGTGGTTGATATTTTTCCATGCTAGATGTGTTATTCTCAAGATGAGCGTTTATTCACTTGTCAGCACGAGAGTACGGCAAAGGTATTAGGGATGCCTAGTCCCGAAATGAAAAATGAATTTACTTTATGTTGTCAAATAATAAATTCCTTGGAAAGTGTTGGTATGGACGGCACCCGTGGATTCGGTTAGCCGTGGAATGTGAAAGTATGGCGGAAAAAGGAATAAACTTTATTTTCTATTTGGGAACCGCCTATGATATATCTAGCATGGAAAGTATCGGGAACTATGTCACTACAAAAAAAATACACTTCCGTGATGATACATGTTTGTCACAGTAGGTCGCGTTTTTTGTCATGCATGTACATCCATGACGATTTTATGACAGAATCAAGATAGTCATACCTGTGCTGTCGTAGAAGTGTTCCATGACATTACCAAAATTATCATCACGGAAGTGTCCACTTCCATCACGATAAATCGTGCGTCACAGAAGTGCTTTCGTCAAGGGTGACCGACACGTGGCATCCACCGTAACGGAACGTCGTTAAGCTATCGGGTCGGGTTTTGGATCCGATAACCCGTTAACAGCCCCGACCAATGGGGATTTTCCACGTGTAAAATCATCATTGGCTGGAGGAAACACGTGTCGACTCATCATTGGGACAGATGTCATCCACTCACTGGACAGAAGGCGCCTATGATACGTCGACACGTGGCACGACCCAACAGTGGCCCATTCCAGTGAAAAGACCGGCCCGTTTGACTTGGTCAAAAGCTGGCGGGCCGGCCCATGGAAAGCCTGTTAACGGCCTGTTAGCATATAGCCCATTTATAGCCCGGTAACCCAAGGCCTGTTACACCCTATGCGAATTAGGCCCAGTAGCGTCATCTGGGCCATCCAATATGATTCCAGCCCGTTTTCACTTCTGGCCCATGTATGGCCCATGACGTCTTTCGGCCCATATGAGCCCCTTTGTAACTCTTGGCCCATTAGCGGCCCGTGCTGAAACTGGCCCGTAATGAACAGTGTATTACTTTACACCCATTAACGGCCCGCGGTGAAACTGGCCCGTAATGAACAGTGTAACACTTTATACCCATTAACGGGCCGTTATTCCGTTGGGCTGTTTCCAGCCCAAGTTAACTTTCAGCCTTCTGAGGGCCCATTTATTCTCGGGCTCACTTGCAGCATTCAGTTACTTACGACCCGTTACTTTCATTTTCTGCTTGTGGGCCAAATTTAGCCCGTCGTTACAGTCGGCCCGTTTGTGGTCCGTTAGTCTGTTGGGCCATTTTCATAGCATCACCAAATACGGCCTATTAACGGCCCGTTATGGTCAGTCCATAAAACGTATGATTTCCATTATAGGCCCATCTAAGGCCCATTAAAGGCCTGTACAAGACCCATAAATGAGTCGGCGGCCCATGGATCCTACGTGATGTAGAAGGCCCATGGATCCTACGAGACGTAGAAGGCCCATGGATCCTACGAGACGTATAAGGCCCATGGATCCTACGAGACGTAGAAGGCCCATGGATCCGACGGCCCGTGAAGGCCCATGGTCGGGCGAGTTGGCCCCCGTTTGAACGATAGACGAGCCTAGCATATGCAGATATGGCCTCGGAACACTGGAGACCGAAAGGTCGAGCGTGAATCATATAGTAGATATGATCAACATAGTGATGTTCACCATTAAAAACTACTCCATCTCACGTGATGATCGGACATGGTTTAGTTGATTTGGATCACGTGATCACTTAGATGATTAGAGGGATGTCTATCTATGTGGGAGTTCTTAAGTAATATGATTAATTGAACTTTAATTTATCATGAACTTAGTCCTGATAGTATTTTGCAAATAATGGTGTACATCAATAGCTCGCGTTGTTGCTTCCCTATGTTTTTATATGTGTTCCTAGAGAAAACTAAGTTGAAAGATGATAGTAGCAATGATGCGGACTGGGTCCGTGATCAGAGGTTTATCCTCATTGCTGCACAGAAGAATTATGTCCTTGATGCACCGCTAGGTGACAGACCTATTGCAGGAGCAGATGCAAAAGTTATGAATGTTTGGCTAGCTCAATATGATGACTACTTGATAGTTTAGTGCACCATGCTTAACAGCTTAGAATCGGGACTTCAAAGACTTTTTGAACGTCATGGACCATATGAGATGTTCCAGGAGTTGAAGTTAATATTTCAAGCAAATACCCGAGTTGAGAGATATGAAGTCTCTAACAAGTTCTATAGCTAAAAGATGGAGGAGAATAGTCCAAGCAGTGAGCATGTGCTCAGATTGTCTGGGTACTACAATCGCTTGAATCAAGTGGGAGTTAATCTTCCAGATAAGATAGTGATTGACAGAGTTCTCTAGTCACCATCACCAAGTTACTGGAACTTCATGATGAACTATAGTGTGCAAGGGATGACGAAAACGAATCTCGAGCTCTTCATGATGCTGAAATCAACGAAGGTAGAAATCAAGAAAGAGCATCAAAGTGTTGATGATTGACAAGACCACTAGTTTCAAGAAAAGGGCAAAGGGAAAGAAAGGGAACTTCAAGAAGAATGGCAAGCAAGTTGTCAATCCCGTGAAGAAGCCCAAAGCTGGACCAAAGCCTGAAACTGAGTGCTTCTACTGCAAAGGAAATGATCACTGGAAGCGGAAATGCCCTGAATATTTGGTGGATAAGAAGGATGGCAAAGTGAACAAGGGTATATTTGATATACAGGTTATTGATGTGTACCTTACTAGTGTTTATAGTAGCCCCTGGGTATTTGATACTTGTTCGGTTGCTAAATATTAGTAACTCGAAACAGGAATTACAGAATAAACAGAGACTAGTTGAGGGTGAAGTGATGATGTGTGTTGGAAGTGGTTCCAAGGTTGATATGATCATCATCGCACACTCCCTATACTTTCGGGATTAGTGTTAAACCTAAATAAATGTTATTTGGCATTTGCGTTAAGCATAAATATGATTTGATCATGTTTATTGCAATAAGGTTATTCATTTAAAGTCAGAGAATAATTGTTGTTCTGTTTACATGAATAAAACTTTCGATGGTCATACACCCAATGAAAATAATTTGTTGGATCTCGGTCGTAGTGATACACATATTCATAATATCGATGCCTAAATATGCAAAGTTGATAATGATAGTGCAACTTATTTGTGGCACTGCCGTTATGGTCATATCGGTGTAAAGCGCATGAAGAAACTCCATAAAATGGATTTTTGGAATCATTTGGTTATGAATCATTCGATTCTTGTGAACCGTGCCTTTTGGGCAAGATGACTAAAACTCTGTTCTCTGGAACAATGGAACGAGCTACTGACTTGTTGGAAATAATACATACTGATGTATGAGGTCCAATGAGTGTTGATTCTCGTGGCAGGTATTGTTATTTTCTGCCCTTCACAAATGATTTGAGCAGATATGAGTATATATACTTAATGAAGCACAAGTCAGAAACATTTGAAAAGTTCAAAGAATTTCAGAGTGAAGTGGAGAATCATCGTAACAAGAAAATAAAAATTTCTACGATCTGATCGTGGAGGAGAGTATTTGAGTTACGAGTTTGGCCTTCATTTAAAACAATGTGGAATAGTCTCACAGCTCACGCCACCTGGAACACCACAGCGTAATGGTGTGTCCAAACGTCATAACCGCACTTTATTGGATACGGTGCAATTATGATGTATCGTACCGGTTTACCACTATCGTTTTGGGGTTATGCATTAGAGACAGCTGCATTCACTTTAAATAGGGCACCATCAAAATCCGTTGAGACAATGCCTTATGAACTGTGGTTTGGCAAGAAACCAAAGTTGTCGTTTCTTAAAGTTTGGGGGCTGCGATGCTTATGTGAAAAAGTTTCAACCTGATAAGCTCAAACCCAAATCAGAGAAGTGCGTCTTCATATAATACCCAAAGGAAATTGTTGGTTACACCTTCTATAACAGATCCGAAGGCAACATATTTGTTGCTAAGATGGATCCTTTCTTGAGAAGGAGTTTCTCTCGAAAGAAGTGAGTGGGAGGAAAGTAGAGCTTGATAAGGTAATTGTACCTTCTCCCAAATTGGAAAGTAGTTCATCACAGAAATCAGTTCCAGTGATTCCTACACCAATTAGTGAGGAAGCTAATGACGATGATCATGAAACTTCAAATTAAGTTACCACAGAACCTCGTAGGTCTTCAAAAGTGCAGTCTGCACCAGAGTGGTACGGTAATCATGTTCTAGAAGTCATGTTACTAGACCATGATGAACCTACGAACTACGAGGAAGCGATGATGAGCCCAGATTCCGCGAAATGGCTTGAAGGCCATGAAATCTGAGATGGGATCCATGTATGAGAACAAAGTGTGGACTTTGGTGGACTTGCCCGATGATCGGCAAGCCATAGAAAATAGATGGATCTTCAACAGGAAGATAGACGTTGATAGTAGTGTTACTATCTACAAAGCTCGACTTGTCGCAAAAAGGTTTTCGATAAGTTCAAGGTGTTGAATACGATGAGATTTTCTCACTCGTATCGATGCTTAAGTCTGTCCGAATCATGTTAGCAATTGCCACATTTTATGAAATCTGGCAAATGGATGTCAAAACTGCATTCCTTAATGGATTTATTAAAGAAGAGTTGTATATGATGCAACCAGAAGGTTTTGTCAATCCTAAAGGTGCTAACAAAGTGTGCAAGCTCCAGTGATCCATCTATGGACTGGTGCAAGCAACTCGGAGTTGGAATATATGCTTTGATGAGTTGATCAAAGCATATAGTTTTATACATACTTGCGGGGAAGCCTATATTTATAGGAAAGTGAGTGGGAGCACTACAACCTTTCTGATAAGTATATGTGAATGACATATTGTTGATCAGAAATAATGTAGAATTTTTTGGAAAGCATAAAGGAGTGTTTGAAAGGATTTTTTCAAAGAAAGACCTCGGTGAAGCTGCTTACACATTGACCATCAAGATCTATAGAGATAGATCAAGACACTTGATAAGATTTTTCAATGAGTAAATACCGTGACAAGTTTTTGAAAGAGTTCAAAATGGATCAGTCAAAGAAGGAATTCTTGTCTATATTACAAGGTGTGAAGTTGAGTAAGACTCAAAACCCGACCATGGCAGAAAATAGAAAGAGAATGAAAAGTCATTCCCTATGCCTCAGTCATAGGTTCTATAAAGTATGCTATGCTGTGTACCAGACCTATTGTATACCTTGCTCTGAGTTTGGCAAGGGAGTACAATTTTGATCTAGGAGTAGATCACTGGATAGCGGTCAAGAATATCCTTAGTGAGGACTAAGGAGATGTTTCTCGATTATGGAGGTGATAAAAGAGTTCATCGTAAAGAGTTACATCAGTGCAAGCTTTTACACCTATCCAGATGACTCTAAGTCTCAATCTGGATACATATTGAAAGTGGGAGCAATAAGCTAGAGTAGCTCCGTGCAGAGCATTGTAGACATAGAATATTTGCAAAATACATATGGCTCTGAATGTGACAGACCCGTTGACTAAACTTCTCTCACGAGCAAAACATGATCATACCTTAGTACTCTTTGGGTGTTAATCACATAGCAATGTGAACTAGATTATTGACTCTAGTAAACCCTTTGGGTGTTTGTCACATGACGATATGAACTATGGATGTTAATCACATACAAATGTGAATACTGGTGTTAAATCACATGATGATGTGAACTAGATTATTGACTCTAGTGCAAGTGGGAAACTGAAGAAAAATATGCCCTAGAGGCAATAATAAAGTTATTATTTATTTCCTTATTTCATGATAAATGTTTATTATTCATGCTAGAATTGTATTAACCGGAAACTTAGTACATGTGTGAATACATAGACAAACATAATGTCACTAGTATGCCTCCACTTGACTAGCTCGTTGAATCAAAGATGGTTGTGTTTCCTAACCATAGACATGAGTTGTCATTTGATTAACGGGATCACATCATTAGATAATGATGTGATTGACTTGATCCATTCCGTCAGCTTAGCACTTGATCGTTTAGTATGTTGCTATTGCTTTCTTCATGACTTATACATGTTCCTATGACTATGAGACTATGCAACTCCCGAATACCGGAGGGACACTTTATGTGCTACCAAATGTCACAACGTAACTGGGTGATTATAAAGGTGCTCTGCAGGTCTCTCCAATGGTGTTTGTTGAGATGGCATATATCGAGATTAGGATTTGTCACTCCGATTGTCGGAGAGGTATCTCTGGGCCCTCTCGGTAATGCACAACACTATAAGCCTTGCAAGCAATGTGACTAATGAGTTAGTTACGGGATGATACATTAAGGAATGAGTAAAGAGACTTGCCGGTAACGATATTGAACTAGGTATTGAGATACCGATGATCGAATCTCGGGCAAGTAACATATCGACGACAAAGGGAAGAACGTATGTTGTTATGCGGTTTGACCGATAAAGATCTTCGTGGTGTACGAGCCAATATGAGCATCCAGGTTCCGCTATTGGTTATTGACCGGAGATGTGTCTCGGTCATGTCTACATAGTTCTCGAACCCATAGGGTCCGCACGCTTAACGTTCGGTGACGATTGGTATTATGAGTTTATGTGGTTTGATGTACCGAAGGTAGTTCGGAGTCCCGGATGAGATCAGGGACATGACGAGGAGTCTCGAAATGGTCGAGACGAAAAGATCGATATATTTGACGACTATATTCGGACATCTGAAAGGTTCTGAGTGATTCAGGTATTTTTCGGAGTACCGGAGAGTTACGGGAATTCATATTGGGCCTTAATGGGCCATACGAGAAAGGAGAGAAAGGCCTCAAAGGGGCGCCGCACCCCTCCCCATGGACTGGTCCGAATTGGACTAGGGAGGGGGGCGCCCCCTTCCTTCCTTCTCCTTCTCCCTTCCCTTTTTCCTATTCCTTGTGGGAGGTGGAATGCTACTAGGACTAGGGAGTCCTAGTAGGACTCCAGACTTGGGCGCGCCCTATGATGGCCGGCCTCCTCCTCCCTCCATCCTTTATATACGTGGCCAGGGGGCACCCCATAGACACACAAGTTGATCATTGATCTTTAACCGTGTGCGGTGCCCCCCTCCACCATAATCTACCCCGGTCACATCGTAGCAGTGCTTAGGCGAAGCCCTACTTCGGTAGCCTTATCAACACCGTCATCACGCCGTCGTGCTGACGGAACTCTCACTCGAAGCTCTACTAGATCGTGAGTTCGTCCGTCGTGTGGGCAGATCCCGCCCGCCCGCCTAAACGACATCTCGCCCACCTGAGGTATAACTTCTTGTACTGGTCCAGCTCCCCAGGTCGCTGCGTGCGGGTTTTCTTCTATGCGACTGCTCCCCATCTCCCCATGCATAGTAGCTAGGGTTCTTCGGCTGGTCCAACATCACCTACTAGTACTATTATAGAGGAAATGCCACTCGAAAAGTTCTCCTGATTTATGCCTCGGTGGAGGTATACATGTTGTTTGGACAAAAAGTAGATGGTGGTTGTGCGGTCATTGTCCATATGGTGGTAGTACTATCACTAGTTAAATGAAGAAATGATTTTTTTCTCGGGTATGTTGGTTTAGTTCCCATCAAGATATAATTATGATGCTTTTGTTTGTTGGTGTACTTTTCATTAACCCTTTTTTATATTTTTGGAAACAGCGATGCGTGTCTCCATACCCAGGCATGTCTTCCTCAATTTTAGTGGAACTGCACAAAATTGGATGGCCATTGTTGTTCCGCCTCACTGTCCTCTGCCACTTGGTTCTTCCTTCCTCGAGCTTGATTACTGAGAAGAAACAGACCACAGTGAGGATTTGTCGAACTTCATAGGTGCCTCACCCAAACTTGATGCCAAATGGATGATGCATCACCACGATGACCTATCGATGCTCATGGTTGCGCCTCATGGTTGCGTCGGCTTGTGAAGCTGATTGATTTTCAATGAAAAACAAGTTTTCTTCCATCAGTGCTCTTTGCTTGTTACGCACAAAGATGATGTCCTTCGTCAGTTCACCTTGGTTGCGTGACGCAGTCGTCTTTCACGTTGGTGCAATTTTATCACACAATTGGCTATGAACCAAATGTTTCCTTGAAGAAGGATCGACGTTGGTACTAAGAGCATAAGTTTTGTATTGATTTCTAAGCCTTCTCACAACTTTGTCTCCGGCTCCCCTGTAATTTTATTTGTCCAGCTATTAACTTTGATTTAAAAAATGGTGTGGACTAAAAACCCGGATGGACGTAGTAGCCCTCCATTTTTATTTACTTCGCATATTAGATTTGACTGAAGTCAAACTTTGTAATACTCTCAAACCTTTCCGATAATTGAAATTAAAATTCTTTATTTGTACACACTCTCACACGTTTCCGATAATTTGGCGCATGTGTGGTTGTTCACTTAAGGGAGGGTAGTGTACCACACTTGAAGGACAGGAAGTGCGACCAGGACGCGTGGGCGTGGATCGTTAGTTCATCAGAAGTAGTACTAGTTTTCTTCACTATACATTAAATAAAGAGTTTCGTTTCGTACTTACACAATTTAAAACGATTGTCATGGAGAGAATAAGAAAACCACTCCACTATATATTAGTCGTATACACACGAGAGTACTATATGGACGCAGCTTCATTGACTTACTGCACCTGCCTTTGGATTTATGACAGGTGGGCCCAAAATGTGGCTGGCTCACCTGTCATACAGCCAAAAGCAGATGCAGTGAAGGCACCGGAGCTCAGTACGTACTACATTAGTATATATATAAGCGGGAGCCTCAGGGCTTGTTCGCTAGGGTTTGCACTCTCTACACGCTCGCCGCAATACATATATGTTACACGCTGGAGGCTCAGCGTTCATTTGCTAGGGTTTGCTATATTCACAGTCTCTCACCCTCTCTTCACCAGATCTAAACAAGACTGCGTTGGCCTCTTGTCTCTCTCCCCCCTCACAGCTGGTGAAGGAGGCGTCCGTATCCCGTCGCACCGGGAAGGGGAGGAGGTGCAGTGTTAACTCTATCGCCTTCGGCGAGGGTGGCAATCCACTGCTGGCTGCGCTGTTCTCTTTCACCCAGCGTCTGTGCAGGAGGGCCACCGACCCCTTCTACCTCACTGCCGTACGTAGTGGGCCTCCCGCCGCACGCCTTGCCACATCCCGACGACCCTAAGGTATAAGTTTCTTTGAAACCGTCGTTGCTCTAGCTTCATGTGGATCTTTTTCGATCTGTAGTCGAATCTAGGTCTTGGTTCAAAGAGGAAAGAAAGGTGCGGTGGGGTGGAGCATGAATCTAGGACGTGGTTCAATGAGGAAAGGAGGGAGGAAAAGTAGTATAGACTGGCTATCCAGCCGCTTTGTTGGTCGAAAAGGGAAAAAGGGGGTAACCCAGTACACACATCTATAAGGAACCGATCTCTTTGTTGAAAAGGGAAAGAAACTGGGGGGTCGGGTAGTTTGTGCAGGACTAGATTTGCTGCCCTCACATAGGAAAAAAAGTCCAAAGAGAACAAATATGGGACCAACACAGATATGCTGCTTGGCTACATACTCTGCATCACCCATCTATACGTGTGGACGCACATGGTGCTAGCATGTCCCATACAACTATTTTGATGTTGTTAGTCTAAGAATGCCGCCGGAAAATTGAAGCAATGCCACTGTTAAAAGTAAATTACATTTTTTAACGAATGTTGTTTCAAGAGAGTGTCTCTATTAATATGAATCAATGCAACCGTTTTAGAAATGCTACTATCCTACTTTGTTTTCCATCCAAGATAAGTTAGATGCTTCTTTCTGTCACTGTTTGTTTCATCCTCCTTTATCGGCAAGTAATTGTTTCCTTTTTTGCCTCTGTTAAAACAGGGGTATCGATTCAACTTGTTGCTATTGCGACATTTTGCTTCGCTACTTGAAACACTTATGTTTTAAGAGTGTTTTGTGCAGTTCAACTTGAATGTCACACCGGTGACTTTGCTTAATTTTGGTGGAACTGCACAAAAGGAGATCAAGATTTGTTTCCAGTGTTCCCGGCGAGTTGTTTCAAATCTTGGTCTCAACCACATGATGTGCAGTGTCCTTTGAGATGTTGTGCTACTTGTTTTGGTACTGTTTTAAATAAATGTTGAATTGAAGCTATTGTATTGCTGTCTTTTCCCATTAAGTAGTGAACAAAAATGGGACCAACCCAGACATGATGCTTGTTGCTTTGTTACAACAAATTCAGCATCACCCCCTTTATAAGCCAGTAATTGATGCCGCTCTCAGAATTAACTACTGAATCTTATTTCAAAACTGCAACACTTGTTAGGGATTGGCGGGATTACCATTTTTGTGGCCGCATGTTTCATCCTCCTTTATTAGCCAGTAATTGATTCCTTTTTTGCCTTTGTTTAAACAGGGATATCTATTCAACTTGTTGCTATTACGACATTTTGCTTCGCTACGCGAAACACTTTGCTTGATTTCAGTGCAACTGCACAAAACGAGATTGGATTTCCTATTCGTGTTAGCAGATTCGTATTTTATCCTGGTGTTCTCATGAAAGGTCAGTACAGACCTTCATCCACATGATTGTGCAGTGTGCTTTGAGATGTTGTGCTACTTGTATTTGGTATTGTTTTAAATAAATGTTGAATTGAAGCTATTGTATTGTTGTCTTTTCCCATTAAGTAGTGAACAAAAATGGGACCAACCCAGACATGATGCTTGTTGCTTTGTTACAACAAACTCTGCATCACCCCCTTTATAAGTAGATGGAAGCACATATTGTTGTTGCGCCCACTCTCCCCTGGAACTGTTTATGCTTTTCGTTAATCTAATGTCGTTGGTAAAATTAAGCAATGCCACTCTCAGAATTAATTAACTACTGAATCTTAGTTCAAAACTGCAACACTTGTTAGGAATGGTACTATCCTGCTTTGTAGTTCTTTCTACATGTTTAACCAAGGTATTGTTAAGATAATGTCTCTTTAAAAATGAATCAGTTGCATTGTTCTAGAAATGGTACTTTTCTGCTTTATCGTTCTTTATACATGTTGATACAAGGCATTGTTAAGATAATGTCTCAGTCAATATGAATGAATCACACTGATGGAGAATTGCTACTCTCCTGCTTTGTTTCCCATTAAGACAAGTCATCAACCATTATTTCTCAGTAATTGTTTCCCTTATACCTATTGTTGCTTACAGGGATATCAAAATTAAAGCTCGGTTTTATTCCGACTTCGATTTTAGTTGAACTGCACAAAAGGAGCCAATGTGTCCAAGGCAAACTGCTGCGTTACTGGGTCCAGTTGGTTGTTCCACTTTGCAGAAAGAAGCAGTCACTGGTTGCGGTACATTACAGAAGGAATGACCGAGAAGCTTTACAGAGTATTATTAGACACTGGTGACATGACTAGTCTGCAGAGACCATTGGCAATTTAACAACACGCGGAGTGCCCTGGGCAAAAAGTGCCCAACCTAGTACAAGAAGCTATGACAGGACACGATCATAGGCATTACATATTTTGAATGGGAAAAGCTTGTCAAACTTTAATCATTGATGTTAGCAAGAAGACGTTAGTTTAATATATTGGAATTGGAAAACCTTGTCAAAATTTGCTCATTGATGTTAGCCAGAAGACATGCATTTGATATTTTTGAGTGGGACGCCCTTGCTGTGAGCAGCGTTGAGTGTTTTTTCCTATTCCTGTGTTCAGTTTAGAAGTAAATAGTTACTCTGCTGAGATATTCCTGTGTTAAGAGTTTGTTCTGAATATTGTCTATGTAATGCCAGGCCTTGTGTTTGATTGCAAAGTTGAGCTTGGAATGTTGTGGCATGCGGCATCACGAGCTGTTCACCGTGCCTCCTGAGAATAATGCTTCGTATTGTTTTGCATGTCGATCTAATGCCAGTGATTTGCTTGTTAAGAAGATCATCCTCTTATGTTGTTTTCGTGCGTAAGAAGTTCATCGTCTGATGTTTCATTCATAGCCTATACGACATGTCGGGTAGGTTAGACGTGAAACCATATGATCTTCCGACCAACTCATGATATTAGGCCGTGATTGGATCATCGTTTTCCAACCAAAACCGCTTGTAAAACTGACGCTTGTAAATTAAAGCAGATGGTCTCGGGCGAAGGCACTTGGTTGGTCGATTTCGACTAGTAAATTATCGGAAGTACTTCACACATGATGAAAATGTTGAACGACACTCGGACGATTGCTAATCCAGCCGTTAGCTGTTGTTTCAGCCTTGCCCATGGATGGCATGATACGCACGTCGTGCATGTATCGTCTGGTAATGTCATCCATATAGCAGTGCTCGTAAAATATACACTGGTCTCTCAAATTACACGCGTAACCCGCCGGTTTTACCTACAGACCTCGGGCCTTCCGATGACGAGTAAATTACACTTGTATGTTAATACAAGTTTGAAATAAACCAGAGCTCCCAAGCGCGGCCTTACTGTTTCATGTCGTCTCAGTTTCTCGAAGGTGCTCATAGGTGTCCGATGATCCTGGCTTCCTGAATGAGCAGTGGGCGATGTATCAGACCTCTGTAGGGCCCGCGAGGCCCTCTCCGTTGTCCTTCGAGTTATTGTGCTCGCCGTGGCGCCGAGCATTGTTAACATGGTCAACGAACATGAGGATTCAGGAGATGACTTTATTTTGACTGGATGACACTAGGGACCCACTAGGGCCATAGCCGTACGTACGCAAGTGCCTCCTTATTATGTACAAGTATTTTTTTGCTTTCTCCTGGTTTCCTTACATCACGGTCCCACACCATTGTCAACCTATGTAGTCAATATAAACGAGAGAATTGCACAAGGTGCGGCCGACAGCTGGGACCAAGCAGCTCGAGCAGTATTTGTGTTTTTGAGGCGCGAGCACTGCAGAGTTTTTTTTGGCGATGATTTCGTTGTTGTTCAGAGGAGAGCAGGGTATTAACTGGGCGGGCTGTGGCCCTTCTAGCCCAGGCCAGATATCCAGCCCAGATACTACTTTTTTCAAGATGAAAATGGCTAGCCCAGCTATACGTCTTTTTGAGGAATACCCAGGCAAGGTCAACTTGTTATTCTCCGCCCCGCTGGGCTGCAAATCTTTCCTAGGAGGGATGCATTAGGCTTAACAGAAAAATGGACTTTAAAAATAATAAATGGGATGTAATTATAAAAACTGGGCAGTAACTATAAAAAATGCACCAAACACGTAATTAGTTTATAAAATATTATTTATGGATTTTGAAAATCTTAAATTTTCATTGTTGCGCGCGCAATGTTTCGTTGGATTTTTACATAATACAAATTTATTTTAATCTGACTAGAAATTTCGGGATAAAAATATTTCGGATCCCATCAAAATGTGGGAAATTTTATTGAATTCTGTTTTCAACGGTTGGTTGAAATTATTAATCGTTGTCCTAGCTAGAAAATGGGTTGTACTTTTAACAAACTGTAAATGGGTTGTTGTAAATTCCATTAGAATTCAAAAATGGGCTGTACATTCTTACAAAACGCAAATGGGCTATAAGTTCTCTGCCACACACTTGTGGGCCTACTAAGTGACGCGTCCCCTAAAAAAATAAGTTGACGCGTATGCAAGGCTTTGTGAACTTATTATAGTCAATACACGGTTCTAGCAGCAGTGGCCGTTGGATGTCTATCCAACGGATGTCGTGCTTCTTCTTCAATCTCGGATATTCTTAGCTTCGGCCGCCCAAAAAATGATTCCTCCCCCTGACATCTGGGGTGCGCCGTTTCGGAGGCTGACCTGTGGGCCTACTAAGTTGGAGCGTACCAAGGGCTTTGTCAACTTAGTCAATATAAACGATTCTAGCTTCAGTGACCGTACGATGTCCATCCAACGACCGTAGTGCTTCTTCAACCTCTGGTCTTCTTGGTCCAGCCGCCCAAAGCAGCGCCGGTCGTGCCGCCTCCTCCTGCCTCCCGTGGCCAGCTGTGCTGCCGCGGAGGCCTCACCGCCCCCATACTACTCCCACCACTGGCCAGGCCATCCCTCCATTCACCCACACCCCCTGTTATTCTGCGGCGACGGCAGCCTCACACCGCAGCCGAACCAGTGAACCCTCGTACTCCTCTCCGCGCGGGCTTCCACTACTGCGTCTTCCCCGGCTCTGCGTTGTCCCCTTCCTAGGCGTCGCCGTCGTCCACCGCCCTAGTCCTCTCGGCGTGGCGTGGTCAATGTGGTCAACGACCGACTTCCATCGGAAGAGTACTGTACATGGAGAGGCTGACAACTGGGTCCACGGCGGCCGCAAGGAAGTGCCTTCTTATTACGCGCAAAATAATTATTCCTCCACCTGATAGCAGGGACCCACCGGACAGGCCACCTTATTTAGCAAAAAAAACGTTTCCCCCCTGACTGCTGGGACCCACCATACGGGCCACTGTATTTCGCGAAAAAACGTTCCCCTCATTGTCAGCTCGGACCCACCGGAAGTGCCTCTTTATTACGCACAAAAAAATGAATACTCCCCCTGCTAGTTGGGACTCACCTTGGTGGGAGGCTGACTTGTGGGCCTACTAAGTTGACGGGGACGGAGGGCTTTGTCAACTCAGTCAATATGAACGATTCTAGCTCCAGTGACCATACGATGTCCATCCCAACGGCCGTAGTGCTTCTTCAACCTCTGGTCTTCTTGCTCCAGCCGCCCAAAGCAGTGCCGGTCGTGCCACCTGCTCCTGCCTCTCGTGGCCGGCTGTGCTGCCGCGGAGGCCTCACCGCCCCCTACTATTCCCACCGCTGGCTAGGCCCTGCGGCGACGACAACCTCACACCATAGCCGAACGAGTGAATACTCATACTCCTCTCTGCGTGGGCATCCACTTCCGCGTCTTCACCGGCTCCGTGTTGTCCCCTTCCTAGGCCTCGCTGTCGTCCACCGCCCTGGTGCTCTTGGCGCGGCGTGGTCAATGTGGTCAAGGAATGACTTCCATCGGACGTGGACTGTACGTCGAGAGGCTGACAGCTGGGTCCACGGCCGCAGCAAGGAAGTGCCTCCTTATTACTTGAAAAATAATGATTCCTCCACCTGACAGCAGGGACCCATCGGACGGGCCACCGTATTTCGTGAAAAAAACGTTTCCCTCCTGACTGCTGGGACCCACCAGCTACACCTTCGCACGCAAGGAAGTGCGTCCGGGCAAAAAAAACGATTCACCCCCCTAACTGCTGGGACCCACCAGCTACATCTTCGCACGCAAGGAAGTGCGTCCGGGAAAAAAAACAAAACAATTCGCCCCCCTGACTGCTGGGACCAACCAGCTACATCTTTGCAGGCAAGGAAGTGCCTGACAGTCGGGACCCACCTGGTCGAAGCGTACGTAGCGTTGTCATTCTGGTCGCGAACGTGCACGTACATACTGGTCAATGTAGAGGCGCGCACGTGTCGTAGTAGAGGCGCCCACGTAGCATGTACACGTACGTACAGCGGCGAGGGTGCAAGAAAGAAAATACGGCCACGTACGTACATACGGGTAGGGTCTCGAACGCCTACTCGCGCATACGTACATGGCTGGGTCGGAACGGAGAAACAGCGTCGTCGTCGTGTTCATGGGGAGGCAACGGAATGCGTCGTGTTCATGGGGAGGCAACGAAATGCATCGTGATCATCGGGAGGCAACGGAACGCGTGGGAGCCAACCGGCTGGGTCGGAACGGAATGCATGGTCGTGTTCATCGGGAGGGCTTGGACGGAACAGGCGATGGAAACGAGGCCTGGCGTACCACACAACGGAGGAAACGGGCCTCCTACGTTCGGAACGGGGTCCTGTTGATCGGGAGGGGTGTGGCGTACCGCAAAACAGAGGAAAGGGACCTCCTACGGTCGAAACGGGGTTCCTGTTGATCGGGAGGGGTGTGGCGTACCGCAAAACGGAGGAAACGGACCTCCTACGGTCGAAACGGGGGTCCTGTTGATCGTGAGGGGTGCGGCGTACCGCAAAACGGATGAAACGGACCTCCTACGGTCGAAACGAGGGTCCTGTTCATCGGCAGGGGTGTGGCATACCACAAAACGGGACTCCACGGGATACTGTTCATCTCCACCGTCGACCTCCTCCAGCCTCCACGGGCTCATGTTCATCTAGCCTCCACCACGCGCTACTCCACCGGCTACTGTTCAACCACCCCTCCACGGGCACCCCTCCACCGTCTACTGTTCATCCAGCCCTCCACACCACGGGGGCCTGTTCAACCACCCCTCCACCGTCTACTGTTCATCCAGCCCTCCACACCACGGGGTCCTGTTCATCCAGAAGCAACGCCACCACTCACTGTTCATCCAACCCCCCCCGGCAACGCTCATTGTTCATCGCAGAGGCATCATCGATCGGCTTCAGTTAGCAGCAGTAGCGAAGGAATCGCTCCATCGGGTTCAGTTAACAGCCATCGATCGATCGCTCGGGTTCAGTAACGCGTAGCCTGCAGTGCAATCGCTCGGGTTCAGTTAGAGGCCAACGCCTCGCTCGGGTTCAGTTAGAGCCAACGCCTCGCACACGCACGCGTACGTGTACAAGAGAAACGCGCATCGCTCGGCCCCGACCTCCCACCGTAACCGGCAACTCCCTGAAATTTTCCTCCCCCTCGCTTCTACCATGGTTTTTTCCGTCATGGACGGCCCAAAGAATGTCATGCAGTTGCGTCTCCGGCCCGCCCAGGATGAAAAGCCCATTTTTTGTCATGATTTTTTCATAGAAGTAGGAGCCCACCACATCTATGATGATACCGGGTTTTGTCACAATTATCGTCATAGAAGTGTCATATGTATGGCAGAAAAAATTTTGTTCGGCCCAAAATGTCACTGATGTGTCTTTTTTTGTAGTGGTAGTTCTTTGTAGACCTACGGGTCCATAGTTAGTAGCTAGATGGCTTCCTCTCTCTCTCTGTCTCTCTCTCTTGATTATCAATACAATGGTCTCTTGGAGATCCATATGATGTAAGTCTTTTTGCGGTGTGTTTGTTGGGATCCGATGAACTTTGAGTTTATGATCAGATCTATGTTTTTATCCATGAAAGTTATTTGAGTCTTCTTTGATCTCTTATATGCATGATTGCTTATAGCCTCGTATTTCTTCTTCGATATTTGGGTTTTGTTCGACCAACTTTTTCTATTTATCTTGCAATGGAAGAGGTGCTTTGTAGTGGGTTAGATCTTACGGTGCTTGATCCCAGTGACAGAAGGGGAACCTACACGTATGTATCATTGCTAAAGGATAACAAGATGGGATATATATCTCCACAATAGATAAACGGGCCCCGTCTACATCATGTTATCGTTCTTATTGCATTACTCTTCCCATAAACTTAATACACTAGATGCATGCTGGATAGCGGTCAATGTGTGGAGTATTAGTAGTAGATGTAGGCAGGAGTCGTTCTATTAATCTTGGATGTGATGCCTATATAATGATTATTGCTTGGATATCGTTATGATTATTTGAAGTTCTATCAATTGCCCAATTGTAATTGTTTTCCCACTGTTTGCTATTTTTCTCGAGAGAAGCCACTAGTGAAACCTACGGCCCCCGGGTCTGTTTTCATCATATTTGCCTTTGCGATCTATTTTCCTTTGCATTTATTTTCAGATCTATTAAACCAAAAATACAAGAATACCATGCTTCAATTTATTTGTTCTGCGATCTATTTATCCTATCTACCACTTTTACCTCACGCTATTTGTCTATCTTGAGGCGTCGTACTCGAAAGGGATTGACAACCCCTTTAACACGTCGGGTTACGACTATTTGTTACTAGATCATTGATGGCGCGCGTTGTTGCGCCTGTCTATTTTGAATGTTTTGTGATAGAGAGATAAGATTTTTCTGTAAATACATGGAGACAAGATAAACTATTTTAAATGCTAAATTAGACTGAAATAATTTGTTTCATGAATGTTTTCCTTTTTATAATAGATAATCCTGCCCGTAGTAAGTAATAGCCTAAGAGATAATTACATTTTGTACTAAGCTAGGACAGGGCTCCTCTCAGTAAGAAGTAATATCGTAACAGATAATATTGTGTACTAAGCTCTGACAGAGCGACAACTATAGCTTTCACTCGGTGAACAAATAGCAGTAACCTTCAACAAGAACCTGCGGGGACCTACAATAATGTACAGGATATAGCATGGAATGGCAGCTAGCATTTGTAGTTTTGCACCCAGCTATAGGGGCAAGGATATGTGAGGATGCCAGTTAAATCTTCATATTTTGCTTGTAGTTCTGCATACAAAGCATAGATTAAAATCGTGGGAGAAACAATTTTGCGGTGGCCTCTCCCAGCAACTATAGCGGCCGCCATAGCGGGCAATCGCGACAAATAGCGGAAATTTTTCTGGTGGAATTATTTCTAGAGGGTTTTGGTCATTGTTGAGTCACTGAGAGGGATTTTTGAAGGATTTCGTGGCAGCAGCCATAGCATAGCGGCGAGGCTCCCGGGCAGCTATAGTGCAGCTATTGCGGCTATTTCGCGGGCTATTTTAATCTATGATACAAAGAAACATCTTTTCTGATAAACATGTGCCCTGTTGCACGCTCACTGAAATGATAAAAACATGTTTCTCACGGAAACACAAATAAATCAAAATCCCTTACTATGAGGTTTCAAACGTGTTTTTTTTGCAAGAAAGAAAACTTGCTAAACTACACATGAGATAAAGAAGCCTGAAGTTGATATTTTCTCTGCCTTCTTCAACTCCACAACCTGAATGGAAGACCTATGGGCACAGGTACCAGAGAATTCCGCGCAACATCCTCCATTAGCTCAATAACAATCCAGGCAACAGCTCAATGGAAACAAGAATCCGTTGTTGCATCCAACACTAATGGCAAGCAAGACAACCAATGACCTCATATTTCGAGCGAGAAAAAGATCATCACTCTGCTACTACGAGTACAACATACAACACAAAGTGTACAGGAAATGGTCATAATCATCATCATCTAGTGCACAGTGTTGTAAAAAAAATCATCTTCAAATGCACCATGATAAAAGAAAAGGTACATACTAAGAGAAGTTGCATAAGCTTTTGTTCTTTTCTTCGCAAGGCATTTCTGTACAGACACTTCAGGACCATGGACTGTCGGTGAAGATAGATATATTTTTCCCCTCTTGACAGGTGATGTAAGTTCTAAAAAATGATAGAAAACTGATTACACATTCATGTACTAAACAAACCTGATCACTTGCGTAAAATAATCTTACCCTGTAAATAAGTATCAAATGTTTGGATGAATCAACTAAAGGTTTTGGATCACCAAGGCCATTAAAGTTTAAATCTAGAGAGCAGATATAGAGACAGATAGACATATTGTTGATGTATTGCAAAAAGACACCTTTGGTGTAACTTAGATGGCTGAGATACATATAGGAAGATGTCTCAACAAGTAAGAAGATAAGCACTGAAGACATCTTCCAAAATGATGGATAGAATGATAGGCAAAATGCAGTCCTAGAAAATAATTGCATTGGTGCATAAGCACATGACTAACCGATGTCTGTAAAGTAAAAAATAGCAAATATATTTATGAGCAAGCCATCAGGTGCCATGGTTATACAAATTAACTACTTGGCTAGGTATTTCTTAATTAAGTTTTGAGCTTTGTTTCCTAGCATATAACAATTTTACAGTGTAGTAACATTAATAGATAGCCAGTAATGGGGTTGACCATTGATGCAACCAATTTCATCAATAGTTTCCAGAGTAGTAAAGAAGACAACACCTATATGGCAATATATCACAACTAAGCAACAGAATCAGGAGATGCACGTTCGCAATAGAGCATGAAGATAAGAACAGTTGAGGGTAATAGAAGTATACAACACACTGACCTGATTAGCTGATTTTGTGGTACAATATCTTGATGGATGTTGGCCTCCTCCCTGCCAATCAACTGATGGTCTTGTTAAAAGTGTATGAGAAGGAAATCAGCGGTCTTGAACCAAATTAAATTATGAAAATCAAACCTCACAAGGGTGGGGGGCCGAGGCGTGCAGGAGGATCAAAGATGGGATACATCCAGATTTTGGCTGGTGTGAGGGGAGAGGCGCATAGGGGCGTCAAATCCAATGGCGGGGAAAGGGAGCTAGGCCATTGTTGTGGTCATCACAAACACGGGGATATGAAGACAACAAACTGATGGGAGGAGCGCAACCGAGGTGCAGGGGAATAAGGCCTGAGGCAAGCACCAGGAGATGAATAATATATAGAGCCGCATGCACTGAGGCAGTTGCAGGTTGGGAAAAAGAAATGCATAACTCTATTAATCGCGCACATCACCCGCGATGAATGCCCCAAAGAATCGACGATTGATTGTCTCATTGAACTTCGGTGGATCAGCTTCCTCTCTACCTGCATCGGCGTGCGAAGGAGGCTCGGACCAGCTCGGTCACATGGTCTGGCTCTGTGTCGTCGCCATGGGATCTGTCGCCCCCCCATCGGTCGCAACCCATCTCGGTCACCCATGGAGCCGCCATGGAAAGGGGAGGGAGGCGTGCGAGGTGGCTTCACGTAGCGGAGGCTGCTGTAGGCCCAATAGGTCCAATTAATATGAGACGGCCGAAAAAGTGACCAGAGTAGTGGCCCGGGAAGGTTTGCGATTGTTAATAGCGAAGGAAGCCACATTACATTTGATTCAGAGGAAATCCGACGGCCAAAAAATGCTCAGGATTGACGATCGAACGGCCATGAAGTGTAATGGCCTGAGAGGGCTGGAAAGTTGCACAATTTTAATGTATCTAAATTTGTGTGCAGGTGCTGTTTACGTGGTGTAAGGAGGTTCTCTTACTTGTTCGATAACCTTGATCTCATCACTAAGGGAAATATGCACCGTTGCTATACTGCATCATCCCTTCCTCTTTGGGGAAATACCGACGTAGTTCTAGCAGACATCAATGTGCAACTAGGTGAACAACCTATATGATGCAACAACAACAAGCACACAAGCAAGCAAAGGATACAACACAATATAAGCTTGCACAAGTAAAGGTGAGAGATAACCAAGAGTGGAGCCGGTGGAGACGAGGATGTGTTACCGAAGTTCCTTCCCTTTAAGAGGAAGTATGTCTCCGTTGGAACAGCGTGTAGGCACAATGCTCCCCAAGAAGCCACTAGGGCCACCGTATTCTCCTCGCGCCCTCACACAATGCGAGATGCCGTGATTCCACTATTGGTGCCCTTGAAGGCGGTGATCGAACCTTTACAAACAAGGTTGGGGCTATCTCCATAACTTAATTGGAGGCTCCCAACGACACCATGAAGCTTCACCACAATGGAATATGACTTCGCGGTGACCTCAACCATCTAGGGTGCTCAAACACCCAAGAGTAACAAGATCCGCAAGGGATTAGTTGGGGGAATCAAATTTCTCTTGGTGGAAGTGTAGATCGGAGCCTTCTCAACCAATCCCTAGAAAATCAACAAGTTTGATTGGCTAGGGAGAGAGATCAGGCGAAAATGGAGCTTTGAGCAGCAATGAAGCTTGGGGAGGGAAGAGGTGGTCAACTTGGGGAAGAAGACCCCGTTTATATAGTGGGGGGGAGATCCAACCGTTACCCATTTATTCAGCCCGCGACATGCGGTACTACCACAAAGACACGTGGTACTACCGCAAGGGCTCGCGGTACTACCGCCCGCGCGGCAGAGACCAGACGAGGCCCTATTGCGTATAGCAACGAGCGGTAGAACCGCCGGAGTGGTACTACCACGCGCCCTTGCGGTACTACTACAAGGCAGGGTTCAACTGGGCTGGGAAGGCACAGACTAATAAAACCACATACATGGCCACTTCCTCTGAGTTCCGGTCTGTGCGAAAATCTAGCATGGTACTACCGTTCCCAGGGAGCGGTACTACCCCGTAGGGCGCGGAAGTAAAAAATTACTTCCGCACCTACTTCCGTGTGTGCTAGCGTTCTGGGCTAGAGGCCACGGTACTACCGCTTCCCTTGGCGGTACTACCGTGGACAATAGCGGTACTACTGTTCCCTTGAGCAGTACTACCGCACGCCACAGAACCTATAGCACTTGGATGCCTTCATCTTCGCATAGACAAGGGTAAACGACCGGTGCTCCAAAGAAGCGAAGGAAAGGTGGTGCAAAGGAACAAATGTGTACGTGTTGATTCCACCCTAACCTTTCTGAAGCGGATCCCCTCTTGATAGTACAGCTTTCTTATGACTCAAATCCACCGAAAAGAAACATAGAAAACCGCCGTCTTCGATAGGCTCCGAGGGGCACCGAATCGTCTTGTGCCTAGACATGAGATCTCTGAAATGCTCAATGCACACGATTAGTCCGCAAATGTATTGTCATCAACCACCAAAACCACATAGGGAGAAATATGCCCTTCACCGCGGAGTTCCTCCCGTCTCCGTTGCCGCCGGCTCGCCGGCAGAGGCAGCGCGTCAACGTGCCAGTGCACCAGGCGGAGTGGCACTGGCAGCACCGCGTGCCTCTTCTGTACCCCAACACCATCCTGTCGCATGACTGGCACCTGGATCCGGAGAGGATACCAGTGCCGGCAATGCCGCGATCGGCTAGGGCGCACGCGAAGGAGGTGCGGCACCGACGGGCGCTCGTGACGCCGGAGCAGCACCGCGACCCCCGCGTACGCAAGTGACTCGCCCAACTAGGCGAGATGGTTCGCCTTCGAGCACGAGGAGGCGAGGCGACGCGGCGTACGCGAGGTCGACCGCACCGTGCCTCCACCCCCGCTCTTCGTCCGCGAGGAGGACCAGGCGACGGAGGACGCGTACCAGGCGGCCCTTGCGGCAGTCTACCGAGAGAGCGAGGAGGATGAGCGGCAGGGTGGAGGCGGTTGAGGAAGAGGAGGCGGCGTATGAGGCGGCCATGGCGTAGACCATTGCCCTCTCCGCGGCGAGCGACTGCGTCCTGGTGCTGGGTGGCCCCGCCGTCCCCTCTCCGCCGCGGCGTCAAAACTGAGCCGGAGCCGGAGCTGTCCCCATTGAGCGCTACTCCTGGGCGAGAGTAGTGCGCGAGTGGGTCAGCGTGCCACCGGTCTGGGTGGGGGCGACGCCGGCGCAGGAGGAGGCGTACCTCGAGATGTCGTGCCAACGACGGCTGGCCGAGAAGCGTCGTCAGGGCGAGTACCTCGAGATGCTCGAGCGCGATCTCGAGGACGAGCAGCGCGAGGCCGAGAAGGAGGCGCACCAGGCCGCAGCGGCACATGCGGCCGCACAACCAGCGCCCGACATGAACGCCCAATGGAACACGACGTTCTCCTTGGGCCGGCCCTGCATCGACGCTCACCGACCCCGAGGACGACGACGACGATGGCGCCTAGGGCAGCGCGCCGCCTCAGAGTTTAAGTTGTTTTTAGTTTTCTTTAATGCAAATGTGGACGCGTGGACTCTTGCCGGTCTTCCTGGGCGGCTTTAATGTTTAATTAATGTTGTTTTTATTTTAAATATGCATGTACTTTTTTTTCCTCGCGTCGTCAAAATGGATCGGGCCAGTATTGGGCGCATGCGCCGACCCAAACACGGAAGCGGACGTTCATGTCCGCATGGCCGATTCAAATGGACAAAAAAACAAAATCATCTTCCGTTTGGATCGGCCCGCTGGAGTTGCTTTAAGGGAGCAGTCGACGAGTACGAGGACCATGCTGTTACGTGCCGGATAGTATAGGTACTGTACTTGTAATTATGTCGCGGTAGGCTCTAGAGGATCAGATTGTGCTAAATTTTCAAACAGGGATCAAATCACCCTAATCGTGTGTCAGAAGGTTGAAACAGTGATTTTGGCAGCTGCAGGCCTACCCCTTCCGGATCGAGCCGGACCTCGTTCATAAATCACAGCGCATACCTTCTGGTTCTGGTCAGAGATCACCCACCCATCCCATTCCCACCTCCATTCGAAAGCGGAAACCTCCCTGATTTCCCCATCTCCTCCCCCTACCCCCAAAACCCTAGCTCCGCTCCTCCTTCTCCATGTGATGGGATGCCGACCAAACCCTACCCCCAGTCCCTGACCGCCGCTGCGTCCTTCCCCGCGACCTGGATGTCCGCATGGACGGCTTCCGGGCCCTGATCGCCGCCGGGGCCACCGCCGTCTGCTGCGTCGTCTGCGCCATCTGGGCATTCCGCTCCCCTTCCCCCCCTCCCCC
>NC_041385.1:313039447-313048410 GCF_002162155.2 Triticum dicoccoides | reverse complement strand
AAGAAGCAGCAGCCCATTCCTTCAGGCTGCTGCGGCTGTGCTTCCTGTGGTTGCTGCGCCAATACCACTTTCCCCAGCGCCAACGGCGAGATGGCCGTCGGCGGGGAGATGAACAAGGCGCCGGCGCCAGCACCTGCAACGACGGGCGCCTCCATGATGGAGCAGCTCGTGCCTGAGATCACCACCCACGCGCTCAGCTACCTCGACTGTACTAGCCTCTGCCGCCTCTCGATGACCAACTCAGCCATGCGCCGTGCCGCCAACGACGATGGGGCTTGGAAGGCGCTCTACCACAAGGTGCTGTGCCCACCCTGCTGCTCTCCTTAGATTTTCCTTGATAGAGTTACTGTTGAATTTGGAGTGTAGCTTTGCTGTCCTGCTAATTTTACTTCCATTTAGGGTGCTGTTTTGCCTGGTATGATCATCTGCTTGGCTTCACATTGCTTTTATGTCTATTTTGTTTGTATACTGAAATTCTCGATCATGCCAATGGGATTTATTGGTTTGCATGAAGGGATTGAATTACATAAGGTAGCTACACGATTAAAGTCACACGAACACACTCCCTTGTTCATCGTTGTTAGCATTGATATAAAACCGCCTATCGAACCGCAATATTTTACTTTCTTTGAGTTTGTCATAAATCAACCTCTCCCTTGTAGGATTTTACAGCGGAGCAGGATACTATAACTCCACCTAACGGCTGGAAGGCATACTATGCAGCTACAAAGGCCATCATGAATGTGAATGCCGAGTTCTATAATATCATCAGGGAAGGATCCTTGCCAGCAATGAGTCACTTCTGGCTTAACTCAGACTATGTAAAATGTGTACATGCTACTGGAGAACTTTTTACAGGGTATGTTTAGACTTCACTCTGATTTAGCTATGGCTCAAAAGGCATGACCTATATAATTCTTTACTGTTGCGAAAGATGCATAAATGGCTGATTTCATTTTCTGTTGGATTGAGCAGAGATCGAGAAAGCTTAAATTAGTTGTGCAGCTGCATAGACATATGGATAAGTTACTGCAGAGATAATTTTTGTTTCTTCTGTGAACTTAATACCAGAAGCACTTTGGTAAAGAAAAAAAGTCCATATGGAATTTATTGCTGGTATAGGTAGCACAGTTAACAATTCTGTAAAGCGTTTATTGTGGAGTTATACATAGCACCAATGTCAATTTACTCATCTCCAACATTCATTTCCATGGCCATATTGCTTTCACCTTATATGCGATTTTGTTAAGTCTCGTCTAATAAACAAGTAGAAATGTGCAAGCGGACAGCTTGGGAAGCTTGTAGCACTTGTTCTCTATTTAAATCTTTTCCTTGGGTTATATCTCCCAGTCATTGGGGTTTTGCAACTTAGCTATTTATGTTGCCACAAACAATAGTACTAGTACATGTGCTGTGTCATGTTTAGGAAAATTCCTTCCAGTCACTTATTCATATTCATGCATTTGTGTCCTGCCGTAATTAGGCAGGAGACTGTGATTAAACTGCACATTCCAGCGAATATTAGTTTAGCCATCATGCTAGACAATTACTCCCTCCGTCCCAAAATAACTGTCTCAAGCTTGGTACAATTTTGTACTAAAGCTAGTACAAAGTTGAGACACTTATTTTGGGACAGAGGGAGTATTTTCCAACATTATGTGCTTATAGAAGATTATCAAATTGAGTATGTTCTTGGAGCCCTTAGACATTGTAGTGACCGGCTATCTGGAGTAGTAATCTGACTAGTGGTTTCAGGGTATAGATTCACCTTTTGATCTAGTTTGAATTGGAAATGTGCTGAATGCTGAATATTTTTGCGCCAAGTATGACTGCTTCACCAGAGGTGCACCTTTTTCTACGTATGATTGCTGATGTTGCGTTAGTTTCTGGAAGCTTCTCCAGTGACCAGTACCGTTCCAAGTAGAACCCAGACATATGGTGACAAACACCATCACATTTCTTCACTGTATGGAAATTGAAAAACAACAAGTACCTTCTTTTGCTGCTCGTCCCTTTGGGATGACAGTTCCATTTCAGTAATCCTGGATAATTTTTCTTGTCATTTGTTCAAGTAGACATGATCTACTCTTATGGTGATATGCCAACATTTAACTCCTTGTTTTGACAGATACAATGCAGTGATGAACAGCTGGGGCTTGTTATTCAACTGGGGCCAAGATGGAGGCCAGGGCACTGATTTTCAGCTACGGGATGTCAGAGCTCGTGTACTTGCTGATGTAGCATGGGTTAACATGAAGGTTCATGTCGATGTTGACCCAGGGCCGTTCCATGTGACCAATGTATACGAGTTCCGTAATGGCAGGTGGTATATGGTTCATCACCATAGCTCGCTCATGGCTGACCCGGCGCCACATAATCTGTTTGGCTGAATTCAACAAGGTTTCATCCGCAAGAAAACTTCATCACAGATTGTCAGGTTGCCTGCTTCTGCGGTTTAGACTGGTAGTAGATACCAAATGTGTCCGTGGAGAGCTTTTCTTCACCCTGTTTTCTCGGTTCATTCATCCTGAATCACTGGTTTCTTTATATTTTGCCCATCAGTTTTGTATAAATGTGATGTAGGAGTTCAGATTGTGGAGGGTATATTGTCGTGACCGTGAGGCTGTGACTGACTTGTCTCGTCGATTGTTTAACATGCCTTTCAGTTTAGCTACTGTACTACTACCTCCGTTCTAAAATATAAGACGTTTTGGTAGGCCTGGCAACGTCTTGTATTTTGGAACGGGGTAGTAGTATGGACAAACATGTCTGAAGCCCAACACGGCGAACCGGAAGGCCATGGCTTTGCTTCCCTTAGAGCAACTCCAACGGGCCGACCCAAACGGACGATGATTTTGTCCGTTTTTTGTCTGTTTGGATCGGCCATCCGCCCTGTTTTAGATTTGGGTCGTCAGTGCGTTCAACGGATCGACCCATATTTGCCGTGTGGTCAGCTGGCGGTCTTATTTCAACAAATAACTCATTTTGCATTGCTTTTGCATTCAAACATATAGTCAAATAACATAGCTCCAACTGAATAAAATAGCATAGTTTTACAAGCCGAATACAAGTAAAAATGTTTCACATAGTTTTGCAAGCCGAATAAAAAAGATACATCTATTGGTTGCCAACATGAGCCCATATATTCTCAACCAAATCATTTTGCAGTTGCATGTAAGTTTTCCAATCACACATGTCATGATGGAATTGGGTGAACTATTTAAACTTAAACATTGCCGCTCCTCCATGCTCAGGCACAACATTCTCATCCTGAAACTGAAACCCTTGATCGTACAGACGTTTTGGGCGCTCATCTTCTACGATCATATTGTGCATGATCACACAAGCAGTCATCACCTCCCACAGTTTCTGTGTGCTCTAGGTATTAGCAGGATACCGAACGATGCCCCATCGAGATTGCCAAACACCAAAGACATGCTCGACATCCTTCCTAGCACTTTCTTGCTCTTGGGCAAATCTTTCCTCTTCTCTTCGACAGGGTTGAGGATTGTTTTGACAATAATGGTCCACTGAGGATAGATATAGTCACCCAGGTAGTATTCTTTGTCGTAGTTGTGGCCGTTGACAGTAAAGTTCACCGGTGGGCTGTTGCCTTTAGCAAGCCTAGCAAACACCGGCGAGTGTTGAAGCACGTTGATATCATTGTGTGATCCGGCCATGTCAAAGAAAGAGTGCCAGATCCAGAGATCTTGAGACGCCACGGCCTCAAGTATGACAGTGCAAGCCCTGTCATGGCCCTTATACTACCCTTGCCAAGCAGAGGGCAGTTCTTTCACTCCAAGTGCATGCAGGCTATGTTGCCAAGCATCCCTGGGAAGCCCCTACTAGCATTCATCGCCAACAAACGGGTTGTATCTTCAGCAGTCGGCTCTCTCAAGTACTCAGGGCCAAACACAACAATAACAGCCTTGCAGAACTTATACAGGGACTCTAGGCATGTAGACTCGCTCATACGGACGTGCTCATCAATGAGATCACCGGGCACTCAGTATGCAAGCATTCGGATGACGGCAGTGCATTTCTAATAAGAGGAGAAACCAATCTTTCCAACGGCATCCTCTTTGCACTCAAAGTAGTCATCGTAGCCGACCACCCCCTTTCTAATATGGTTGAAAAGATGCCTACTCATACGAAAATGGCAGCGAAATTTCTGATGTTTGAACAACGGACTTGTTGTATCAAAGTAGTCCTTCTAAAGAAGGAAATGCACGCTCTCCCGGTTGCGATTCAACGCCGGAAGGTGGCATGAAATGGAGCCACGAAACGTCGGGCACTGGCTATTGAGGTGGTGATGGACCAACACGGCAGTCAGTATCTCCTCCTCGTCATCGGAGGACGAATCGTTGGAGTTGCAAAGGAAATTGTGAAAAAAAGAACTCGTTGGCAGAGTCCATTTTGTACCTTGGAAAACTGTTGAATAGCTTGCGGGCGTCGACGAAGAAGACGGTCGACGAAGGGAGTCGCAGCGCGCATGGACCAGCTAGCTGCCCTGCCGGCGTCCGACGAGCGTGCCTGTGAGGATCTGGCCGGGGACAGCGAGGCGGCTTCTTGGTCGCGGTCGGGGATGTGTCGGGGGGAGCGGGGGTGGGAAGTAGTCGGTTCCCTGGCGGCAAGACGGCGGTGGCGGGCGACGTGGGAGGTGGCGGCGTTGCTCAATGGATGTTGCAGGCGTCGGCAGCTGACACCGGAAAAATGGGCGGCGGCGACGAAGGAGGCGGGTGTAGTTGCTGTTGGATGGGAGGAGGCCAATGTGCCACCGACCAGCTGGCCCGAGGAGGAGAAGGCGAGCGCGCGTGTCCGTCTCATGTCCGCGCCGATGCAAATCCGGCTAAAAAATGAGCCGGGAATGGGTCGCCCGCGGACGAAAAGCGGACGTGCGTCCGTTTGGGTCCGCGTGTTGGGCCAAATTTTGTGTCCGCACCGATCCAAACGGACGCCATCGGACGAAATGGGTCGCCCCGTTGAAGTTGCTCTTACTATGCTTGTCGGTTGGGTCATTTGGAACGAAAGAAACGCTAGAGTTTTTATGAAGAATCAATGTTGCCCTACTACATTCTAAAACTAATCCAAGATGAAGCCAAACTTTGGGTCATGGCAGGAGCTAGGCACCTGAGCGTTATCATGCCGCAAGAGTAGTTGTTGTTTTTCTTTTATTGACGGACGGGCTATGTTATGGAGCTGCTATTATGTTATTTATTAAAACTCTTCTCCTTTCTTTTAGTGGTGCTTCAGCCGCACATCGCAATTATTACACCGGCTAGCGGCAACTAGTACTCCCTCTGCAGGAAAATATAAGACCTTTTTTTTTGACATTTTGATTGTGTCAAAAGAAGTCCTATATTTTGATACGAGGGAGTATTTGTGAATTAAAAAATAATTTATTTATAGAATTCATACATTTAATCAAAGTTGAATTCATTTGTAAAATTCATACATTTAGTCAAATACACTTGGATTTTGTTCTCTCCACTACAATTCATACATTTAGCCAAATGCATACCTGAAGTACATCCACTAATAAGTAATAATACTAAAAAATGCAACACGCTGTCAAAATATACATACATAGTTGGTGCATGTGTGGTTGCCGCCGCTACTCTACCTATTGGCTCATAGTGGAGATACTTGTTCTCTTGTGGCATTTCATTGCAAGCACTTGCATTTTTATTCTCCCCATTGCAATTCATACATTTAGCCATTGCAAAAAACTGGTGATTCTTTAGCAGAGCATTGAAATTATGTCACGACAAGTTAGACCGTTTCACTTGTACAATTAGGCAACAAAAGACCAATTCACCCCAAAACACATTGAAATTCATTTTTCGCGCCATAGAGAGTACATTTGTTATACGGACCGAACATGAACGGATCACATTTGTTTTCCCAAACAAAGACGGGATGCGCACATACCTAGACCGACAAAGGAGGTCGGCATAGGCAATAGGGGAGCAAGCGATGGCGAAGACCAGACGTAGTGGCGTCGAGTGCCTAGATGGTAATTCCTCCGTAAAGAAATATAAGAGCGTTTAGACAACTACATTAGTGATCTAAACACTCTTATATTTCTTTACAGAGGGAGTACTTGGGAAGACCAGATCCAAGAAGCAACCATGTGTCGAATCGATGTGGTAGCCGCCGCTATCAGACCAGGACCAGGGTGGTGGCCCTCTTCATCTCTCGCCATTGTTGATTGAGATCGGAGGCCGCTCGGCTAGGGCAGCTACTAGTGGCGGCAGAAGCCGTGCTCGTCAGATGGATGCGGGCTAGCAGGTAAAGCGGAGCAAGATGGGCGTGGCAGTGCGAGTTGAGCATGTGGGCTCGTCGGAGTTTGCGGGAATAAGCTGGCGAGCGAGGCGAAGAAATAAGGATTGAAGGCTGAGAGAGACGAGGGAGGAGGAAGAGGCCGGTGAGCTAGGGAGATGCGCTACGTACGAGCCCAATCATCTAGTGGCTACTGGTATAATATATGGGACATACAATTGCAAAAAATAAAATACAGAAAATACGTAAAAACATAGAAATATATTAAAGACGCACACCCACACACGCATATAGTTGTTCGGGCAAACAAGGAAAATATATATGAAAATAAAAAATAAAAAATACTCCCTCCGTTCCATAATGTAAGACGTTTTTTGACAGTGTCAAAAAACGTCTTACATTATGGGACGGATGGAGTACATATTAAAAAATAGAGATGGTCGGAGCGGCGAACGACAAGCATAGTCTTAGGGCGTGTTTGGTTGCCGTGTGCTACAGTGTCTGCGTTGCATACACTTCTCCACTCAGTCTGGCTCTAGAAAAACAGCCTCATTTGCGACATCTGTGAGTTGTTTGGTTGCTTGCATATGGACTTGCTGCATTAGGAGATCAACATTGGCACGTTGTTTGGTTGCCTGCATTGTCTCGGTGCATGCAACTACACGCTGTTTGGTTGCCCGCATGGGGTATGATTAAAAGCTAGCACTTACACTTAGCACACAGAGTTAAGAGCTAGCAGAGGAAGGGGAGAAGAAATGTAGTGTGCGCCTGTAGCGACCAGACCTCAACCAGTCTGATCTCTGTGCTCAGTGTCATCCCTGGATCAGTAATGCTGACACCACACAGTACTTGGAGGATTTATAACAGAGTAACAACCACACATTTATTACATCGAATGTCTCAAAAGAGAACTTATTGAAATTAATATGTCTTAAGGCCATCTAAAAACGATAACAGCAGAAGGCTTGGAAGATAAGCGAGTCCATCAACTCCAACGACATCACTGAGTATAGAACCACGACCTAAAAGCACCTTACTCGTCGTCTGAAAAGTCTGCAACATGAAACATTACAGCCCGAAAACGGGTCAGCACATGGAATATGCTGGCAAAGTAACACATAGAGAATAACAATGGAATAAGCTACACTACATGCAATTTGGCTGGTGTAAAAGCTCTATGGTTACAGTTTTGCATAAAGCCAATTTTTCCCTACTGCAAAGGAATAAATTTAATTAACTATCATGCTGGTTGTTAAACATTGAGAATGGTTGATAGCATTCTCAATCCCAATTAAAAGTACTCATCAAACCCAACAATATTAGATTAAAGTAACATGATGAGATTCACATGATATCCAGGTACTAGATACTCAAAACGTCCATAACCGGGGACACGACTAATCATGATTAGTTTGTACACTCTGCAGAGGTTTGCGCACTTTTCCTCACAAGACTCGATCGCCTCCATTTGATTCCTCGCACTACATGGTGTTTGAGAAATGGATGACCGAGACATAGTCTTTCGGAAGCACTAGCACCTTACATGTGGGTAGACCGGTACACCTACTTTCCCCTACATCTGCTAGTCTACCCGTAAGAGTTCGCACGACTTAGTCAACTATGCCAGAGCCTATAATGGCTTGTGGCTGCACACGGAAGTTTCTAGTTTGAATAATCTCATGATCCCTTTGAGCCTGGGTGGCGGTCCGAAGAAATACAGTCAAGTCCTTATAGAAACCAGGTGCCTCAATCCACCCAGATGTGTGTTTAAGTTGCCACCTTAAATAAACCATTGATTAACAATCTCACATCTGTCATGGATACACTCACCCAATCCACGTCTACTAGCATAGCATGACATAAAAGCAAACGTAGAAGTAACTCCCAGGGGTTTGAAAATAAAACAGGTAATAGGTACTACCTCATCTACTTCCCATCCCACAATTTAATTAGATCCTAATCATGCAATTGTTTGAGGATTGGTCTAATGCATAAAAACTGGGTATGAGAAAAGGTATGATCAAAGTGTTACTTGCCTTGCTGATGATCCGCAAAACCTAGAGACTCGAAGTAACAGGCGACGCACTCCGGGTATTCTATCGCAGACAAACAAACAAACAAACATACAATAAGTACTCATCTAATGCACTGGTAAAACTCGAATAAAAGATCCAACCAGAATGTTCAACTTAAGAACTCCGGTTTGCAAAAAGAACCAAATCAAACAAAGCAACGAAAGTCAAACGGCGAAAGAAAACAACTTCATTTTACTAATCTGGATCTAAGTCAAATTTTACAGAAGCAAAAACTTGTTTAAGTTGATTATTTAGAAAGAGGGTTTCGAGACGAAACTCCAGGCGCTTGAATCGCCTGATTCCGATAAACGAGCGAAAAGTTATACTAAAACGAAAATCGGATCAGGAATCGCGATCAGAAAAATCGCGGATTAAATCCGAGAAAAAGAAAAACGACGAACAGGCTGACGAACGAACGTTCGTTGACTAAACAGATCTGACGAATACGTTCGTTAAAACGAACGAACGAGCGAACGCTTGCTATTTAACCGAATCGAAAAAAAACCGATCTAAAAAAACCGAAAAAAAACAAAGAAACCGAAGAAAAAAAACCGCTCGGTTTTTTATATAAAAAAAAACCCGCGACACGCGAATCGAGGCGGCGGC
>NC_041385.1:313031541-313038859 GCF_002162155.2 Triticum dicoccoides | reverse complement strand
CACCGCCGGGCGGAGTCCCGCTCGGGCACGACCCATAGGTCGGTTGCGTTTTTTTAAAAAATAATTCTGCGCAGAAGAAAAATAAAAAGAAATACTAAACGGACTCCAAAAATCCCGAAATAAATTTTCTCTGGCTTCTAAAATCAAGCCGGACAAGATGAACATTTATTTGGGGCCTAAGTGCAATTTTGAAAAACGCACATTTTTCCTAAATTCAAATAAAAGGCGAAAAACTTCCAAAATAAGACTTATTTGATTTTTTATTAAATCTTCATTATTTCATTATTTTGGAAAAGTCATTTTATTCCCTCTCTGAATATTTGGTAGTAGAAATAATTAAATATAAAATAAATAAAATCAATGATCCTATTTTCAAAATTTGAGAAAAACTCAAATAAGAAAATAACGAAATCCTCAACTCTCTCCGAGGGTCCTTGAGTTGCATAGAATTTCTAGGATCGAGCCAAAGATGCAACAAAATATGATATGCAATGATGATCTATGTATAACATTCCAAATTGAAAATTTAGGATGTTACAAACCTACCCTCCTTAAGATGAATCTCGCCCTCGAGATTCGGGTTGGCTAGCAAATAGGTGAGGGTGGTCCCTGAGCAGATCTTCCTCTCGCTCCCAGGTGGCTTTCTCCTCGGTGTGGTGGCTCCACTGAACTTTGCAAAACTTGATAACCTTACTGCGGGTAACTCGACTGGCATAATCCAGAATTCTAACTGGTTTCTTCTCATAAGTCAAATCATCCTTCAATTGAATTGCTTCCAGTGGCACAGTATCTCTCAGTGGTATATCGGCTATTTCTGCGTGACACTTCTTCAACTGTGAAACATGGAACACATCGTGAACTCCTGACAATCCCTCAGGTAATTCCAACTTGTACGCTACTTCTCCCATGCGTTCCAAAACCTTGTATGGCCCCACAAAACGTGGTGCTAACTTGCCTTTAACTCCAAAGCGCTTAACTCCTCGTAGCGGAGATACTCGAAGATAAACTCTGTCTCCGACTTCGTGTTCTGTCTCCTTGCGTTTTGAATCTGTATAGCTCTTCTGCCTTGACTGAGCTACCTTGAGCCTGTCGCGGATCAACTTTACTTTCTGTTCAGACTCCTTAATCAAATCCGGTCCAAACAACTGGCGGTCTCCAACCTCATCCCACAACAATGGGGTTCTGCACCTCCTTCCGTACAAGGCTTCGAAAGGGGCCATCTTCAAACTGGATTGATAACTGTTGTTGTAAGAAAACTCCGCGTATGGCAAGTTGTCATCCCAACTAGATCCATAATCCAACACACAAGCTCTAAGCATATCCTCCAAAATCTGATTGACTCTCTCGGTCTGTCCATCTGTCTGTGGATGGAAAGCTGTGCTAAACTCCAGCCTGGTTCCCAATGTTTCGTGCAATTGCTTCCAGAACTTCAAGGTGAATTGGGTTCCTCTATCTGATACGATACTCCTCGGAACTCCATGCAAACATACAATCCTTGTCATGTATATCTTAGCCAATTTGGCACCGCTGTAGGTAGTCTTTACTGGAATGAAATGAGCTACCTTCGTCAAACGATCGACTACAACCCAAATCGAGTCATAGCCTGAACGAGTCCTGGGCAATCCCGTGATGAAATCCATGCCTAGTTTGTCCCACTTCCATTCGGGTATAGGCAATGGCTGCAACAATCCGGCTGGCTTTTGATGTTCTGCCTTCACCCTCTGACATACATCACAAACTGCTACATACTCTGCAATATCCTTCTTCATTCTGGTCCAGCAGAAAGTTTCCTTCAAATCCAAATACATCTTGGTATTCCCGGAGTGAATCGAATATGGTGAATCATGTGCCTCTTGCAGAATCAACCTCCTGATCTCCGGGTCATTGGGCACATAAACACGGTCCTCAAATCATAGGGTATCGTACTCATCCTCACGAAATCCCTTAGCCTTTCCTTCGTTCATTTTCTCCTTTATAGAGGCAACTTCCTTATCTGTCTTTTGAGCTTCTCTGATTTTATCCATCAATATAGACTGAATCTCCATTGCTGCTACATAGCCTCTCGGAACTATTTCCAAACATAGATCATGAAGATCCTCGGCTAACTCCTTGGGTATTCCTCCCATCATTAGTGTATTGACGTGGCTCTTACGGCTCAACGCGTCTGCTACAATGTTAGCCTTCCCGGGGTGATAATGCAATCTCATATCATAATCCTTAATAAGCTCCAACCATCTCCTCTGCCTGAGATTTAACTCCTTCTGCGTGAAGATGTACTTCAAACTCTTATGATCCGTGTACACCTCACAATGATTTCCAATGAGAAAATATCTCCATGTTTTCAGTGCGTGCACTACGGCTGCTAATTCCAAATCATGAGTAGCATAATTCAACTCATGAGGCTTAAGCTATCGTGAAGCATACAAAACAACTCTTCCCTCCTGCATAAGCACTGCTCCAAGTCCTCGACGTGAAGCGTCGCAATACACTTCATAATCCTTAGTCTGATCTGGCAGAATTAATACTGGTGAGGTAACCAAACATTTCTTCAACTCCTGGAAACTAGCCTCACACTCCTCAGTCCAAAAGAACTTAGTATCCTTCTTCAACAACTCTGTCATAGGCTTCGAAATCTTCGAGAAAATTCTCAATAAATCTCCGGTAGTATCCTGCGAGTCCAAGGAAACTTCTGATCTCTCCAACTGTTGTTGGTGCTTCCCAGTTTGTCACAGTGACAACTTTAGTGGAGTCTACGGCAATACCTTCTCCGGATATAACATGTCCGAGAAATCCAACTTCCTTCAACCAAAACTCACACTTGCTGAACTTGGCGTATAGTTGATGTTCTCTGAGCTTCTGGAGTACCAAACGCAAGTGTTCCTTATGTTCCTCTTCATTGTTCGAGTAAACCAAAATATCATCAATGAACACTACGATGAACTTATCCAAAAACTCCATAAACACCTTGTTCATCATGTTCACAAAATAGGCTGGGGCGTTAGTCAGACCAAATGACATAACGGTATACTCATACAGCCCATACCTAGTGGTAAAAGTCGTCTTCGGTATATCTTGCTCCCGAATCTTCAACTGATGGTATCCTGATCGCAAATCGATCTTGGAAAACACCTTAGCTCCTTGCAACCGATCAAACAGATCATTGATCATTGGTAGTGGGTACTTGTTCTTGATGGTTACTTCATTCAATCCGCGATAATCGACAACCATTCTTAACGATCCATCCTTCTTTTCCACCAGAAGTACTGGCGATCCCCAAGGCGAAGAACTTGGGCGAATAAAACCTTTATCCAACAACTCCTTGATCTGCTTCTTAATTTCCTCCAAATCTTGGGCTGGCATCCTGTACGGTTTCTTGGATATAGGTCCAGTGCCTGGCAGTAGTTCAATTAAGAACTCAATGTCCCTATACGGTGGCATGCCTGGCAACTCTTCTGGAAAAACATCGGGGAAATCCCTTACCACTGGTACTTCCTCCTACACAACTCCTGATAAGGAATTTACATGTGCTCTTCTTGGCTCATGCCGTGATACATACTTGATTTTTCTTCCTTCTGGTGTCGTAAGCAAAATCGACTTACTGGCGCAATCAATGTTCCCTCCATACATTGACAGCCAATCCATACCAAGAATTACATCCAAACCTTGGGATTCCAATATAATTAAATCCGTTGGGAAAACATGCCTTCCTATACTTAATGGCACCTGAAAGCATCCTTGACTGACCATAAACTCAGCTCCCGGTGAACTCACTAGCATAGGTGTCTTAAGAGTCTTAGTGGGCAGGCTAAACTTATTCACAAATCCCCTTGATATGTATGAATGCGATGCACCAGTATCAAAAAGAACAACTGCAGTAAATGCCTTAACCAAAAACTTACCTATTACTGCGTCTGGCTGAGCTTCAACCTCCTCCACGATAACGTGGTTCACTTGCCCCCTTGTTCAAAGGGTTCGGCTTCTTTCCCGAGCTTCCATTGCCATTTCCATTTTGAGCTTCTGGGCAATCATTTGCATAATGCCCAGTCTTACGGCACTTATAACAAGTGATATGACTCAGGTCTGCCTTGGATGGTGTTGACGGGTTGATGCGGCTTTGTCCATTGCTTCCTCCATTCCCGTTTCCATTCTTTGCACCATTATGATTGTGCGAGCTACCTCCTCCATGAGTATGCTGAAAATGTCCCCCTGACTTTGGGGTAAAACGTGGCTTCTGCTAAGCTCCAGAATTGTACTTCCCCTGTGCATACTTCCTCTTACGATTGTCAATCTGCTGTTGCTTCCTCTTAATCATAAGAGCACGATCTACTAACTCCTGGTAGTTATTGAAAGTGGCTACCATCAACTGCATGCTCAGCTCATCATTCAGTCCTTCTAGAAACTTCTCCTGCTTAGCTGCATCCGTAGCAACGTCATCTAGGGCATAACGTGCTACCTTACTAAAATCACCCACATACTGGCCAACTGTCCGTCCTCCTTGGCGTAAGTTGCGAAACTCACGCTTCTTCATGGCCATAGCTCCTGCTGAAACATGGGCAGTACGAAAAGCTTGCTGAAACTGATTCCATATGACAGTGTCTACAGGGTAAGTGGCTGTAAAATTCTCCCACCATGCTGCTGCGAGTCCGTCAAGCTGATGTGCGGCAAACTTCACCTTTTCTCCATCCGTGCATCATGCAGTGGTCAACTCCCTCCCTATCTTACGGAGCCAATCATCTGCTACTATCGGCTCGGTGCTACTGGAAAACACCGGCTGATCCAACCTTAAGAAACGTGCCAGATGGTCAACAGGTGGTGGTGGTGGTGGGTTGTTGTTGTTGTTGCCTTGGTTCTGTACCAATGTTTGAATCAAGGTATTCTGCTGCTGAATCAACTGAGTGATCTCTGGCGGAAAAACAAACTCGGGGTCGCGTCTCGGAGGCATCTGAGGGTTTAAAGGGGAGAGTTTAGAATAGAATGAGGTCTAGTGGGATAACACTACCCATATGCACATGAGACAAAACACACAATATCATTCCAAACAATTCAAACAAGGGCATACGACGGTCTAACTATCGTTACAAAAGTGCTTGGACTAAAACTAATTAAATGGTGGAAAATTCTACTACTGTTATGGTGGTCAACTAGAAAAACTGCTCCGATGAAGATTCCATGATATCTGCTCCAACTTCATCAACATAGTCATCATCGCTGTCGTCGGGATCCGAGTCGGTGTCGTCGATGATGATATAATTATCTGGGCAAGTAGGTTCATCCTCTTCCTCTCTGGGTGCTGATCCTCCCATGAATACTCCAATCTTCTCCTTAAGGTCACCGTTCTGTCTTACTAGAGCGACGATTTCTTCCATATAGTCTTTACGTGTAGCCTTGAGTTCTGCTTCTAGCTCCTTGATCCTGGTCATAGCCTTCTGTAGTTCCTCCATATCTGCGCACATTTGATTCTCCTGGCGTTGGATGTGTTGGTTTAACTCCTGAATATAAGCTACGATTGATCTGTCCCTCCTGGTGGTGATCATCTCCCAACGCTCATCTCGGCGCCCACAAATCTGGTAGATAGTATTCTTGAGGTCGTTGTGGTAAACTTCTCCAATCCGTCCCATGGTGATGTGAGCTGCCATGCTTTTTCCTAGGCTCCATGTTGGTACATCAAAGGTAAACTCTATTGGCTCCGTGACTGGCGCAAATGTCCTTCCTGGAATGTTGACTTGAATCCTCCAGCGCTCCTCTTCGGGTAAAGTGGCGTTGAAAGTACCGGTGAAGCTTGGTACTCCTATGTTCAGGTATCTAGTGGCTTCCTTCAAGTGACATCCAAAAGGTGAATTCTCATCTGGTTGTGCGAACTTGATCCTTGCATCCGCCATCCTAAGGAATAGAAAAGATGAGGAATCAGAAATGAGAAGAAAGAGTAGTGATCTAGGGCTTTAGCTTAGTGGTCGTGTCCTACAGTCAGCGTGTGCTCTGATACCACCTTGTAGCAACCAGACCTCAACCAGTCTGATCTCTGTGCTCAGTGTCATCCCTGGATCAGTAATGCTGACACCACACAGTACTTAGAGGATTTATAACAGAGTAGCAACCACACACTTATTACATCGAATGTCTCAAAAGAGAACTTATTGAAATAAATATGGCTTGAGGCCATCTAAAAATGATAACAGCAGAAGGTTTGGAAGATAAGCGAGTCCATCAACTCCAACGGCACGACCTAAAAGCACCTTACTCGTCGTCTGAAAAGTCTGCAACATGAAACGTTGCAGCCCGAAAACGGGTCAGCACATGGAATATGCTGGCAAAGTAACACATAGAGAATAACAATGGAATAAGCTACACTACATGCAATTTGGCTGGTGTAAAAGCTCTATGGTTACAGTTTTGCATAAAGCCAATTTTTTCCTACTGCAAAGGAATAAATTTAATTAACTATCATGGTGGTTGTTAAACATTGAGAATGGTTGACAGCATTCTCAATCCCAATTAAAAGTACTCATCAAACCCAACAATATTAGATTAAAGTAACATGATGAGATTCACATGATATCCAGGTACTAGATACTCAAAACGTCCATATCCGGGGACATGGCTAATCATGATTAGTTTGTACACTCTGCAGAGGTTTGCGCACTTTTCCCCACAAGACTTGATCGCCTCCGTTTGATTCCTCGCACTACATGGTGTTTGAGAAACGGATGACCGAGACATAGTCTTTCGGAAGCACTAGCACCTTACATGTGGGTAGACCAGTACACCTACTTTCCCCTACATCTGCTAGTCTACCCGTAAGAGTTCGCACGACTTAGTCAACTATGCCAGAGCCCATAATGGCTTGTGGCTGCACACGGAAGTTTCTAGTTTGAATAATCTCATGATCCCTTTGAGCCTGGGTGGCGGTCCGAAGAAATACAGGCAAGTCCTGATAGAAACCAGGTGCCTCAATCCACCCAGATGTGTGTTTAAGTTGCCACCTTAAATAAACCATTGATTAACAATCTCACATCTGTCATGGATACACTCACCCAATCCACGTCTACTAGCATAGCATGGCATAAAAGCAAACGTAGAAGTAACTCCCAGGGGTTTGAAAATAAAACAGGTAATAGGTACTACCTCATCTACTTCCCATACCACAATTTAATTAGATCCTAATCATGCAATTGTTTGAGGATTGGTCTAATGCATAAAAACTAGGTATGAGAAAAGGTATGATCAAAGTGTTACTTGCCTTGCTGATGATCCGCAAAACCTAGAGACTCGAAGTAACAGGCGGCACACTCCAAATATTCTATCGCAGACAAACATACAA
>NC_041385.1:313028207-313031119 GCF_002162155.2 Triticum dicoccoides | reverse complement strand
CGGAGTCCCGCGCGGGCACGGCCCGTAGGTCGGTTGCATTTTTTTTAAAAATAATTCCTCGCAGAAGAAAAATAAAAAAAATACTAAACGGACTCCAAAATCCCGAAATAAATTTTCCCCGGCTTCTAAAATCAAGCCGGACAAGACGAACATTTATTTGGGGCCTAAGTGCAATTTTGAAAAACGCACATTTTTCCTAAATTCAAATAAAAGGTGAAAAACTTCCAAAATAAAACTTATTAGATTTTTTTATTAAATCTTCATTATTTCTTTATTTTGGGAAAGTCATTTTATTCCCTCTCTGAATATTTGGTAGTAGAAATAATTGAAGATAAAATAAATAAAATCAATGATCCTATTTTCAAAATTTGAGAAAAACTCAAATAAGAAAATAACGAAATCCCCAACTCTCTCCGAGGGTCCTTGAGTTGCATAGAATTTCTAGGATCGAGCCAAAGATGCAACAAAATATGATATGCAATGATGATCTATGTATAACATTCCAAATTGAAAATTTGGGATGTTACAGCGCCGGACCATGGCGACTGCGGTTGATAGTGACCATGGCGCCGTGTCCGACATGACGAGCTTGGAGTCGTGGACGAGCGACCCCGTCGGCGGCACGACGAGTGACACCGTCGGCGAACTAGTTGCGGTGCTCGCGCAAAGACAGTGGACAGAGGAGGAGAATGCAGTGCTCGCGCCATCGTATCGTCAGTGCAGTGGACGAGAGAGGAGGCCGAGATGATCGACGCTGGAAACGACTCCAGTGTGGTAGGGCGAGAGAGGAGGCGAAGATGATCAACCCCGTCGGCGGTGCGGCAAACTGCAGTGTGCGCGGAGGCAGAGGACACAAGAAAGCAATGTGCGCGCCATTGCAGTCTCAGTGCAGTAGGAGGACGACAAAGAGTAGCCCGAGATGAGCGACGCCGAAAACGACTCTAGTGTAGTAGCACGCGGGCAAGGAGATCAAGGGGAAGGGCTTTGACGTCGAGAGGGACGAATATGAGGGCTCTGAGCAGAGGACAGAGGAGCTCGACATGGCGGCGTTAGTGCAGTAGATTGCTGTTCAAAGAGAGGTGAAGCTACAATCGTCGAAACCAAAAACTTACAACACGAATGTTGTGAGAAACTGCGAGATTAGGTTGCTAGTCAAAAAAAAAAATCAATCGTGCGCGACGAATGTGACAAAATTCGTCCAAAACAGCTTCAAACGGGAACACAAGATTAAGAACTTACGGCCGACGGAACTATGAACCGATCGCCTGAATGAAACCGTAGTACCGAGGTGCATTTTTTCGTGTAGAGCTTACCTCGAATCGAAGTATCGTTGTGTAGGTCAGAGAGAGGAGATTAGATAGAAGCTTACTGAAGGTTGAAGAAGACCTCACGTAATCACCTCGCATCTCTCCCGTCTCCACTCGTGCAAGGGCCTGCTCACTAGCGCTCGCCTCGGCCTGGCTCACGCTGCCGATTCGTGATTTTCCAGTGAGTCGGGCTATGGGTTGCTTTAAAAAGCGTGCGATGCAGGCCCAACAGTGAAAACGAGCAATCAAACATGCTTCTTTCTTCCCGCGCGGACCTGATTGGGCCCTATGCGGGCAACCAAACACGCCCTTAGGCAATCTTGATCCGCCTCTTCGATGCTTGCAGTCGAAGGGGGTGGAGTAGAAGGTCACGGTCTCGGGTCCGAAGCCCCACACGTGTCTGTGGTCCTACACAGAGGCCGTGTAGAAGAACTTGATGATGATAGTGTCGTCCTTCCGGAGAATGACATTCTAGAAGTGATCCGGGAACTTTGTCATGAAAACATCTCTAACTGCCGTCTCGCGGTTGTGCGGCAGGATGTTCTTTATCTCGCGCGAATCCGAGACGAGTCAGAGATAATGGCCGGCACCACGCGCACGTTGTTGTTTTGGGCCATTGTCTTCTCCGGCGAATTTATGTGGCTTTTGGAGAGAAAGATGAGGGACAGAATACGTACGTCTCTCATCGAACAATAGGCATGGGTTTTATAGTGGAATGGGGGAGAGGAGCAGTATTTCCGGGAATTGTCATCTTCAGTGCGGCAGCAACCTCAATGAGAAGATGCACTTTAAAAAAGATGAAATATGCATTGCCTAGGTGTTGGAATAATAAGATGATTACTAATGTTTTAGAATATCTATACCATGTAGGGTTTTTCCCTCACTCTGTGCATGACTTTGTTATTTGTCGACATGTTTGTTTGTGTGTACACGCGTTGGTGTTGGTTATGTACATCCAGCATTAAGGCTGAATGTGTGCATGACCTTACTATTTGTCCGCATGTTTATTTATGTGTACATGCATTGATGTTTGGTTATGTACATCCAGCTTTACAGAGGCCGAATGTGTGCTAGGAATATATGGAACAATAACCTTTTCAAATGCATTGTCAGCCAACCCGGCTTACATGCTCATTGTATTTGTATCCACTAATGCGGAGGGGACTTAAGTTGCGGATTGCCCCGGATCAATGGAGTTTAAGTAGCACAGATGAAGCAACCCTGTTGTGTTTAGCGTGGAGTTGTATACAGAACGAACATCATGTTGATGCATAACGGGTTGATGTGCCTAGCTGAGAAATCGTATCAAAGAAGAGAGTGGCTAGATCAAGTCGCAGTCTAAGTGACAAAGTATATAAGAGCATCTCCAGCAGCGCCCCCAACAGGCCCTCTCCAGGCGTTTTTGCCGCGCCGGCGCCGAAAAAGATCCAGTCGCCCCCAGAAGCCCGTTTTTTGCCGGCTCGGGCCGAAACTGGTGCGGTGGACCCAGGCAGAACTCGGCGCCCCGGGGAACGTCTGGGGCGCCGGCACAAGCGAAAAGGGCGCGTGGGTCCGCCCTGTCGGCGAGTCGAGCGCCTCTTCCCGTCGTTTCTTCCCGCCCCCCCC
>NC_041385.1:313020163-313027983 GCF_002162155.2 Triticum dicoccoides | reverse complement strand
CGCCAATCTCCCTCCCGCTCGCCTCCCAGCCGGCCGCCATGCCACCAAAGAAGTACGCCGTCCCCCGCGCCGCGACGACCGCGACCGCCTCCATCACCCAGCCGAAGCAGAGGAAGCCGAGGGCGCCGCCGTCCAAGCCACCGGGCATGACAAACGCCGATTGGAGGGTAGAAGTGCAGCGAAGGGAGGCCGTCACCGCCCACCGGCGGAATCAGGGCCCTCGCCAAGAAGGCCCGTGACAACGCGGCACGCGCGGCTGCGGCTGCCGCTACCGCCGCTCCGGCGGACCAGGCCGAGGCCGAGGCGACTCGCGCGGGGATGATGAATCCACCCGACAACCACGCGCAGTACGTGCCCTGGGGCCAGCAAGGCGTCGGGTCTCCGTCGCCGCAGCCATGGGGATCGTCTTAGCTGGGCTACGCCAATGGGGACGCGCACGGTGGGTTCAACCCAAACGTCACTTTCCCCCATGTACACCCGGCCCAGCGCACGCCCTCGCCCGCCTTCGCCGGCGTGCAGTACCCTCCGTACAACTACTCGTCGCCCGCCCAGAGAGCGGCGCCAGCGTTGAGGGTGCGAACCATTGGGGGCGTATCCAGGGGGCGTGCAACAAATGGCATGGGGTCGTCGAGGAGGTCGCCACTCGCCCGGAGAGCGGCGCCAGCGTTGAGGATCGGGTATGCCACGCCAGTCTCCCGCCTCTCTTCAGCGTGTGCGCCCACCAACTATTTGTTCGTCCGCGCAGTTGCTGCGCATGTTCGGCCTGTATCGGCAGAGCAATAACGACGCCGAGTTCAAGTACCTCCACGTTTACAAGCGCATCGACAAGTGCGAGAAGTGGGCGAAAGTCCGGCGCACCCTCGACAAGGCCAAGAAGACCTACAAGCCGGACGCGCCGACTCCGGGCGCGTCAGAAGGGCGGCAGGACGGCAACAAAGGTGCCAAGAAGGGGAAACACGCCGATGCGGCCACCGCTCCCGTGCAGGAGTCCATCCAGCACTGTCTCGCCAACGCACAGGTCCGGGCCGCCCTCCGTGAAGAGAAGACCGAGGCGCGGTGGTCGGCGTTGATGTCGAGCAGCGCCGTCAAGCTCGACCTGCTCCGGACCAATGTCGCCGCGAAGAAGAGGAACACCGACCTGGCTTTTCTGCTGGGCGGGGCGGACATGCTCCAGAGCACCGACGAGGCGGTCAAGGCGTGGTACTTGGCGGAGCGTGGCCTCATCCTGAACCAGCTTCCCTCGACTACGCCGCCCACGCCCACGACGACGACGCCCACGCCCACGCACACGCCGTCGCCGCCGCCAAGCCCGAGCGATGATGCCGCCGAGACTGCCCGCAGCATAGAAGCCATGCCAACGCCGCCAAGCACAGAGACCCCGTCAAGCCCGCGCACGCCGACGCCGACCTCGCCGCCTGATGCGCGCTTCCGTCCTTTCTGTTTTTTGTACACCAAACTTTTCATCCGATCGCCGACCTACTGGCCGCTTGATCACCGGATTGTGGCGCCTATTTTATGCGCGGGAATGGACTACGTTCGAATTTGCCGTGGCTAGGGGCGGCGCCTGGGGTCGTGGCTGGGAGCTAGGCCGCCCCCATGGGCTAGCCCTGGGGGGCTGAACGGCTGGAGATGCTCTAAGAAGAAGAAAAACTGAAGAATTTTCTTTTACGAATCTACATGCAAGCGTAAAGGAATTCGACCAAGGCATAACGAGACTTAGCAAAACTGTTTCAAGAAACTGTCATGGTTCAACAGCAGCCAGCCAAGCAAATATTGCAGTACCGTTTTGACCTGAAAAAAAAGCTCACTGGGCTATCCGAATAATCTGATAGTGGCCGAAACAAACAATTTGCAAGGTAAAGCTTGTACATTCGGAATCAAGTCTATGGCAGCACCACAGAACACATGTTTTCCTGTTTCCCTTGTTCTTAGATACAAACTCCAAAAAAAGTAAGAATTTATTACATTAACCCGTTGGTCCAATCCAAATTGTTTACTCCTTATTCGTGCACCCACAACAGAATGGTATGAATAATTTAATACAGATACACGGAGCAAGTCCACGAAGAACTCAATCAAAGTGTGATGCCCCTGTTATCAACAAGGTTGCTACTCAACGCCTATCAGAAGCAACCGAGTCGGCAGAAAACAGATACTTCACACGAGAAAGGACCGAGTCACTCGCTGGATCATATGGATGGTCCTTGGATGGGATTTCCAATATCGCAGGGATTGGCTTGTTGTAGCTATCCACCAGAAACCTAATCATGTTTGCAATCTGGGACATACAAGAAACATGTAATAAGAAGCTAACCTTAATAATCCTCTCATAGCATTAGTTCATCTTCATCAACATGTACAAGACACGCATCTGGTTCTGGTTCTGGTAATCTAGTACACAATCCCTCTATTGCTTTTTGACTTTCTTCTAATGTTACGGATAGTAGGATATACCACATGGATGCAACCGTCATTAGCATGGCAGTTAGCACTGTTGAGCATGTAGTATAAATATAGTTTCGTTTGTATTGCAAGAGAGGTTTCTGTTACTGACTCGTGGTTGGCTATTCAAGATAGGGTTTGGGCCGCCAGTCGTTTGGCCAAACATGAGTGGCCAAATTGCGGTCTTTGCCCTCTTTGCAAAAGGGGGCATGAATCCGGGGTGCATCTCTTCTTCAAATGCCGCTTCATGCTTCGGCTTTGGAACTTAGTCAAGGAGTGGCTTCATCTTGGGACCAATCCTTGTGGCACTTGGAGCGCTCCGCCAAGGAGGAGTGGCGGATCAACCTCTCCGCCATAAAGTCATAAACATTCCTAATAGGAAGGCCATGGCGTCTCTCACAATGCTTGTGTGTTGGACAGTTTGGAACGAGAGGACCGCCCGTTTCTTCTATCAAAAGAGCGCCGCCCCTCCGCCTATTTTGAGTTTCAACGGCCTCATCTATTTTGTTTACAGCAGAAGGACCTGAGTCTAAAGAAACTAATCGGGACTACTTAACCCCAAAAACTAATGACCACCCTCTTTCTTTACGTGATATACTTGCAAGATTCTGACAAAACAATTTGCTGATTCTTAAGAGAAAAGAAAGATATGCATTTATAGCAATGGTTTACTTACATATTGGCTGATGAGCACAATAGCAATATCCTCCCTTGCAGTAAACTCTTTAAATGCATCTTCAATCTGTTTCACTGTCGTTTCTGTAAGATGGCGCACACAAAAAAAAAGTATTTATTCAAGTCCTGTGGATAAGTGTACGAAAACTATGATATAATAGGCAACACAGCAGCAACATAACAGACACACAGCGCCGAAAGAAATGATAAGTTGAATTATGTGACAGGAGTAAAAGTGATATTTGAGGTTGTTTAAATTTGACGAAAGCCCAGGAATGCGCAAACCGGCAGTAAAGAAGTTTCTCTTGACACAATATTGAATAAATCTTTGCCTTTGTCTTAGAGAAGAAACAGAAAAAGGATAAATATGACATGACAGTAACAACCTAATAAGAAATGCTTAAGAAAATAGAAACTGAGAAGGTTTTTTATTGGGCAATTCTTCAAACATTCTGTTGGCAACCATTCAACAAAGTTCCATAGACAACAGATATAATTTTCTACAGAAATCTTATGTCAACTGTTTTCAAACAATGCTATGTTAACAAGTTCAGGATAGTACTGTTATCTACAAGAAGGTAATTTGTTTTCTTGCGCAGATCAACATTGCCAACCCCAGCCATCAAAAACCCAGTGACAGTGTCCTGCAAGAATAAGAAAGCTCAATGTCAAACAGCGCTTTGCTTGTCAAAAACGTCATTCATTCATCATATAACATTTATTTTCGTTGTCAAATCCCAGTTTTGCTAGAACTCATCTAGATGAGATATAGTTTGGTCTCATTCACCTTTTATAGCCATTGGATGTGATGCTATAAGATGCGTGTATGCTGATGTGGGTTGTATCTGTTCTTGTTTTCAAAGTGAATGAGACCAAATTATATCTCATCTAGATGAGTTCTAGGCACTCCCGTCAAATCCTGTACACCAAATTGGCATTCACAAGAAGTCAACTTCTCATTTCTATCTAAATTAAAAAGCAATCTACTTATTTGGTAACAACAAATACACAAATGGATCAATCCTTAGCTACCAAGTAAATCATCCATGCTTGCGAATCTACATTACCACGCCCCTACCGCCCTACGAGCGTGTGTTATTTTCTAGCACCGCCTAACACAGACCCGATCGCTGATGATTTGCCCGACTCTAGGACGATTGCCTTAGTGGCGGAAAGGCGTATGTAAGTCACCCCCAACACCCAGTTACATAGTTAGCCAACATATGCACAATTATTAACAGAAGCTCAAGCAACTTTAAGATCAAAGGGTGGATAGATCACCTCATCGGCGATGATGGCGATGAGGGCGGAGTTGTTCGCCGGGATATTGGACCTCCCCGCCATTACTGGTTCCTGTCAAAAACCTACCGGCCGCAAGGAATCTACCAAATAGACCAAAAGGAGGCAAATCTGGTAAAGAAATCCGTGTGAAACAAGAGCTGTGGACGCATATAAGAAGTTAAATCAGATCGTACCTTGCAGTAGATATGCAAGCAGAAATCACAGGCACGGATCCAGACGGAAGAAAGAGCGGGTTGGAGATCCGGTGGCGCAGGAGAAAAATATGGGGGCGGAGAGGCGGGTTAGAAGGGGACTCGCGCAGGGGCAGAACCGGAGGAGGGAGGAACGTGGATTGCTCGGCCACGACAGAGATCGGATCGGAGCAGAACACGACGAGAACCGGCACTCACGGGTCGGATGCGGGTCCAGACGGGTCGGATGCGATTCGGGGAAAAACTTCGGTCATGACTCGTGAGGTCGAGTCGAAAAAACACAAGTACTGTAGTAGGAGTTTTTTTTTATCAAAGTCCAAAAAGCATATTAGGACGTGTTTGGTAGGTAGTATTATTTTTTCTTGAACAAACATTGAGGAATTCTCAACATGCTTGCAACTTTTTATGAAGAGACGTCAATATTTGTTCACGAGGGTGCATATGAGCTCGCGACAGAAACTTTGTGCCCCCCCTTTTTTTTTGCCTCTTTACATTTGTGACTTAGTTGGACCTGATTGTACAAGAAAAAAAAACATGTTTTGCAGAGGTAGTTTGATAGACTGCATACAGTCTGGCTGCACTAGGGAAGAAATTTTCCTTGAGGTTTGGTGACTTGCGCTCGCTCGGTTGATGCACTTCACAGTGTTTGGTTGGACATGATTAATACTCCCTCCGTTCCTAAATATTTGTCTTTCTAGACATTTCAAATAACTACTACATACGGATGTATGTAGACATATTTTAGAGTGTAGATTCACTCATTTTGCTCCGTATGTAGTCACTTGTTGAAATGCCTAGAAAGACAAGTATTTAGGAACGGAGGGAGTAGTTAATAACTACACATTGTTGGTGCAATAATAGGCCCCTTAAGTTTTTGGAGTTTGTTGACATAAACAATATTGAACTTATGTGTTTGCTAGTGCACACAGAGTAACAGGTCCCTGAAGTATCGAGGAGTTTGATGCAAACGACGATGATAATCTTCGCATCGAAAATAAAGCTAACAAGAGTGACCCCTAAAAATTGTTGAAGTTCAAGCAATTGGTTCAGTGCCTGTTCGAAACAAATGACTGTGCTTGAGGAAGAATGAAGACGAGATGAAGAGGTAGCATTTATTTCGTTCTTCTTCTTCTTTTATTGAGTCATAGGACCATCGTACTATTAAGAGGGGTGTAGCGTTCGAAGCTTTGATTCTCTGATGCTAAACCCAAATCATATGAAAGTTGTGAGAGAAATATCTTTGTGCTCGCGCAAATACTTGCCAGCAAGAGACTGTGATCTTCTCCGCTGCGAGAGATTTGCCTCGGACCGAGTTAGCATTACTTGTTCCTCAAGTAATGTTACCGTTGCTCCAAAATCTGACCGTTATGAACGTGTCGGTCGGCCATTGGCTGGACCTCTTGTCAGAAATGGTCATTTCCCATCTAGAAAGGCTGCGCCTATAAATAGCCACCCCGCGCCGGCTTTGTCCGGTGGCTACTCCGTTTGATTTCTGACAAGATTGTTGAGCAATTCACTCTCTGAGCGATTTGAGTTTAAAATCCACCGAGAGAAAAACCCTAGAGCCGAAGAATTAGATAGTGGTTCAGCATCACTGGAATCTAAGTTTAGTATGTTCCGCCTATTACTCTTGAGAGCTGCAAACTCTCTAGACGGTTAGGTGTCAATTTCTTGAGAGACCAAGAGTGATTGTGGTTCTCGAAGAAGAAGTATGTAAAGGTTTGGAGATCGCCTTCAAGTATCTACGACGAGTGATCGACATCGGTTGACGAATCGATTGTCGATGAAAATAGGATGAAGAGAGTTTATCTTCCGTGTTAAGTCACTGCCCCTCCAACCAGACGTAGTCCTTGTGCAGAAGGACGAACTGATCGAACAAATTCCTTGTCACCATCGAGCATTTTCGGTTATCTCTGTCACTCATGTTTACCTTCATTGCATTTTCATTCGTATGATTTACTTCAATGCATGCTCTAGTTCCTTTTTGGTACACTGTGTTAGTTCACTATAGTTTGTTTTTCATTCGTTCCGCTGCTGGGTTCTGAGAGATTTAAGTTTTTCAAAGAAAATTTAAAACTCCCATTCACCCCCCTCTGGTATACTTCATTCCTATAATTGGTATCAGAGCAAGATACTCCTTGACTTTGCTCATTTTATTCTAATGACTTTGGAGTTTAAGTATGTTCAGTGAACTACAAGTTGCATCTAAAGATTCCCATATTCAATGGGACGGACTACCCCTTGTGGAAGGAGAAGATGACGATCCGTTTCCGTGCAATACATGACGATGAGATGTGGAACGTGGTGCATCTCAGGCTCACAATCGCTATTCCTCAAGCTCCTACCGATGAAGAAAAGAAGCTCATTCAACTGGATGCTCAAGCCAAAGATGAAATTGGTGGCCATCTCTCTCGGGCGCAACTTCTTCAATATCGCTAGTGTGAAACTGTGAAGGATTTGTGGGATGTCCTCGAAAAGATCAATGAAGGAGTTTCAACCCAGAAAGAAGCTCGAATTGATACTCTTTGAGCAAAGTTCAATCGCTTCAAGCGCATTGGAAATGAAAGCTGTCCGCAAACCTTCGACCGCCTCAGTGACATAGTAAATGAACTTCAAGGACTCGTCGCCAAAGATATCACTGACCATGAAGTTGTGAATAAACTGCTTCGATCTCTTGACACTTCATTTGAAACGCTTGTTTTGATGATTCGCGAGCGTCCTGACTTCAAAACCCTCAACTCTGCTGACATCATGGAAAGATTGAACACTCATGAGGAGCAAGAAGAATAGAAAAGCGATATGTATGGCTCAACTCAACGCAAAAATCATGCTCTGAAGGTTATGGCCGATTCCTCCTCAGATGGAAATTCCAAAGAAGATTTAGATGATCCAGAACGAATCAGCAAAGATCTCGCACTGATCACGAAGAGATTCCAACATTTCCACAAAAAGACTCAATTCTAGAAAAGAAGTTCAAGCAACTCTGGGGGTTCAAAATCTTCATCAAAACCTGCTGGAGAATACACATGTTTCAAGTGCAAAAAGCCCGGGCACTTCATTTTGGACTGCCCTCTCTAGGAAGCTGAAATCCGTGGTAGTGGGAGATATGATTCGGGTAACTATTGAGGCAAAAGCATGAGCAAGAACTACGACTCCGATGAAGAAAAGAAAACAAAGAAATTCTTCAAGATGAAGGACAGCTCCACTTCA
>NC_041385.1:312929894-313019862 GCF_002162155.2 Triticum dicoccoides | reverse complement strand
AGACTACTTGACCAAATAAAAATCTAGCCTTTTCCCAATTTTAAGTCTTGGCAGATTTTAGCAACTTAGCACAGTCAAGTGAACAACCTACACATGCAATTCTAAGAGTATATCAGCGGAATGTAAATCATTGCATATTAAGGTAAGGGGGGGGGGAGTTTGGAGGGAGCAAACGCAATGTAGACATGGAGATTTTTAGCGTGGTTCCGATAGGTGGTGCTATCGTACATCCACGTTGATGGAGACTTCAACCCACGAAGGGTAACGGTTGCGCGAGTCCATGGAGGGCTCCACCCACGAAGGGTCCACGAAGAAGCAACCTTGTCTATCCCACCATGGCCATAGCCCACGAAGGACTTGCATTACTTGGGTAGATCTTCATGAAGTAGGCGATCTCCTTGCCCTTACAAACTCCTTGGTTCAACTCCACAATCTTGACGGAGGCTCCCAAGTGACACCTAACCAATCTAGGAGATACCACTCTCCAAAAGGTAATAGATTGTGTGTTGATGATGAACTCCTTGCTCTTTTGCTTCAAATGATAGTCTCCCCAACACTCAACTCTCTCTCACAGATTTGGCTATGGTGGAAAGATGATTTGAGTGGAAAGCAACTTGGGAAGGCTAGAGATCAAGATTCTTGTGGTTGGATTGGAATGTCTTGGTCTCAACACATGATTAGGTGGTTCTCTCTCAGAAAATGAGTAGTGGAAGTGTAGGCACGTTCTGATGGATCTCTCTCAGATGGAGAAGGGGTGGAGGGGTATATATAGCCTCCACACAAAATCTAATCGTTACACACATTTTACCAAATGGTGGGACCGAATATTGAAACTCGGTGAGACCGACCTGGTTCAAAATGTGAACGTTAGGCTTTTCGGTGGGACCGACAACATCAACTCGGTGAGACCGATGCGCTAGGGTTAGGGCAAAACCTCATCTCAGTGAGACCGATCAGATGAACTCGGTGAGACCGATTTTAGTAATAAGCAAACAGAGACTTGGTCAGGCAAACTCGGTGGGACCGATCGCTCACCTCGGTTAGACCGAAACGTGACGAAAAGGAAACAGAGAGTTTGCACTGCGAACTGGGTGGGACCGATCGCTCATCTGGGTTAGACCAAAGCTTTACGAAGGGAAACAGAGAGTTTGCAATCCCATCTCGGTGAGACCGAGATCCCTATCAGTAAGACCGAATTGATTAGGGTTTGTGGATATGTCTATGTCAAGTGAACTCGATGGCGCCGGATATATCAAATCGGTCGGGCCAAGTTTGACTTTAGGTTTAGGACATATGTGGAAATGAGAAAGTGGTTGAGGGTTTTTGGAGCATATCACTAAGCATTTTGAGCAAGCAAGACATTAAGCAACACCTCATCCCCTTTTAATAGTATTGGCTTTTCCTATGGACTCAATGTGATCTTGGATCACTAAAATGAAAATGTAGAGTCTTGAGCTTCAGCTAATATGTGTCCTTAGCATTTTGAGGGGTCCACATCTCTAGTCCATGTCATACCAACCATTGAACTTTCTGAAACATTTATCTTGAAAGAATATTAGTTCAATGAGCTATATGTTGTTATGAATTACCAAAACCACCCGGGGATTACTTGCACTTTCAATCTCCCCATTTTTGGTAATTGATGACAACATATAGATCAAAGCTTCGACAAATGATAACGTAAATGAAGTACATTGTCGCTTTGAGAAGTATGTGATAAGCAAGAGCTCCCCCTAAATTTGTGCATTAATTGAAATTTGCTTTTGAATACAAATGCACAATCAATTAGGATCATGGATCACTCTTCCATGTCACATACATCTTGGTGGAGCGCTCAAAATGATAGAATATGAAATATGCACTCATCAAATGATCATACATGAAAGATAAAATATCATCATTAAGCACAAGCATTAAAGTAGGATATGATCAAACATATGATCATAGAAGTATCTCACACACAAGCATAAAACATTGTATCATCCAAACAAGCAAAGCAAATAGAGTAGCAAGAGAGCAAAAAAGCAAAAAGCAAACACTCTCTCTCTCTCTCTCTCTCTCTCGAAGCCTATGATCTATACACTTTCTCCCCCTTTGGCAACAAGTTACCAAAAAGCTTGAAAATGCATAGTGCTATGCGGATCTCTAAACATGATCTCCGGGAGCTCTAGAGTGTGAAGGTGGCGTGGAGAGTAGTAGTGCGACGAATACGTCCAAAGAAGTCTGAGGAGCTGGTGGAGTTGCAACGGGAGGAGCAACTGAAGTTGTAGCTGCAGGTGCTGACACTTTGGGTCTGGGATCAGTTACAACTAGCACAACTGATGACCTTGATCCCCTTGGGACTTGCTGAAAAGCATCTATAGTAGGTCCTCATCCCTGTCTTCAAGCTCTTTTTGGATCTTCTCCACAGTAGACTGAATTTTTGTGACCTTCACATCCAAGTCATGAATTTTAGTCTCAATTATCCTCTCAAGACTCTCTTGATTCTGAGTCAGGGTGGCTAGTCCTTTCTCAATCCTCAAAGTGTCTTGAATGAGATAACCAAGTTGGTATTTCTTGGACTTCAGAAATATCTGGGAGGCTTCTTCAGCACTTGGTGTCTTGGCTGCCTTCTTTGCTTTAGCCTTTTCTTTCTTCTCCTGAGCCTGCACAGAAGTGGGATGGGATGGATCCATGACAACACATTGTCTTCAAACTTTGGAAGCAGGGGAAGGTGTTCCTTATCCAAAAGATACATGCCCTTTCCCATCTTGGAGTTGGTGAGCATCTGAATATGTGGAACATAGCCACATGATTTCTTTTGGTCTGCAGATGTCCTCTTGATTGTCTCAACAATCAGTGTCATCACCTTGAATTTTTCAAGCACATCAAACATATGCAACAGATTTATTGAGTGCCCTCTGATCATTCTGTCATCTCCAGACTTGGGCAACAGAGTGTGTCTGAATATTGTGTTGATGGTTGGCAGACCTAACAGCAGATAATAAACTAACCCAAACTTGTGGGTGTCCAAGGCAGCATCTGGAATTTCCTTGTACATGTGAGCCATTGAGTCATGTCCTTTTCTTGGCTTATCATATACATCGGTGTCCTCCTCATGCTCTTCTGGGGCATTAATCAGCTTTGCCCACTTAGTAACTGAACATTGGTACCTGGTACCCTCTGTCATCCAAACAATTTTATCATCAGGGTAAAAGTGTGTTGTGGAGTAAAACTGCATGATCAACTCATCATTCCACTTTGTAAATTTCTGACCAACAAATGCATCAACTCTTGTTGATCTGAAACTCTCATGGACTCCTCGGAAATGATCTTCATTGCTGTCAATGAACTTCCAGTCCACCATCTCATGTCACTTACTATTGGCTTCTTGTCAAGCAACACGGTCTCATAGAAATCTTGTTGTTCCTTTGTATGGAACCTGTAGTCAACAGTAGTCCTCCTTCTAATGGCATATGGGTCATTCTGCTTACGTTGTGTGAGACCTGCATCCTTTCTCAGCTTCATGTTTTCAGCCACGGGATGGGTGTCATCATGGTCAGGAATCTTGGGCTTCAACTTTTTAAGCACTTACCCTTCCTCTTCTTCTTCTACTTCAGGCACTGGGGGCCTTGTTCTGTTCAGCTACTGGAATGTTTCTGGTGGATCTTTTGGGGGCTTGAGCAGCAGCCTTGGGGGCAGACTTGGGCTTTGAAGGAGTAGCCCCTGATCTGATTGCATCCCCCATCAATTTTTGTGTCTTTGCAGAAGGTGCATCTTGCTCTTCTTCCTCATCTGGGTCTTTGATCATAGAAGATCTCCCAATAACTCTGGCCATGGTATTTTTGACCCTCCTTCCTCTTCTTGCCCTCACCAACCTCTTTGGGTTCAAGTGTGAACTCCATGGTTTCTTTGGTTGAGGCTCTGGCTTTGGACATATGAACTCTTCTTGCAGGAGCTTCCTGCTTCATCCCTGGCTTGGTGTTAGCAGCAGCACCAAGCACTTTCTTGTCTCCTTTTCTCTTGGAAGAGACTTCCTCATCAATCTTGAAATCATCATCCTCATAATATGATGTCTTCTTCTTCCTCTGCCTAGTTGCAGCTTTGGGCAGGTTGCTGGAAGCGCTTGTGCTCCCATCATCATAACTGCTCTCAGAGGGACTAGTTCCCTCACTCATCTGAACCTGTTCCTCAGACTGATTTTGGCTGTCACTGTTGTCAGACATGCTAAAAGCTGAAGGCTGACCCTGTGAATAGATGTAGATGAGACAGAGTGGATGAGCATCACAAAGTGCAGACATTTTGCAAAACAATTGAGCCAAAAACTTAGTTTTAGTTTTCTGCAGAAGGCATTTCGGAGCTACCAATTTGTTGAACTCGATGACACCGAAGCAGTGTTCAGAGTCTAAACTAGTGACATAGGTCAGACCGAGTCATAGTTCGGTGACTCCGAGACTGCTAGGGTTTCACAGAGATCAGAACTCAGTCACACCGATTTGCAAGATTCGGTCAGACCGAAAATCACAAGTGCTATGGCCTAGGCTAAATCGGTGAGACCGATTTCTACAACTTGGTCGGTCCGAGATGAGTTCGGCAGAAACCTAACCCTAAGTCTTTGAATCAAAACTAATCTAATGACGTTTTTGATTGGATAGAAGTGTTTCAAACTTGGTAAGATTCATGGCATTGACCTAAGTGCAGGAATCAAATGAAAGAGATTGCACATAGGGTTGAGCTCATACCCTAACTTGGCGGTGAGCTCGCTACGACGACAACGGCGGAGGAGAATCCATTGACGACGGCAGAGACCAGCGGCAGGGGGTCGCTGGCAACAGAGGTGACGATCCGGAGACCTCGAGTCGGCAGAGCTGGACAGTGCGAGCAAAGGGTTTGGGAGAAAATTCCAAATATTTGACCCGTGGGTATATATATCCAGACCCTGTCGGTGTGACCAAGTGGAACAACTCGGTGGCACCGAGATGCAGAATCGCAAGCGGTTACTGCAACTCGGTGAGACCGAAGTGTTCAAATCGGTTGCACCGAGATTGAAACCTAGAGGAACTTAATGAACTCGGTATGACCGAAAGGATTGGATCGGTCAGACCGAAATACATCAAGAGGTTTTGGAAGTTTAAGTCTATGACGAATTGGTGGCTCCGAGTGCTCCTCACTGATACGTCTCCAACGTATCTATAATTTTTTATTGTTCCATGCTATTATATTACCCGTTTTGGATGTTTATGGGCTTTACTTTACACTTTTATATCATTTTTGGGACTAACCTACTAACCGGAGGCCCAACCCAAATTGCTGTTTTTTTGCCTATTTCAGTGTTTCGAAGAAAAGGAATATCAAATGGAGTCCAAACAGAATGAAACCTTCGGGAGCAATCTTTTTGGAACAAACGTGATCCAGGGGACTTGGAGTGGACGTCAAGCAATAGTGGAGGCGGCCACGAGGGTGCCCGGCGCACCCCCTACAGGTGGGCGCGCCCCCACCCTCGTGGGCCCCTCGAGCGTCCATCGACCTACTTCTTCCTCCTGTATATACCCATGTACCCTGAAAACATCGAGAAGCACCACGAAAAACTATTTCCACCACCGCAACCTTCTGTATCCGCGAGATCCCATCTTGGAGCCTTCACCGGCGCTCCGTCGGAGGGGAATCGACCACGGAGGGCCTCTACATCATCTCCAAGGCCTCTCCTATGAGTTGTGAGTAGTTTATGATAGACCTTCGGGCCCATAGTTATTAGCTAGATGGCTTCTTCTCTCTCTTTGAATCTCAATACAAAGTTATCCTCGATCTTCTTGGAGATCTATTCAATGTAACTCTTTTTGCAGTGTGTTTGTCGAGATCCGATGAATTGTGGGTTTATGATCAAGTTTATCTATGAGAAATATTTGAATCTCCTCTGAATTCTTTTATGTATGATTAAGTTATCTTTGCAAGTCTCTTCGAATTATCAGTTTGGTTTGGCCTACTAGATTGATCTTTCTTGCAATGGGAGAAGTGCTTAGCTTTGGGTTCAATCTTGCGTTGTCCTTTCCCAGTGACAGCAGGGGCAGCAAGGCACGTATTTTATTGTTGCCATCGAGGATAAAAAGATGGGGTTTATATCATATTGCATGAGTTTATCCCTCTACATCATGTCATCTTTCTTAATGCGTTACTCTATTCTTTATGAACTTAATACTCTAGATGCATGCTGGATAGCGGTCGATGTGTGGAGTAATAGTAGTAGATGCAGGCAGGAGTCGGTCTACTTGTCACAGACATGATGCCTATATACATGATCATGCCTAGATAATCTCATAATTATTCGCTTTTCTATCAATTGCTCGACAGTAATTTGTTCACCCACCGTAATAATTATGCTATCTTGAGAGAAGCCACTAGTGAAACCTATGGCCCCCGAGTCTATCTTTTATCATATAAGCTTTCAATCTACTTTTATTTGCATCTTTACTTTTCCAATCTATATCATAAAAATACCAAAAATATATTTATCTTATCATATTATCTCTATCAGATCTCACTTTCGCAAGTGGTCGTGAAGGGATTGACAACCCCTTTATTGCATTGGTTGCGAGGTTCTTATTTGTTTGTGTAGGTGCGTGGGACTTTTGAGGAGCCTCCTACTGGATTGATACCTTGATTCTCAAAAACTGAGGGAAACACTTACGCTACTTTGCTGCATCACCCTTTCCTCTTTAAGGAAAACCAACGCAAGCTCAAGACGTGGCACTCAGCCAGAGGGTTCGAGTCTGGCTTGATCAAACTTCATGATGTAGCATGAATAGAGTTTGAGACAAGAAAATCATAGATAGCTAGAGGGAGCATTTAGGCATTCTTGTCCATCCATTTGGCAAAATAAAAGACCAAACAATCAAAACAACAAATGGATGTCCTCGAATGAATTAAATTATGCAACCAACATGTTCACGCGATAAGATAGCAAATGAGATATGTGGAAAAGCACGCACAAGCACTCTAGCATCTATCAAACAATTGGCGATGACTAGGTCATCTATATATGAGTATATTGACTTAGGAGTCAAATGAGAACATTTGATCGTAGGTCATACTCATCGTTTAAGCACAAGCGGGGTTACCACTTTTACATAAAGCATTGTTGTGTTCACACCATTAGAGTTACTTTAGCTCAATTCTTAGAGTAAAGCTCCCTATAGATGTGATATCCCCCATTAGGCTATGTTCGGTTGTTGTGGTTTCCTTCCCCACGAGGAATCAATCCCTGCAGGGATTGGGTGAATCCCCCCATGTCACCCACCCCCCGCCAACACCCTCCTCACAAATCCCTTGCTATGAAATTCAGTTCGGTTACTCCCTCCCGAGATCTCCTCCCTCCTATCAGCCACGAAACCGAGAGAGAGAGAGCGCGTAACCGTTTCAGGAAAGATAGAGAGACGAGGTTTGTTTTTACAGGGTGAGACGCGTGGGTTATATCCCGGCGGCTTCCACACGATTTGGAAGGGATTTGGGAGGGGCGTGATCCACGCCGGGTCTAAGCGAAGGTTGTTATAAGCCAGACCAAGATCTGACCCCAGCCGGGGCAAAAACCACGAACATCCGTGGGGTTTGGGCCTGATCCCTGCGGGGTGTGGGGTTAACCGAACGTAGCCTTAGAGGGATGAACTAACCTTGGGTTTTGTCGATGATGACCTCATGTAGATGTTGAAGATCTGGATGCTCAACGTTGATGTAGATCACTTGGAGCAATCCATTGGAGTGAGTTGCACTTTCAACACCTACATGGGTTAGTCCCACGAGGAACAAACAAGGATATCCATGGACAGAGAGAGAACTACACACAAGATGTTGTCCATGAAAGCATTAGGTTACCTTGTCCCTTGACTTGCTAACAAGAGGGTTTGTGACTCCTTGAACTAGTGCAAGATGTGGAAGTTGATTGCACTTGTTCTTGCCAATATGAATATGAGTGAAGTATGTTGGCGGAGTCACCCTCAAGAACTCTCTAGTTCTTCTTCTTCATGATCCACATCATCTTGATGGGGATCCTTGAGGTTGTAGATGTACTTGATGAAGTAGAACTTGAGGTTGGCTTGGGAACCCACTTGACCAAGCCCTTTGGAGCTTCTTCAAATGCATCAATCTCCTCTTGAAGCTTGTCCTTGCCTTTTAGCTTGTGGTCTTGTGGTGGAAGATCATCTTGAGCTTGTGTCCCCTTTAAGGAAGTAGGACCATACTTCTCTTGCTGAGGAAAAAACTTTGTCTTGGGGTATTGATACGTCCATTTTGCATCATGCTTTTATATCAATATTTATTGCATTATGGGCTATTATTACACATTATATCTCAATACTTATGGCTATTCTCTCTTATTTTACAAGGTTTACCATGAGGAGGGGGAATGCCGGCAGCTGGAATTTTGGCTGGAAAAGGAGCAAATATTGGAAACCTATTCTGCACTGCTCCAAAAATCCTGAAACTCCACGGAAGTTACTTTTGGAATTAATAAGAATTATTGAGCGAAGAAACTACTAGAGGGGGCCCACACCCAGGCCAGGAGGGTGGGGGGAGCGCCCCCTGTCTCCTGGGCCCCCTGGTGGCCCCCCGGTGCCCATCTTCTGCTATATGAAGGCTTTTACCCTGGAAAAAATCAGAGGCAAGCTTACGGGATGAAACACCGTCGCCACGAGGCGGAACCTTGGCAGAACCAATCTAGAGCTCCAACAGAGCTGTTCTGCCGGGGAAACTTCCCTTCGGGAGGGGGAAATCATCACCATCGTCATCACCAACAATCCTCTCATCGGGAGGGGGTCAATCTCCATCAACATCTTCACCAGCACCATCTCCTCTCAAAATCCTAGTTCATCTCTTGTATCCAATCTTGTATCAAAACCACAAATTGGTACCTGTGGGTTGCTAGTAGTGTTGATTACTCCTTGTAGTTGATGCTAATTGGTTTACCTGGTGGAAGATCATATGTTCAGATCCTTAATGCATATTATTACTCCTCTGATTATGAACATGAATATGCTTTGTGAGTAGTTACGTTTGTTCCTGAGGACATGGGTGAAGTCTTGCTATTAGTAGTCATGTGAACTTGGTATTCGTTTGATATTTTGATGAGATGTATGTTGTCTTTCCTCTAGTGGTGTTATGTGAACATCGACTACATGACACTTCACCATCATTCGGGCCTAGAGGAAGGCATTTGGAAGTAATAAGTAGATGATGGGTTGCTAGAGTGACAGAAGCTTAAACCCTAGTTTATGTGTTGCTTCGTAAGGGGCTGATTTGGATCCATATGTCTAATGCTGTGGTTAGGTTTACCTTAATACTTCTTTTGTAGTTGTGGATGCTTGCAATAGGGGTTAATCATAAGTGGGATGCTTGTCCAAGTAAGGGCAGTACCCAAGCACCGGTCCACCCACATATCAAATTATCAAAGTACCGAACGCGAATCATATGAGCGTGATGAAAACTAGCTTGACGATAATTCTCATGTGTCCTTGGGAGCTCTTTTCTCATTATAAGAAATTGTCCAGGCTTGTCCTTTGCTACAAAAAGGATTGGGCCACCTTGCTGCACTTTATTTACTTTCATTGCTTGTTACTCGTTACAATTTATCTTATCACCAAACTATTTGTTACCTACAATTTCAGTGCTTGCAGAGAAAACCTTACTGAAAACCGCATGCCATTTCCTTCTGCTCCTCGTTGGGTTCGACACTCTTACTTATCGAAAGGACTACGATAGATCCCCTATACTTGTGGGTCATCAAGACTCTTTTCTGGCGCCGTTGTCGGGGAGTGAAGCGCTTTTGGTGAGTGGAACTTGGTAAGGGAACATTTATATAGTGTGCTGAAATTTTCTGTCACTTGTTACTATGGAAACTAATCCTTTTAGGGGCTTGTTCGGGGTGTCTTGACCCCGACCAGAAGAGCAAAGAGTTGCTCCTCAACCTACTGAACCTACTGAAAATATTTACTTTGAGATTCCTTCGGGTATGATAGAGAAACTGCTAGCTAATCCCTTTGTAGGAGATGGAACATTGCATCCCGATTTACACCTTATCTTTGTGGATGAAGTTTGTGGATTATTTAAGCTTGCAGGTATTCCTGATGATGTTGTCAAAAGGAAGGTCTTCCCTTTATCTTTGAAGGGAGATGCATTGACATGGTATAGGCTATGTGATGATACATGATCTTGGAATTATAAACGATTGAAGTTGGAATTTCACCAGAAGTTCTATCCTATGCATCTTGTTCATCGTGATCATAATTACATATATAATTTCTGGCCTCGTGAAGGAGAAATCATCGCTCAAGCTTGGGGGAGGCTTAAGTCAATGTTATATTCATGCCCCAATCATGAGCTCTCCAAAGAAATGATTATTCAAAATTTTTATGCTCGGCTTTCTCCCAATGATCGCAACATGCTCGATACTTCCTGTGCTGGCTCTTATATGCTGAAGACTATTGAATTCAAATGGGATTTATTGGAAAGAATTAAATGCAACTCTGAAGATTGGGGTTCCGACGATGGTAAGGAGTCAGGTATGATACCTAAGTTTGATTGTGTTAAATCTTTTATGGATACTGATGCTTTTCATGGATTTAGCGCTAAATATGGACTTGACTCTGAGATAGTAGCTTCTTTCTGCGAATCTTTTGCTACTCACGTCGATCTCACTAAGGAGAAGTGGTTTAAATATAATCCTCCCATTGAACTAAAAGTACTCGCACCTATTACAGTTGAAGAAAAGACTGTTACTTATAGTGATCGTATTGTTCCTACTACTTATGTTGAGAAACCTCCTTTTCCTGTTAGGATAAAGGATCATGCTAAAACTTCGTGTTGTTCGTAAGAGTAATACTAGGACTTATACACCTCCTGAGAAAATTAAATTTGAACCTAGTATTGCTATGGTTAAAGATCTCTTGGATCATGATTTAGATGGGCATGTTATTTATTTCTGTGGTGAGACTGCCAATATTGCTAGACTAGATGCTAAGATACATAGACCTGTCGTAGGCATGCCTGTTATTTCTGTTAAAATAGGAGATCATTGTTATCATGGCTTATGTGATATGGGTGCTAGTGCTAGTGTAATACCCTATGACTTATATAAAGAAATTATGCATGATATTGCACCCGCTGAATTGGAAGATATAGATGTTACTATTAAGCTTGCCAATAGGGATACTATTAAGCCATTTGGGATTGTTAGAGACATTGAAGTCTTGTGTGGGAAGGTTAAATATCCTGCTGATTTTCTTGTTCTTGGTTCCCCACAAGATGACTTTTGCCCCATTATTTTTGGTAGACCCTTCTTGAATACTGTTAATGCTAGGATTGATTGTGAAAATGCTGTTACAATTGGCTTAGAGGATGTGTCTCATGAGTTTAATTTTGCTAAGTTTCATAAATAACCTCGTGATAGGGAATCACCTAGTAAGGATGAGATTATTGATCTTGCTTCTATTGCCGTGCCTCCTACTGATCCGTTAGAAAAATATTTGCTAGACCATGAAAATGATATGTTTATGAAGGAAAGAAGGGAAATAGATGAAGTGTTCCTTCAACAGGAACCTATTCTGAAACACAACCTACCCGTTGAAATTCTAGGGGATCCCCCTCCACCCAAGGGTGATGCCGTGTTTGAACTCAAACCATTACCTGATAATGTTAAGTATGCTTATCTTGATGAAAGGAAAATATATCCTGTTATTATTAGTGCTAACCTTTCAGAGCAAGAAGAAGAAAGATTATTGAAAACTCTGAAGAAGCACCGTGCTGCTATTGGATATACTCTGAATGATCTCAAGGGCATTAGTCCCATGTTATGCCAACACAAAATTAATTTGGAGGATGATGCCAAACTAGTTAGAGATCCTCAACGATGATTGAATCCTAAGATGAAAGAAGTGGTAAGAAAGGAGATACTTAAGCTCCTTGAGGCAGGTATAATTTATCCCGTTGCTGATAGTGATTGGGTAAGCCCTGTCCATTGTGTTCCTAAAAAGGGAGGTATTACTGTCGTTCCTAATGACAAAGATGAATTGATCCCGCAAAGAATTATTACAGGTTATAGGATGGTAATTGATTTCCGTAAATTAAATAAAGCTACTAAGAAAGATCATTACCCTTTACCTTTTATTGATCAAATGCTAGAAAGACTATCCAAACACACACATTTCTGCTTTCTAGATGGTTATTCTGGTTTCTCTCAAATACCTGTGTCAGCGAAGGATCAATCAAAAACTAGTTTTACTTGCCCTTTCGGTACCTTTGCTTATAGATGTATGCCCTTTGGTTTATGTAATGCACCTGCTACCTTTCAAAGATGCATGATGGCTATATTCTCTGACTTTTGTGAAAAGATTTGTGAGGTATTCATGGATGATTTCTCCGTTTATGGATCCTCTTTTGATGATTGCTTGAGCAACCTTGATCGAGTTTTGCAGAGATCTGAAGACACTAGTCTCGTCTTGAATTGGGAAAAGTGCCACTTTATGGTTAATGAAGGCATTGTCTTGGGGCATAAGATTTCTGAGAGAGGTATTGAAGTTGATAAAGCTAAATTTGATGCTATTGAAAAGATGCCATGTCCCAAGGACATAAAAGGTATAAGAAGTTTCCTTGGTCATGCCGGTTTTTCTAGGAGGTTCATTAAGGACTTTTCTAAAATCTCTAGGCCTCTGACTAATTTATTGCAAAAAGATATTCCTTTTGTTTTTGATGATGATTGTGTAGAAGCATTTGAAATACTTAAGAAAGCTTTGATCACTGCACCTATTGTTCAGCCACCTGATTGGAATTTACCCTTTGAATTTATGTGTGATGCTAGTGATTATGATGTAGGTGCTGTTCTAGGGCAAAGAGTTGATAAGAAATTGAATGTTATCCATTATGCTAGTAAGATTCTTGATACTGCCCAGAGAAATTATGCTACTACTAAAAAAGAGTTCTTTGCAGTTGTGTTTGCATGTGATAAGTTTAGACCTTATATTGTTGATTCCAAAGTTACTATTCACATTGATCATGTTGCTATTAAATAACTTATGGAAAAGAAAGACGCTAAGCCTAGACTCATTAGATGGGTTCTCTTGCTCCAAGAATTTTATTTGCATATTATTGATAGAAAGGGAGCTGAGAACCCCGTTGCAGACAACTTGTCTAGGTTAGAGAATGTTCTTGATGACCCACTGCCTATTGATGATAGCTTTCCTGATGAACAATTAGCGGTCGTTAATGCTTCTCGTACTGCTCCTTGGTATGCTGATTATGCTAATTACATTGTTGCTAAATTTATACCACCTAGTTTCACATACCAGCAAAAGAAAAAGTTATTTTATGATTTAAGACATTACTTCTGGGATGACCCACACCTTTATAAAGAAGGAGTAGATGGTGTTATTAGACGTTGTGTACCTAAGCATGAACAGGAACAGATCCTACGCAAGTGTCACTCTGAATCATATGGAGGACACCACGCTGGAGATAGAACTGCACATAAGGTATTGCAATCTGGTTTTTATTGGCCTACTCTCTTCAAAGATGCTCGTAAGTTTGTCTTATCTTGTGATGAATGCCAAAGAATTGGTAATATTAGTAGACGTCAAGAAATGCCTATGAATTATTCTCTTGTTATTGAATCGTTTGATGTTTGGGGCTTTGATTATATGGGACCTTTTCCTGCCTCTAATGGTTACACACATATTTTAGTTGCTGTTGATTACGTTACTAAGTGGGTAGAAGCTATTCCAACTAGTAGTGCTGATCATAACACTTCTATTAAAATGCTTAAAGAAGTTATTTTTCCGGGGTTTGGAGTCCCTAGATATCTTATGACTGATGGTGGTTCGCATTTTATTCATGGTGCTTTCCGTAAGATGCTTGCTAAGTATGACGTTAATCATAGAATCGCATCTCCTTATCACCCGCAGTCTAGTGGTCAAGTAGAGTTGAGCAATAGAGAGCTCAAATTAATTTTGCAAAAGACTGTGAATAGATCTAGAAAGAATTGGTCCAAAAAACTTGATGCTGCATTATGTGCCTATAGAACTGCATATAAAAATCCTATGGGTATGTCTCCGTATAAGATGGTTTATGGAAAAGCATGTCACTTACCTCTTGAACTTGAACATAAAGCATATTGGGCTATTAAAGAGCTCAACTATGACTTCAAACTTGCTGGTGAGAAGAGGCTATTTGATATTAGCTCACTTGATGAATGGAGAACCCAAGCCTATGAGAATGCCAAGCTATTCAAAGAAAAAGTCAAACACGGGCATGACAAAAGGATACAAAAGCGTGAGTTTAATGTAGGTGATTATTTGTTATTATTCAACTCTCGTTTAAGATTTTTTGCAGGAAAACTTCTCTCCAAATGGGAAGGTCCTTACGTTATCGAGGAGGTCTATTGTTCCGGTGCCATAAAAATCAACAACTTCGAAGGCACAAGTCCGAGGGTGGTGAACGGTCAAAGAATTAAACATTATATCTCAGGTAATCCTATCAATGTTGAAACTAATATTATTGAGACCGTAACCCTAGAGGAATACATAAGGGACACTTTCTAGAACGTTTCAGACTCCGAAAAGGAATAGGTATGTGGTACGGTAAGTAAACCGACTCCAAAACAATTCTAATGGCAATTTTTATCCGTTTTGGAATATTTAAGAATTTTGGAAAGAAAGAAGTAGTCCGGGAAGGACACGAGGCCTCCACGAGGGTGGACGGCGCGCCCGCCCTTCCTGGGTGCGCCCCCCTGTCTCGTGGCCACCTCGCGTGCCTCCCAGACTCCGTTTTCTTACACGCTACGTATTTTGATTGGTAAAAAATCATTATATAATCTCCCGAAGGATTTACCACCGTATCACGCAAATATCCTCTGTTTTTGTTTCGAGCTGTTTCTGTTACAGATGTAGAGCACCATGACATCACCCTCCTCCAACAATGAAGACAAGGATGCTTGGCTATTGAAGATTGAGCTGAAAAGGGAAGAACCGGAAGAGATCAACAAGGATGAAGGGATCAAGAAGGCCACAGAGGTTCAAGCTCTGGCGGTGGAAGAAGAAGACATCCCTCAACCCTTACCTAACCTCTTTACTCCAACTGAGATTGAAGCTTTCAAGATGATTGAGTTAGCTCGCATACAGAATAAGTATCTCACACAGGAGAATATTTTGTTGAAGGATCATATCGTCGGACTCAAGGGCATTATCCGCAAGTTGGAGGAGCTTTTACGCTCGATGTGCGATTATCCACCATCATCATCACCACCTCCATCACCTCCAAGGACATAATCACATGGGTATGGGCACTCCCCTTGGCAACTGCCAAGCGTGGGGGAGGTGCCCCGGTATCGTATCACCATCACACTCCTATCTTTACCGTTTTACTTGTTCGATCCTTTTAGTAGTATCTTGATCTAGTAGATTGAAGTTTTAGTATCAATTAGTTTTGAGTTTTGCTTTGTGATCTCTTTATGTAATCGAGTCTGTGAGCTATCTATAATAAAGATTAGTGTTGAGTTAAGGGCTTTGCTATTTTGCTATGATCTTGAGGAAGTAGAAAGAATAAAAGAGTTCATATTGATCTTACGGATAGTAATGACTTCACACATAGAAAGTATGAGGCATAAAAGTTGTTGAGAGTTGACAAACATAGTTTTGGTCATCGTTGCAATTAATAGGAAGTAATAAGGAAAGAGAGGTTTTCACATACAAATATATTATCTTGGACATCTTTTATGATTGTGAGGCAGTCATTAAGTATGACATGCTAAAAGAGTTGATGTTGGACAAGGAAGACAACGTAATGGTTTATGTTTTCTCACATCTCAGTTAAAGTATATTGTCATTGACCTTCCAAACATGTTGAGCTTGCCTTTCCCCCTCATGCTAGCCAAATTCCTTGCACCAAGTAGAGATACTACTTGTGCTTCCAATTATCCTTAAACCCAGTTTTTGCCATGAGAGTCCACCAGACCTACCTATGGATTGAGTAAGATCCTTCAAGTAAGTTGTCATGTTGCAAGCAATAAAAATTGCTCTCTAAATATGTATGACTTATTAGTGCAGAGAAAATAAGGTTTATACGATCTTGTTATGGAAGCAATAAAAGCAACGGACTGCATAATAAAGGTCCACATACAAGTGGCAATATAAAGTGACGTTCTTTTGCATTAAGATTTTATGCATCTAACCCTAAAAGCACATGACAACCTCTGCTTCCCTCTGCGAAGGGCCTATCTTTTACTTTATGTTTTTTTTACTTTATGCTTGAGTCAAGGTGATCTTCACCTTTCCCTTTTTCATTTTATCCTTTGGCAAGCTCCTCGTGTTTGAAAGATCTTGATATATATATATATATATATATATATATATATATATATATATATATATATATATATCCAATTGGATGTAAGTTAGCATGAATTATTATTGTTGACATCACCCAAAGGTGAATACGTTGGGAGGCAACATAATAAGCCCCTATCTTTCTCAGTGTCCGGCTGAAACTCCATAACCACAAGTACTGCGTGAGTGTTAGCAATTGTAGAAGACTATATGATAGTTGAGTATGTGAACTTGCTGAGAAGCTCTATTCTTGACTCTTTCTGATGTTATGATAAATTGCAATTACTTCAATGACTGAGATTATAGTTTGTTAGTTCCTAATGAAGTTTTTGAACCACACTTGACATTGTGAATTGATCGTTACTTGAGCATAAGAAATCATATGACAAAATCTATTGATGTTGCTGTTATAAGAATGATCATGATGCCCTCATGTCCGTATTTTATTTTTTATTGACACCTCTATCTTTAAACATGTGGGCATATTTTTCGATTTCGGCTTCCGCTTGAGGACAAGCGAGGTCTAAGCTTGGGGGAGTTGATACGTCCATTTTGCATCATGCTTTTATATCAATATTTATTGCATCATGGGCTATTATTACACATTATATCTCAATACTTATGGCTATTCTCTCTTATTTTACAAGGTTTACCATGAAGAGGGGGAATGCCGGCAACTGGAATTCTGGCTGGAAAAGGAGCAAATATTGGAAACCTATTCTGCACTGCTCCAAAAATCCTAAAACTCCACGGAAGTTATTTTTGGAAGTAATAAGAATTATTGAGCGAAGAAACTACCAGAGAGGGACCACACCCAGGCCAGGAGGGTGGGGGCCGCGCCCACCCCTACTGGGCGCGCCCCTGTCTCCTGGCCCCCCTGGTGGCCCTCCGGTGCCCATCTTCTGCTATATGAAGGCTTTTACCCTGGAAAAAAAATCAGAGGCAAGCTTACAGGACGAAACTCCGCCGCCACAAGGCGGAACCTTGGCGGAACCAATCTAGAGCTCTGGCAGAGCTGTTCTGTCGGGGAAACTTCCCTCCGGGAGGGGCAAATCATCACCATCGTCATCACCAACGATCCTCTCATCGGGAGGGGGTGAATCTCCATCAAAATCTTCACCAGCACCATCTCCTCTCAAAACCCTAGTTCATCTCTTGTATCTAATCTTGTATCAAAACCACAAATTGGTACCTGTGGGTTGCTAGTAGTGTTGATTACTCCTTGTAGTTGATGCTAATTGGTTTACTTGGTGGAAGATCATATGTTCAGATCCTTAATGCATATTATTACTCCTCTTATGAACATGAATATGCTTTGTGAGTAGTTACGTTTGTTCCTGAGGACATGGGTGAAGTCTTGCTATTACTAGTCATGTGAATTTGGTATTCGTTTGATATTTTGATGAGATGTATGTTGTCTTTCCTCTAGTGGTGTTATGTAAACGTCACTACATGACACTTCACCATTATTTGGGCCTAGTGGAAGACATTGGGAAGTAATAAGTAGATGATGGGTTGCTAGAGTGACAGAAGCTTAAATCCTAGTTTATGCGTTGCTTCGTAAGGGGCTGATTTGGATACATATGTCTAATGCTGTGGTTAGGTTTACCTTAATACTTCTTTTGTAGTTGCGGATGCTTGCAATAGGGGTTAATCATAAGTGGGATGCTTGTCCAAGTAAGGGCAGTACCCAAGCACCGGTCCACCCACATATCAAATTATCAAAGTACCGAACGCGAATCATATGAGCGTGATGAAAACTAGCTTGACGATAATTCCCATGTATCCTCGGGATCTCTTTTCTCATTATAAGAAATTGTCCAGGCTTGTCCTTTGCTACAAAAAGGATTGGGCCACCTTGCTGCACTTTATTTACTTTCATTGCTTGTTACTCGTTACAATTTATCTTATCACCAAACTATCTGTTACCTACAATTTCAGTGCTTGCAGAGAAAACCTTACTGAAAACCGCTTGTCATTTCCTTCTGCTCCCCGTTGGGTTCGACACTCTTACTTATCGAAAGGACTACGATAGATCCTCTATACTTGTGGGTCATCAGGTATTGATCTTCTTCCCACTCAACTCCATTGGCATTGAACTTTTTTTCAAAACCAACACCTTGATTCTTCCGGTGTCTTCCTTGCTTGCGTACAATTTGCTCAAATTGCTTACTTCCAGCAAGGCTCTTGTAAACACGTTTCTCTATAGTTCCCTTCAATAAGCTATTTTCTTGCTCAAGTGTTACTTGGCTAAGAGAGTCATTAGTGGACTCAAGAGAACTACTAGAAGCAACAATATTCGATTTAGTTGGATTATTGTTACTACTAGAAGAAGAATCTTTCTTACTCTTGTTGCTCGATTTTACTTGTGGCATGTAAGTAGATAAGAGTAAACGGTTGGCAATGTAAGAAGAACTTTTCTTCCGAAGATCATCATTGATGGCTTTTAAGAACACATGTTCTTGCTCTAGGTTGAGCTTCTCAAAGCGTAGCTTCTCATGAGTTTTTAAAAGTTCTCGATGATCTTCGAAAGTAGTTTCATGAGCTAACTTAAGAGTGTTTAGTTCTTTAGTTAGATGCTCAATCTCCTTATTATCATTGTCATTCATTTCATCTTGATTAGCATGATTAATAACAGTTTCATCATAGTTTTCATCACTAGCATTGTCAGCAAGTAACTCATCATCACCTAGCAAATCATCTTCATCACTATTGAAATCAATATACTCAGGGTGTGATACCTTGGGGCCTTTAGCCATGAAGCATCTTCCAATTCCTTCATTTGGTGAGTCAAATATGTCGTAGGAGTTGGTTGACACAAGTGCAAGACCGGCAACACCTTCGTCTTGAGTATATTCGGAGTCGGTGTGATAACTTCTCTCGGAATGGTGGTCGGAGTCAGGACCGGATACCTATTCACCAACATGAGCTTGATGTCTTCATTTTGTGTAGCTCTTTGATGACTTGTCATTCCTTTCCGAATTCTTGCTTCTGCGCGAGGTTCTTCGTTCATAACGATCATCAGTACTCATTCTCTCTCTTGGAGGCGATTCGTCTCTTCTACTTCTTATTTTAGGTGAATTTTCTCTTATTTTGTAGGAAGCCGTACACTCATTGGAGTAGTGTTCGGGTCATCCAAAATTGTAGCAATTTCGCCCACGACTAGAAGAACTTTTGTCATGGTAGGATCTTGACTTGGCGCTTCTATCTTTACTTCTACTCTTGTAGAATTTGTTGAAGTTCTTCACCATTAAGCTCAATTACTCATTGAAGACTTGTTTTTCACTTGATGTGGTAGGAGCATCACATGAGGCTTTATAAGCACCACTAGACTTGTTGTGAAGCTCTTCTTTATCCTTGAGTGACATCTCATGAGCAACAATTCTTCCAATGACTTCCGTTGGCTTGAGATCTTTGTAATTAGGAATCATTTGGATCAATGTGTGTCGGTGGAAAACGACACCTATGGGATCCCTGGAATCCCTTCTGCGGTTGCGGGGCGCGGAGATCGTGAGAAGAGCAGGACTAGCAGACAACACAAAGGGATTTACCCAGGTTCGGGCCGCAAAGATGCGTAAAACCCTACGATCCTCCTTTGGTGGATATATTTAGTGTTCTTGAGCTCTCGAACTAGCTCTGGGTGCTGTGGGGTCCGAAAGAGCCGAATCCTTTCTCTGTGTGCCATGGGCCTCCTTTTATAGGCGAAAGGGGTTGCCACAGTGGCACACAGGAGGTGGAAAGTGCTACAACATTGCGAGTTTATCGCTAGTATTACAGGACACGACGCTTTTAATGCGAGTCTTAGGTGTCCCTTCGCTTTATCGGGGATGGGAGCGAGGCCCGTCCTGTCCGTCGCCGCTCCTTCTCGCTCCGACACGCGCCCCTGGCCAGCGATGTACGTGGTGCCCTGTAGGTAGGCAGGCAGCTGAGGTGGCACGGTGGTGGAGCCTCCACGAAGGTTTGCATGTTGCCACGCAGGTGCCTGCCCAGCTGGTTGGGTCGGCAGCTGCATGCGAACGGCGGCGGTGACTTGGCTTGTGCGGGCCTGGAGGTGGCCCTGCCAGTGCGCTTGGCGAGGGCCTTGTCGGCTGGCCCGGCAAGGGTCTTGCCGTGGCGTGCTGATTTCCCCGGCAACGATCTTGCCGGGGGTCTCGTGGGTTTCTTCGGTGAGGACAAATGCCTTCCTATCCTCATCTCATCTCATCCATTCTTTGTCTTCACAAAGATCTGCATGCCATCACAGAGGCGCCTCCCGAGCCTTGTCCGAACGCATTTGTCAAGCGTTGGCGGGCTCAAGGGTGGCTCACTTTGACTGGCGCGGGCGAGCTGCCCCGGCAAGGGTCTTTCCGGGGCTGCCGAGGCTGCCCCGGCAAGGGTCCTTGCCGGGGGAACCTGCTACGCCTATCTGATCTTTGTTGCCTTGGTCCTTGTTGTTGCTTCGTTTGTCTTGTGGCTTCGGCTTCTCTCCGGCTTCCCTTTCCTGCCGTGTCTGTGCGTGGCCGTGGCGGGAGGCTCTGACTGCCCGTGCACAAGTAAAGGGGTCAAAAGCAGAGCCCCTACTTTTGTACACCGAAAGGAGCCCCCGGGCCTGGGCCACACATAAGCGCAGTACGTTGTTGGGCCGGGCTCAGAACGGTGCGCGGGCAGTTGGGGCGGATTTTTACCGCGGCCACTGTTCCGTCTGCTGCGCTTCCCCATGACCCGCGTTGAACGCGCGAAATGGGGGTCATGCGCGCGCATGACATGGGAGGCATGCGTGGGACAGCGCCGGCACGCATGCGTCGCATCGCAGTTAATGGGAAAGGAGGCGGCCCGCGCCTTCCCCATAAAAAGGAATAACCGCGGGCGTGCTGCTCACTTTACCCCTTCCCTGTGCCTTCCTCCAATTTCAAAACCGCCGCCCCCTTCTTCTCCAGCCTCTCTGCTTTCACCCATCGCCGCCGTGCTTCCGCCATCCTCTGCCACTTCGCTTCCCGTAGCCGCCATGGCGCCTAAGACCACCAAGAGCAACGGAGCGGCGAAGGATGCCGGCGTGTCGGAGCAGCCGGAGAGCGAGCTGGTGGTGCGGCGGGCGCAGTCCGCCTACTTCCCATTGATGGTTGGCGCGTGTTTGTGGGGGGCAGCCGACCACGACCGTCGTCCCTGCCAGTGCCGGGCCCTCCCCGCATCGGTACCCCTTCTTCATCGATTATTTCTCCTGTGGGCTCTGTCCCCCCTTCTCTGATTTCTTCAAGGACATCATGCACACCTACGGCTTCCGCCTCTTGGATTTTACTCTGAATGCCGTGGCGTGCATGGCCCTCTTCGCCCATCTCTGCGAGGGGTTCGTCAGGGTGCATCCCAGCACGGCGCTCTTCCGCCACTATTTCTCCCCTTGGATCCAGAAAGGGGGCGCCATTGCTGACTACGTCGCTTGGATCCCGAGGGCCAAGGGGGCGTACCCGGACGGCGCCACGAAGGAGAGGTGGGAGGAATGGCGGGGCCGGTGGTGCTGGATTGAGGAGAAGGACCCGCCAGCATTCTGCGAGGTTCGCCAGAAGCGCTGGTCCGTGGCAGCGATTGGGGCGACGTCGACGCCGACGACGTGAAGCTCACGATCGCCACCACCAGGATTCTCCGCCTCACCCAGGCCGGGCTCACCCTCGAGATGATTGGGGCGGACTTCATCCTTCGCTGGATTGCCCCTCTACACGACAAGGGGAGGCCGGCCTGGCTCTTTGTGAATGCCGCCGATATCATGAGGCTCCGCCCCAGCCTCGACAACAACCTGACAGTGCTGCGGCACGCCCATCTTTGCCAGCGAATCTTTCAGCTCGAGGTCGACGACATGGGCGAGATCGAGCGGTACGACAAGCTTGCCAGGGCCACCGCGAAGGCTGGCAAGGTCGACAAGGAGCCTGTTTTCAAGCTGCCGGCGGGAGTGGTCCCGCTGAGCAACAACTCTCGCCAGAACGAGATCATCGCCATGATGCCGCTCTTCAACGCGCACGGCCTCGACCCGAACTAGGTCGAGCCGGACGAGCTCGTGGTGCAGGAGTTCTTCGACTCTCTGCACGAGATATACATCACCGACGAGCCGCAGCTTATCCAGGACACCTCCCCGGCGGAGCTGGATTATATTGCCGCCAGGGTGGAGGAGGCGAGGCTTGTCGAGGAGGAGGCAAAGCTCGTCAAGGCGGCTGGCAGCACCGACGGGGTGGTGGACAAGGCCGCAGCGGAGGCGGAGGAGAGGGAGCTTGCCCGGTGGGCTGTAGCCGCTGGGGAGGCCAGCGGTGTCGGCACTGGGGCTCCCCTCGTTGAGGATGCTGCCGACGGGTCCTCGGAGGAGGAGGGCGAGGAGGAGAGGACCGCAACCACCGATCCTCCGATCACCGAAAAGAGGCGGGTCATGCGGCGGGCCACCTCCGGCGAGCCGGTCCGCCTCGACTGGGCCGTGCAGCTGCGGCAAGCCCAGGAGGCGCCCGTGCGCCTGACGAGGGCGGTGACGATGAAGAAAACGGCGAAGGTCGTGGCATCGAAGAAGAGGACACCTGCTTCTTCATCGTCCAAGCGCGCAGGATGCTGTCACCTCCGCCCTCTCCGGCAAACATTAGTGCAGGGATCGGGGGTGACTTGTTTGACTTCGGGCCTCTCAGCCCGGAGAGAGAGCTTGGGCCTCTCAGCCTGGAGAGAGAGCTTGGGCCTCTCAGCCTGGAGCGGAAGAGGAAAGCAACAGAGGAGGAGGAGGAAGAGAACGAAGAGTAAGCCTCTGCTTTTCTCCCTCATTCCTCGCACTCCCCCCCAGACGGCGTTGCTTACCTGTCTTCGTGTTGTAGGGATGTGGAGACGCTGGCCCAGAGGATCTAGAGGGCCAGGGTTTCGGCGAGCGGCCAGCCCCCGGCAGGCACCTCAAGTACGCCACTGGTGGTGTCGAGCAGCCCAGAGTGCAGCCCCCGGCCCAGCCCCCAACATGAGTCCACCACCCACCTTCGATCAACGTGTGTCGTGCGTGATGCTTCAATGTTAACCGTGCCGTGGATGCATGAGAGGAGCAGCACCAAGGGGAGCCATAGGGGGCTTCTCCGATCGTGCTGCCCCTATCGACTACACCGCCCCAAGGGGCGTCCCCGGCAAGGACACCGAGCACCAAGGCCGTGCACACGGAGGAGGGGGAGGAGAACGCAGGTGCCGGTGGCTTTGCCTCAACTCCAGACTTTGGCGGAGAAAGAGCTTCCGCCTCTCGGCCCGGCACAGGTAGGCCACTCGCTCTCCACTTCCGCCTACATTCTTCTCTTCCCTTATTGACCTTCGATATTGACTCCGCCCTATCTCTTTCATGGCGTCCAGGCCTCTCCCCAAAGGACGTCGACGCCACCATCAAGGACGTTGCCGTGGATGCCACGACGGAGGTGGAGAAGATCGCTGCCGAGGAGGGGGCCAGGGGCGCCGCCGAGGATGCCGCCAAGGGGCCCGCCAAAAAGCCGGCAAGGGGCTTGCCGAGGGAGCCGGCAAGGCCACTAGCGAGGAGGGGGCGTTTGGCGACTTGCCCTCCTCCTCCGCTGCTTCAGGCTTTGGTAGGTACCTGAGGGTCAGCGACGACCTCTTCGTCCACCTTCTTGGTGCGTAGAGCACCAGGGCTCCCTTCGAGGGAGAGGCGTTCGACGAGGAGGTGATTGCCACCGCCGGGCTCGAGGTTGTTGACGAGCCGGGCGTTGGTGGCGCCGGCTCCCAGGAGGAGCAGCTGCTCCAAGCCATGGGCGCTAGCTTCCGGAAGCTCCAGGCGCTCCACCGCGCTCGCTTGGACAAGGCCAAGTCTAGGACGACTGTGGTGGAGAAGATGGAGGAGGACTTTGGGGGGCGCATCGCCGAGGCGCAGGACTGGTTTCGCCAGGCTCAGGACGAGCTGAAGGCCGCCCAAGGTGAGCTGGCTAACCGTGAGGTGGAGCTCGCCCTGAAGCTGGCCGACATCGAGAAGGCCCAGGAGACGGCGAAGAGGCTGGCCGATGAAGCCGAAGCCGTCCGGTCCCAGCACGAGGCCGCCCTGAAGACCTAGGAGGAGGACCTCCTTGAGCGCGAGGAGAAGCTTGCTGCCCTGCTCCGTGGCAAGGACGAGGAGGTGGACAAGCTCGTCCTGCAGCGGACCCAAGAGCTGGAGCGGAGGCATCATGAAGCACTCAACGCCCTGGCTCAGGCCCATGCCGACAAGGTGAAGGAGCTGGAGGAGCAAGCTCTGAAGCTGGCCCAGGAGAAGCACACGCTCAATGGTGCTCTGACGGTGGCGTAGGGCGAGATCATCAGCAAGTCTAGAGAGCTCTCCGAGGCCAACGCCTCCATCAAAGATCTCAAGCTGAAGCTAGGAGAGCTGGAGGAGACGCTGTCCAGGGCCTTGACCCGGGAGGGGCTCTTGACCAAGGAGCTGGAGACGGAGAAGCAGCTGCTGAGGAACGAGGCCGCCAACCTCAAGGACTACAAGGTGAGCGAGAAGCGCTGGCTTGGGCGCCTTGTTGCCATTGCCAACTCGGCACCGATCAGCTGGCCATTATGGGGATGCCAAAGATGGTGTACGCCCCCGAAGCGAGCCTGAGCCCCAACGCCAACCTAACCATATACTTCGAGAAGGTCATCGGCGCGTTGAAGCGGCTTCACTCCAGCCGGGCGGCCTCCCTGGCCGAGGAATCCCGGATACTCTGCTGGGGGACTATGACCAGGGTGCTCACCAAGATCGCGCACTGGCACCCCGACCTCGACTTTGGAGCTGTGCTGAAGAGCTTGCCGGAGGGTGTCGACACCGCGGCGCTCAATGAGCGTATCCAACCCATCCTCAGCCGCATCGACAAAATCAAGAGGGTGGAGGGCCAGCGCCAGGACTAGGCATCCCGTTCTCCGTCGCCGCTGCAGGTTCATGACCAAGACAAAGCTATCTTTAGTTAGAACCGCGGCGGCAATTTGTGTAATATAACTCTGTGATGCCCCTGAAACTATGCATGTTATTTTCATGTTCGATTTTCCTTTGTATGTCCACCCCACGTCAACTGGGTATGCTTGCCGGCACGTAAACCCAGGGCGGTGCTCTGAGGACGGATCCTCATTCGCCTGCCGGGTGTGCTTGTTGCCGGGCAAAGCACCTTACCGCCCTTGGCGCGGCCGCTCGATCTGTCGAGCTTGACTCGAGTCAGAACCGAGAGTGTTGCCAATGGCGGAAGGCCACCCTGCCGCTCTTGACGCGGCCGCTTGAACTATTGAGCGGACTCGAAACAGAACAAGTGCGTTGCCGATTGCAGGAGGGCCCCTCTGCATTCAGGCTTCCCATACATAGGCCAAACCGTCGAGGATAATAACTTTATATTTAAGGAGAAGGACTTAAAATTCAGCATGACTTAGCTCTCTCGTCGCCGCCTTGGCATTCTTCGCATCGCGGGCAGCGCCGCCTTCTTGGCCGGAGCCATGGCGATGAGGAACAACCAGGACAACTACTAGGCCAGATTCTCACAATAGCGCCCCCCACCTGGCACGCCAAGGATGTCGGTGGAAAACAATACCTATGGGATCCCTGGAATCCCTTCTGCGGTTGCGGGGCGCGAAGATCATGAGAAGAGTAGGACTAGGAGACAACACAAAGGGATTTACCCAGGTTCGGGCCACAAAGATGCGTAAAACCCTACGATCCTGCTTTGGTGGATATATTTAGTGTTCTTGAGCTCTCGAACTAGCTCTGGGTGCTGTGGGGTTCGAAAGAGCCGAATCCTTTCTCTGTGTGCCATGGGCCTCCTTTTATAGGCAAAAGGGGCTGCCACAGTGGCACACAGGAGGTGGAAAGTGCTACAACATTGCGAGTTTATCACTAGTATCACAGGACAAGACGCTTTTAATGCGAGGCTTAGGTGTCCATTCGCTTTATCGGGGACGGGGGCGAGGCCCGTCCCGTCCGTCGCCGCTCCTTCTTGCTCCGACACGCGCCCCTGGCTAGCGATGTACGTGGTGCCATGTAGGCAGGCAGGCAGCTGAGGTGGCGCAGTGGTGGAGCCTCCACGAAGGTTTGCATGTTGCCACGCAGGTGCCTGCTCAGCTGGTTGGGTCGGCAGCTGCATGCGAACAGCGGGTGACTTGGCTTGTGCGGGCCGGGCGGTGGCCTTGTCGGGTGGCCCGGCAAGAGTCTTGCCGTGGCATGCTGATTTCCCTGGCAAGGATCTTGCCGGGGGTCTCGTGGGTTTCTTCGGTGAGGATGATTGCCTTCCTATCCTCATTTGATCTCATCCATTCTTTGTTTTCACAAAGATCTGCATGCCATCACAGAGGCGCCTCCCGAGCCTTGTCCCAATGCATTTGTCAAGCGTTGGCGGGCTCAAGGGTGGATCACTTTGGCTGGCACGGGCGAGCTGCCCCGGCAAGGGTCCTTGCCGGGGGAACCTGCTACGCCTATCTGATCTTTGTGGCCTTGGTCCTTGTTGTTGCTTCGTTTGTCTTGTGGCTTCGGCTTCTCTCCGGCTTCCCTTTCCCGCCGTGTCTGTGCATGGCCGTGGCGGGAGGCTCTGACTGCCCCTGCACAAGTAAAGGGGTCAAAAGTAGAGCCCCTATGAGGGAGTCCTGGATTAGGGGGTATCCGGACAGCCGGACTGTTGGAGCGTGAAGATACAAGATTCAAGACTCTGTCCCGTGTCCGGATGGTACTCTCCTTTGCGTGGAAGACAAGCTTGGTGATCCGGATATTATATTTCCTTCCTTGTAACCGACTCCGTGTAAACCCTAATCCTCTCCGGTGTATATATAAACCGGAGAGGTTAGTCCTTAGAAGGACGATCACGATCACAATCATAATCATCATAGGCTAGCTTCTAGGGTTTAGCCTCTACGATCTCGTGGTAGATCTACTCTTGTACTACTCATACCATCAATATCAATCAAGCAGGAAGTAGGGTTTTACCTCCATCGAGAGGGCCCGAACCTGGGTAAACATTGTGTCCCTTGCCTCCTGTTACCATTAGCCTAAGACGCACAGATTGGGACCCCCTACCCGAGATCCGCCGGTTTTGACACCGACATTGGTGCTTTCATTGAGAGTTCCTTTGTGTCGTCGCTGCAAGGCCCGATGGCTCCTTCAATCATAAACAACAACACAGTCCAGGGTGAGACTTTTCTCCCCGGACAAATCTTCGTGTTCGGCGGCTTCGCACTACGGGCCAATTCGCTTGGCCATCTGGAGCAGATCGACAGCTATGCCCCTGGCCACCAGGTCAGGTTCGGAAACCCAAACTACACGGCCGATATCCGCGGAGACTTGGTCTTCGACGGGCTCGGGCCAGCGCCAGGAGCGCCGACAGTCACGATGAGTACGTCTTAGACCTGCTGTCGGATAATGCTCGGGATATCACCCCCGCAGTAGCCCCGGACCTAAATCCGGAGCAGATTGCGTTGCCCAAGGACGGGTGGATGGACCCCGTCCCGCAGGCCACACACTCATCGACGGTGAACACAGTCCTCGCCCCCAAAGAAGCCTGTGACACTGAACCCTCAGACTCGTATCCGGCTATGGTTTCCAGTCCGCGCGCTCCTGAGCCCGCCGAACCGGGTAGGGCTCCTGTAATGGAGTTCACCGCAACGGATATCTTCCAACACTCACCCTTCGATGACGTGCTGAACTCGTTAAAGTCTCTCTCTTTGTCAGGAGACTCTTGGCCGAACTATGTCCGGCTAGAGTGGGAAGCGGGCGACAAAGAAATTCGTTGCCCACCCACCACCCACTTCATTGCCACGGTCGAAGACTTAACCGACGTGCTTGACTTCGACTCCGAAGACATCGACGGTATGGACGATGATGCAGGAGAAGAACAGGAACCGCCGCTCAAGGGGCGGTGGACAGCCACCTCCTCATACGATATATATGGTGGACAATCTGAAGAAAACCAATGGCGATGAGGCAATGGAGGATAACCCCTCAGGGAAGAAAGCTAAGCATGGACGTCGTCAACGCCGCTCCAAGCCTCGCCACAACTATACTGGCACAGGAGACGAAAACAATCCGGATAGTGCCAAAGATGAAAAAAACCCTGATCAGCCTGGCTTCAAGCAGACCGGACTGGCCATGGTCGGATACTTGGAGAGGAATAACTATATGATCCCCTCCGAAGACGAGGTAAGCCTCGGCGATGCTGAATTCGGCGTGCCTGAGGATCCCGTGGAACAAGTTCGCTTCAAGCGACGACTCATGGCCACTGCAAGGAGCCTGCAAAGGAAGCAACAACAGCTCAAAGCCGACCAAGATTTGCTCGTGGACAGATGGACAAAGGTCCTGGCCCCCGAGGAATACGGACTCGATCGCCCCGACAAAGGGCACACATGGCATAATTTGCTACCTCAACCTAAGAAGAAGAACCTAAGGCACATACCCCTACGTCCACATACTACCACGGTCCAAGACAATACGAAGGATACACGAGGAGGCATCCTCAAGCCTCGGCGCAATCGTCACAAACGTCAAGTCAGGGAAGTTGGTGCCGAATTCAGCGGTCCCCAGTCCGGTCAGCGGAAAAAGAACAGCCCAGGCCCATCTGGCTCAGGCAGCATACTCGATCAACCATGTGAAATTCATGGTACCCCTAGAAGGGCGGCCAAGCATACTAATAGAGAATGCAGGATCTTCCAAACAAAACGGCCGATCTTGAGCCGGAAACAATGAAGGGAGGTCTCGAACAACAAAGGACCAGTCAAACATGGTGAGGAAGATCCCCTCATAGTACAAAAATACGGCCGGTCTTCTCTAATCACATCGACCGTCCGGACAACACCAGCCATAGCAATTTTATTGCACTCACTATCTACCCAGTAGCTTGGGGGCTCCATTTTACACGAGCCCCCACAGGCATACAACTATCAATAACATCTCCTTAAAGATGCAAGGTGCAAAGGCCAGATTTTGACTGACCCACCATACTAATGGTTGTCCTCGGATCACCAAGCAAGTACCACACCGAAGAATAAGTCTTCGGTATTATCCCACATATAGTAATTACTATATACTACCAGGACGAACCACGTTGGCTAGATTCAACAAGGTACAACATCAGGCCAGTCCTGCGTGACATAGTCACGGCTATGGGCAAGGTCGAACCCCACCACTAGAGTGGAAATCATACCCCTGCTAAAATAGCAAGTCGTGCCCGTTTATCAAATTCTAATTCGGCAGCCGAACACCCGGACACCAATTGAGGAATCCGAACTACTTTATGGCATGGTTCATCCAGGCTCCGCTCAGGCACCCGCGGTTCAACCACAACGGTATATGCAGCTGCCTTTAAAGCATTTGTCTTTACAGACTAACTTTGGCGCAGAATAGGATGGGCGACGTGGAATCAGCTCGGATGCACAAGGCAAGCAGTCCGGATACACCTCCGATCCACACACAGCCTCCTCCAGCCCAGCCATGACAGGTTCAGCCCAAAATACTCCTCTTCATAAGCATAAACCGCACTCGTATGCATAGACATGTCATTTTACTACAATGCGTAGACTTAAATAACACTTACCGGCCGTCGTTTCTCATCAACGCCTCTTTGTCACAAATGGCACCCACGCCTTGCGTTATGCCCGATTATGCCAGGGGCTTCATAGTACGGCAATAAAGTCCGACCACCTTTTCGGTCACTCCGCACCCCGAACTTATAGCACTATATGCATCAGCTCCGAATCATGTCTTGGGTCATTGGTTGGGTTTGCCCGGCTCCCATGTTTTGGTACCTTACGTTCCGCCCCATCGGCTACGGTAGCGCTGGGAGAACTACTACGATTGTGTCCCGGTTCTTCCGGACAAGCACCTCAGTAGAGAAAGCCGAAAACCGACTGTCATGATACGGCGAGAGCTGGTCAGCTGTTCGAGAGGTTGTAAAATCCTTAAAGATTTATTCCGCATAATGCCATTATAAATGCAAAGTGCGACGGATCGGTCTCCCGATCAGGCGTCGATAGAGCCCCTAGTTTGGCTTTCTGAACACTAGGGGCTGTGCCCACCATACTCGAATTCCTATGGCTAAGTGAGAGTGATAAAACCCTATAGTCCGATTTCCTGGTTCGTGGTGAGAAACACCTCCTTAAAAGGACCCAACAATGGGATAAAGAGTGTTCAGGTATGTCCCGAACACCCCCGTACTTTTTACGCGGGGGCAGAAGCCGACGTCTGGCCAACTCTCAGGATTTACATACAATAAACACCCGAACAGGAAGAACAAACGTTCAAACAAAACAGGCAATAAATAATTAAAGTGCCATTATCCCACATTACAAAGAACGGCAAGACTACCTTCAGGGAAGTATAATGTCTTTGGTACACCTATCCGTCACAAGGCGGGCTCTTTTTAGTACACCTTCATAGTACAACTCGGGCTTGTGGTGCTCCTTACCCTCCGGCGGCCCCTTAGTCATCAGCTTCTCAGCATCAAGCTTCCCCCAATGCACCTTTGCACGGGCAAACGCCATGCGCGCACCCTCTATACAGACTGATCGCTTAATGACATCAAGTCGAGGGCAAGTGCCTACAATCCGTTTCACGAGTCCAAAGTAACTACTTGGAATTGGCTCCGCGGGCCATAGCCGGACAACTAAGTCCTTCATGGCTAGTTCGGCCGCCTGGTGTAGTTGGACCAGCTGCTTCAGCTGATCGATAAAGGGCACCGGATAATTCGGCACCAAATACTGCTACCAGAAATCCCTCTCCGCAGACTTCTTCTCCTCATTCCGGTAGAATTGGGCGGCATCTGATATACTGCGAGGCAGATCCGTAAAAGCCCCTAAAAAACAAGAATTCAGCTTATCGCTCAGAATTTCCCCCATTATCATGTCAAAATGGCCATGAATACAAAAGGCCTTACCAGCCGCAACCTTCCGGGCCTCCTGAATGTCCCTCAAAGCGCCTCGGGCTTCTTCCCGAGCATCCTCCGCGGCTGGGAGAGCTTGGGTGAGTTCAGATTCTTTCCCTACTAGACTCTGCTCCAAGCCCTCACTTTTCTTCACGGCCTCCAGGAGCTCTTGCTCAGCTTCAATGACCCTGGCCTCGTGCTTCTCACGAAGAGCCTGTTCGGCGGCGGCCTTGCTGTCGGCCTCGGCCACAACCTTCTTCAGTGCCTCAATTTCGGCACTCGCCCCTAGAGGATACAATGCAAAAATCTTAATTAGGCACAACTTCTAATTTGTCCTCTACTTAGCACGGGGTTCCGGCATACCTTGCTTGTCCTCCAACTGCTTCTTCACGTGGCCAAGTTCCGATTTGGCCCGTTCCAGACGCTGCTTTAGTTTGGACACCTCCGCACTATGAGCGGCGGACGTTCCTGCACACACATGTTTTCAAACAAGGGATACACATCATTAGCTGAGTCTCCTGCAAAAACGGAAAATATTGATCCCCTGTTCGGCTCTGTTTCGCCGGACAGTGTATCAGGGGCTACTACTCATATCATGACAATTCCTCAAAGGTTTCTTAGAAAACATACCTCAAAGCCCTTTAAAAGACTTAAAAGACTAAGGCAGGATTCGTTCAGTCCGCTCTCCGCGGACTGAATCTTTTCAATCACCGCGCCCATGAGGGCACGATGTTCATCGACGATAGACACGCTTCTTAGCGCTGTCGATAGGCCACCTGGCAGCCCTACTTGTGCAAAGGTCGCTGGCCGAACAGGCAACCCCCCAAAGGCGGCTGCTTACCCAATCTCGGAGCTTTAAAGGTCTCCAGGACTGTGTCCGGCCGGGGTCCGGACTGAAGATCACCCCGCCATCGACACGCATAGGAGTCGGTGCTCCCGTGTGTCCGGCCCCAGAGACATGCCCCCTGGTCCAGGTCCCGCTGAGACGACACCTGGGTGTCGCGCCTAGGCTTCGGGGGAGGGGCCTCTGGAGGCATCTCGCTCGCCAGGGCATCTGAGCTCAGCGAATCCTCCGATGAGGATCGTCCGGCGTGGGACCTCGCCGGGCTGTACGAAATATGGCGACAGTTAAAACTACTATACCCAAGCAACCCCGGACGCATATGCATGTTCGGATTTCGTATACTTATAACTTTTCTAGGGGCTGGACCCTGGGATCCCACTCCGGGCTGCTATCAGGAGCCGTGGTGGATGCCTCCGGGAGGGAACCTTTCCCCCTCTTTAGCGATTAGGCCTCCAGGGATGAGGAAGCCGTGCTTTTCTTCCCACTCCCTGCGGGAGGGTCGTCTTCCTCTGCCGCCTCCTTTTCATCTTCAGAAGAAGGATGGTCGCTGGAGTCTTCGGATTTCGCGTCCGAAGCATCGCGGCGACGGAGGCCGCTCCGGGTCTTTTTGACCTTCTTGGAGGCCTCTTTCTTTGGTGCCTCGTAAGGCGCTGGGACCAACATCTTCGTCAGAAGAGGTCTGGCCGGTTCCTCCGGCAGAGGGGCAGGACAATGTATCCGCTCCACCTTTTTTATCCATCCCTGGGGTTATGGTAAAGCATGATAAAAGTGTTCCCCTCAGGACATGCCAACTGAAGCATCGATGGACAAGAGCATAGCAGTAACTTACCGAACTTGTAGAATGGGATAACTGATACCCACGGTCCTCGGCGGAGCCCGGCCATGATTTGCTGGACTTAAAGAGCACCTTCTAGATATCCTTGTGGGAGGAATCATAGAGCTCCCGAAGGGTCTGGTGCTCGGTTGGGTCATATTCCCACAAATTGCAGGCTCGACGCTGGCAAGGGAGAATTAGGCGAACTAACATCACCTGGACTACGTCGACGAGTTTGACGTCCTTGTCGACCATGCTCTGGACGCGCTTCTAGAGCAGTGACAGCTCATCGGACGAGGACCAGTTTAGGCCCTTCTTGGGCCAAGACGTGAGCCACAGTGGGGCTCCGGATCTGAACTCAGGAGCCGCAGCACACTTTTTCCCGTGCGGTTCGGTGATATAGAACCACTGCTGCTGCCACTCCTTGACGGAGTCATTGAAGGCACCCGTCAGCCATATAACCTTGGGCATCTAGCTCACCATGGCACCGCTGCACTCGGCGTGCTCGCCACTCACCACCTTGGGCTTCACATTGAAAATCTTCAGCCATAGGCCGAAGTGAGGCGAAATTCGGAGAAAAGCCTCACACACGACGATGAATGTCGAGATGTTGAGGAAAGAATTGGGAGACAGATCATGAAAGTCAATCCCGTAATAATACATAATTCTGCGAATGAATGGGTGGAGGGGAAACCCGAGCCCGCGGACAAAATGAGGTAGAAACACGACCCTCTCGTGGGACTCCGGAGTAGGGACGATCTATCCCGCCGGCGGAAGACGGTGGCCAATCTTCTTGGCCAGGTACCCGACCTCTCAGAGCCTCTTGATATCCTTCTCCTAGACGGTAGAGGCCATCCATGCCTCATGCTCTAGATCCGGACATCTTCGGAGAACCTCTCTTCAGTGGAGAAGAAGAGTGCTTGGGCGCTAGGGCTCGAGCAGAGGGGAATGGACTAGCAGGGGGAAAAGGTGTGGGTAGAGAAGGAGAGATCTTATCTCTTTATAGGGGCGGTAAAGCTTTTGCGCCTCCCCACTTGCCTAGTGGAACCCGCTCGTTCTCCATTCGCCGTAATTAGCGGTGCGTTTGGGTTACCCGTACCCGTATTGATGAGAATCCCGCAATAAGGGGACACGATCTCTGCTTCGGCAAAACATGCAGAGGAAACCGCCTCACGATATGCGCTGGGGCTGGTTGTGGAGAAACGGTTCGAATTATGACTCGACCGTAGTATCATGTCGCTTTGTCTAGAGTTGTCAGCAGATTATATTTGTGGAATATCATTCTCTCTATGGTGGTGTATGAGGATCATCTTGCAGATCCGAACATGGTTTAAGTGTTCGATAATTACTTCGGAGTATTCGGAGATGGAACCCGCCTTGCAATGCCGAAGACAAGACCGCGCGCCGGACTCATTGTCATTGAAGCCTGGTTCAGGGGATACTGAGGGAGTCCTGGATTAGGGTGTATCCGGACAGCCGGACTATATACTTTGTCTGAACTGTTGGAGCGTGAAGATACAAGACTCAAGACTCCGTCCCGTGTCTGGATGGGACTCTCCTTTGCGTGGAAGACAAGCTTGGCGATCCGGATATTATATTTCCTTCCTTGTAACCGACTCCGTGTAAACCCTAGCCCTCTCCGGTGTCTATATAAACCAGAGAGGTTAGTCCTTAGAAGGACGATCACGATCCAATCATAATCATCATAGGATAGCTTCTAGGGTTTAGCCTCTACGATTTCGTGGTAGATCTACTCTTGTACTACTCATACCATCAATATCAATCAAGCAGGAAGTAGGGTTTTACCTCCATCGAGAGGGCCCGAACCTAGGTAAACATTGTGTCCCTTGCCTCCTGTTACCATTAGCCTAAGACGCACAGATTGGGACCCCCTACCCGAGATCCGCCGGTTTTGACACCGACCCTACTTTTGTACATCGACAATGTGCACACGGTATCATATTTTCCATCCAAGGCTCTTAGGATCTTCTTGATGATGAATCTGTCAGTCATCTCTTCACTTCCTAAGCCGGCAATCTCATTTGTGATGAGAGCAAGCCTAGAGTACATTTCAGCGACACCTTCACCATCCTTCATTCTGAACTTGTCAAGTTGACTTTGAAGTACATACAACTTGGATTCCTTGACGGACTCGATACCTTCGTGCATATCAATTAAAGTATCCCAAATTTCCTTTGCATTCTCAAGACCGCTGATTTTGTTGAATTCTTTGGGGCACAATCCGTTGAAGAGGATATCCCAAGCTTGAGCGTTCTATTGCAGCATCTTCAACTCTCTTGCAGTTGCTTCATGATTTAATTCTCTCCCATCGAATAATTCACCTTGCAAACCAATACACATAATAGCCCAAACGGCGGGGTTATGTCCAAGAATATGCATTTTTATCTTATGCTTCCAACTAGCAAAATTAGTACCATCAAAGTAAGGACCTCTACGGTGGTAATTTCCCTCGCTAGATGCCATACTCTCCTAGGTTGTGAAACCAAGGCTATGATCACCACAACTATGGAAATCAAGGCAAAGGGAGACCAAAGCTCTGATACCACTTGTAGGATCGAAAGTATGTCTAGAGAGAGGGGGGGGTGATTAGACTACTTGACCAAATAAAAACCTAGCCTTTTCCCAATTTTAAGTCTTAGCATATTTTAGCAACTTAGCACAGTCAAGTGAACAACCTACACATACAATTCTAAGAGTATAGAAGCGAAATGTAAATCATTGCATATGAAGATAAAGGGGAGGAATTTAGAGGGAGCAAACGCAATGTAGACACGGAGATTTTTGGCGTGGTTCCGATAGGTGGTGCTATCGTACATCCATGATGGAGGTTTCAACCCACAAAGGGTAACGGTTGTGCGAGTACTACCTCTTGAGCACTGTGTTGGTTTTTCCCTTTAAGAGGAAAGGGTGATGCAGCAAAGTAGCGTAAGTATTTCCCTCAATTTTTGAGAACCAAGGTATCAATCCAGTAGGAGGCTCCTCAAAAGTCCCACGCACCTACACAAACAAACAAGAACCTCGCAACCAACGCAATAAAGGGGTTGTCAATCCCTTCACGGTAACTTGCGAAAGTGAGATCTGATAGAGATAATATGATAAGATAATTTTTTTAGGTATTTTATGATATAGATTGGAAAGTAAAAGATGCAAATAAAAGTAGATGAGAAACTTATATGATAAAAGATAGACCCGAGGGCCATAGGTTTCACTAGTGGCTTCTCTCAAGATAGCATAAGTATTAGGGTGGGTGAACAAATTACTGTCGAGCAATTGATAGAAAAGCGCATAGTTATGAGATTATCTAGGCATGATCATGTATATAGGCATCACGTCCGTGACAAGTAGACCGAATCCTGCCTGCATCTACTACTATTACTCCACACTCGACCGACTCCTGCCTGCATCTAGAGTATGAAGTTCATGAAGAACAGAGTAACGCATTAAGAAAGATGACATGATGTAGAGGGATAAACTCAAGCAATATGATATAAACCCCATCTTTTTATCCTCGATGGCAACAATACAATACGTGCCTTGCTGCCCCTGCTGTCACTGGGAAAGGACACTGCAAGATTGAACCCAAAGCTAAGCACTTCTCCTATTGCAAGAAAGATCAATCTAGTAGGCCAAACCAAACTGATAATTCGAAGAGACTTGCAAAGATAACCAATCACACATAAAAGAAATCAGAGAAGATTCAATTATTTCTCATAGATAAACTTGATCATAAACCCACAATTCATCGGATCTCGACAAACACACTACAAAAAGAGTTACATCGAATAGATCTCTAAGAAGATCGAGGAGAACTTTGTATTGAGATTCAAAGAGAGAGAAGAAGCCATCTAGCTAATAACTATGGACCCGAAGGTCTATGGTAAACTACTCACAACTCATCAGAGAGGCCTTGAAGATGATGTAGAGGCCCTCCAGGGTTGATTCCCCCTCAGGCGGAGCGCCGGCGAAGGCTCCAAGATGGGATCTCGCGGATACAGAAGGTTGTGGTGGTGGAAATAGTTTTTCGTGGTGCTCCTGAATGTTTTCGGGGTACGTGGATATATATAGGAGGAAGAAGTAGGTCGATTGACGCTCGAGGGGCCCACGATGGTGGGGGGCGCACCCACCCCCTTAGGGCACGCCGGGCACCCTCGTGGCCGCCTCGTTCGCTGCTTGACGTCCACTCCAAGTCTCCTGGATTGCGTTTGTTCCAAAAAGATCGCTCCCAAAGGTTTCATTCCGTTTGGACTCCGTTTGATATTCCTTTTCTTCGAAACACTAAAATTGGCAAAAAAAATAGCAATTCGGGCTGGGCCTCCGTTAGTAGGTTAGTCCCAAAAAATGATATAAAAGTGTAAAGTAAAGCCCATAAACATCCAAAACGGGTAATATAATAGCATGGAACAATAAAAAATTATAGATACGTTGGATACGTATCAAGCATCCCCAAGCTTAATTCCTGCTCGTCCTCGAGTAGGTAAAGATAAAAACAGAGTTTTTGACGTGGAATGCTACCTAGCATATTTATCAATGTAATTTTCTTTATTGTGGCATGAATGTTCAGATCCAAATGATTCAAAATAAAAGTTCATATTGACATAAGAAATAGTAACACTTCAAGCATACTAACTAAGCAATCATGTCTTCTCAAAATAACATGGCATTAGAAGGTTCATCCCTACAAAATCATATAGTTAGGCTATGTTTCATTTTCATCACACAAAATACTCCCATCAAGAACAACCCCGGTTTCAGCCAAGCAATTGGCTCATACGTTTTAACGCGCTTCAGCTTTTTCAACTCTCACACAATACATGAGCGTGAGCCATGGATATAGCACTATGGGTGGAATAGAATATGATGATGGAGGTTGTGTGGAGAAGACAAAAAAAGGAGAAAGTCTCACATTGACGAGGCTAATCAATGGGATATGGAGATGCCCATCAATTGATGTCAACATGAGGAGTAGGGATTGCCATGCAACAGATGCACTAGAGCTATAAATGTATGAAAGCTCAACAAAAGAAACTAAGTGGGTGTGCATCCAACTTGCTTGCTCACAAAGACCTAGGGCATTTTGAGGAAGCCCATCATAGAAATATACAAGCCAAGTTCTATAATGAAAAATTCCCACTAGTATATGAAAGTGACAACATAAGAGACTTTCTATATGAAGAACATGGTGCTACTTTGAAGCACAAGTGTGGAAAAGGATAGTAACATTGCCCCCTTTTTTTTGGACCTTCCTTTTTTTTGGCCTTTTTTGGGGACAATGCTCTAATGATGATGATCATCACACTTCTATTCATTTACAACTCATGAATTACAACTCAAAACTAGAACAAGATGTATGAAAATTTATGCATGGTGGCTTTGCCACAAATACGATGTCAACTACATGATCATGCAAGGCAATATGACAATGATGATGCGTGTCATGATAAACGGAACGGTGGAAAGTTGCATGACAATATATCTCAAAATGGCTATGGAAATGCCATAATAGGTAGGTACGGTGGCTGTTTTGAGGAAGATATAAGGATGTTTATGTGTGATAGAGCGTATCGTATCACGGAGTTTGGATGCACCGGCGAAGTTTTCACCAACTCTCAAGGTGAGAAAGGGCAATGCACAGTACCGAAGAGGCTAGCAATGATGGAAAGGTAAAAGTGCGTATAATCCATGGACTCACATTAGTCATAAAGAACTCATATACTTATTGCAAAAGTTTTATTAGCCCTCGATGCAAAGTACTACTACGCATGCTCCTAGGGGGGAGGTTGGTAGGAGTTAACCATCGCGTGCCCCCGACCTCCACACAAGGGAAGGCAATCAAAAGAGCACCCCATGCAATAAATTTGTTACACAACTTTTACCATATGTGCATGCTATGGGACTTGCCAACTTCAACACAAGTATTCTTTAAATTCACAATTACCCAACTAGCATGACTCTAATATCACCACCTCTATATCTCAAAACAATTATCAAGCATCAAATTGATCATAGCATCCAATTCACTTCCTATGATAGTTTTTATTATACCTAACTTGGATGCCCATCATTCTAGGACCAATTTTATAACCATAGCAAGTACCATGCTGTTCTAAAAGACTCTCAAATAATATAAGTGAAGCATGAGAGATCAACAATTTCTGCAAAATCAAGCCACCGCCATGCTCTAAAAAGTATAAGTGAAGCACTAGAGCAAAAACTGTCTAGCTCAAAAGATATAAGTGAAGCACATAGAGTATTCTAATAAATTCCAAATCATGTGGGTTTCTCCCAAAATGTGTGTACATCAAGGATGATTGTGGTAAACTAAAAAGCAAAGACTCATATCATACAATACGCTCCAAGCAAAACACATATCATGTGGCTAATAAAAATATAGCTCCAAGTAAAGTTATAAACAAAGACGAAAGAGGGGATGCCTTCCGGGGCATCCCCAAGATTAGGATTTTGGTTGTCCTTGGATATATTGGGGTGCCATGGGCATCCCCAAGCTTAGGCTCTTGCCACTCCTTATTCTATAGTCCATCAAATCTTTACCTAAAACTTGAAAACTTCACAACACAAAACTCAACAGGAAATCTCATAAGCTCCGTTAGTGCAAGAAAGAAAAACCACCACATAAGGTACTGTAATGAATTAATTCTTTATCTATATTGGTGTTAAACCTACTGTATTCCAACTTCTCTATGGTTCACACCCCCCGATACTAGCCATAGATGCATCAAAATAAGCAAACAACACGCGAAAAACAGAATCTGTCAAAAAACAGAACAATCTGTAGCAATATGTAACTTTCAAAATTTTCTGGAACTTTAAAACTCCTATCAAAATAGGAAGTCCTGAGCCATTTGTATATTGATCTACAGCAAAAAGAATCAACGCAAAATAACATTTCTGTGATTTACTAAAGATTTTCTCGTGCGCGCAAAGTTTCTGTTTTTCAGCAGAATCAAATCAACTATCACCGTAGGTTATCCTATAGGTTCTACTTGGCACAAACACTAATTAAAACATAAAACCACATCTAAACAGAAGCTAGATGAAATATTTATTACTAAACAGAATCAAAAAGCAAGAAACAAGAATAAAATTGGGTTGCCTCCCAACAAGTGCTATCGTTTAACGCCCCTAGCTAGGCATAAAAGCGAAGACAGATCTAAGTAGTGCCATCTTTGGCATTCAATTCATAGGTGGCACACATAATGGATTCATAAGATAATTTAACTTTATTTCTAGGGAAGTGTTCCATGCCTTTCCTTAATGGAAATTGGAATATAATATTCCCTTCCTTCCTATCAATAATTGCACCAATCGTTCTAAGGAAAGGTCTACCAAGAATAATAGGACATGAAAGATTGCAATCTATATCAAGAACGATAAAATCTACGGGCACATAATTCCTATTTGCAACAATAAGAACATCATTGATCCTTCCCATAGGTTTCTTAATGGTGGAATCCGCAAGGTGCAAGTGTAAAGAGCAATCATCAAAATCATGGAAACCTAGCACATCACATAAAGTTTTCAGAATCGTGGAAACACTAGCACCAAAATCACATAAGGCATATCATTCATGATCTTTAATTTTAATTTTTATAGTAGGTTCCCACTCATCATAAAGATTTCTAGGTATAGAAACTTCCAAATTAAGTTTTTCCTCGTAAGATTGCATCAAAACATCGGCAATATGTTTGGTAAAAGCTTTATTTTGACTATAAGCATGAGGAGAATTCAACACGGATTGCAACAAGGAAATACAAGCTATTAAAGAACAGTTATCATAATTAAATTCCTTGAAATCCATAATAGTAGGTTCAATACTATGTAAAGTTTTGACCTCTCCAATCCCACTTTTACCAAATTTAGCAACAAGATCTAAAAACTCCGAATCATTGGGACGCCTTTTAACTAAAGTTGACTCATCTCTAGTCCCGTCATTATCAAGATTCATATTGCAAAACAAATACTTAATAGGAGGCACATCCATAACTTTTAGATCTTCATCATTATTTTCATGGAAACTAGAAGAACACACTTTTATAAAGCAATCTTTCTTAGCACGCATCCTAGCGGTTCTTTCTTTGCACTCATCAATGGAAATTCTCATGGCTTTGAGAGACCCATTGATATCATGCTTAGGAGGAATAGATCTAACTTTCAAAGAATCAACATCAAGCGAAAGTCTATCAACGTTCCTAGCCAATTCGTCAACTTTAAGCAATTTTTCTTCAAGCAAAGCATTAAAATTCTTTTGAGAGATCATAAATTCTTTAACACTATTCTCAAAATCAGAGGACATCTTATTAAAATTTCCATAAGAGTTGTTATAGGAATTTCCATAATTGTTAGAGGAATTACTAGGGAATGGCCTAGGATTAAAGTTTCCTCTATACGCGTTGTTACCAAAATTATTCCTACAAACAAAATTCACATCCATAGATTCATTATTATTCTCAATCAAAGTAGACAAAGGAATATAATTAGGATCAATAGGAGCACTCTTAGTAGCAAACAATTTCATAAGTTCATCCATCTTTCCACTCAAAACATTAATTTCTTCTATAGCATGCACTTTTTTACTAGTAGATCTTTCGGTGTGCCATTGAGAATAATTAACCATAATATTATCAAGGAGTTTAGTAGCTTCTCCTAAAGTGATTTCCATAGAAGTGCCTCCCGTGGCCGACTCTAAAAGATTTCTAGAAGCAAAATTCAATCCGTCTTAATTTTTTTGTATGATCATCCATAAATTCAAACCATGTGTGGGGCAATTGCGAATCATTAATTTCATTCTTTCCCAAAATTGGGCAACATGATCATGATCAAGTTGTTTAAAATTCATAATATCGTTTCTAAGAGAGATGATCTTAGTGCGAGGAAAATACTTAGAGATAAAGGCATCTTTGCACTTATTCCAAGAATCAATACTATTTTTAGGCAAAGATGAAAACCAAGTTTTAGCAGGATATCTAAGTGAAGATGGAAATAACTTCAATTTAACAATATCATTATCCGTATCTTTTTTCTTTTGCATATCACACAAATCAACAAAGTTGTTTAGATGAGTAGCGGCATCTTCACTAGGAAGGCCGGAGAATTGATCTTCCATAACAAGATTCAACAAAGCAGCATTGATTTCACAAGATTCAGCATCATTAAGAGGAGCAATCAGAGTGCTAAGGAAATCATTATTATTGGTATTGGAAAAGCCACACAGTTTGGTATTATCTTGAGCCATCATGACAGCAATCCAACACACAAGCACACAAAAGGCAAGCGAAAAAGAGAGGCGAACAGGAAAGAGAGGGCGAATAAAACGGCAAGGGTGAAGTGGGGGAGTGGAAAACAAGAGGCAAATGGCAAATAATGTAATGCGAGGGAGATGAGTTTGTGACGGGTACTTGGTATGTCTTGACTTGAGCGAAGACCTCACCGGCAACGGCACCAGCAATCCTTCTTGCTACCTCTTGAGCACTGTGTTGGTTTTTCCTTTGAAGAGGAAAGGGTGATGCAGCAAAGTAGCGTAAGTATTTCCCTCAGTTTTTGAGAACCAAGGTATCAATCCAGTAGGAGGCTCCTCAAAAGTCCCACGCACCTACACAAACAAACAAGAACCTCGCAACCAACGCAATAAAGGGGTTGTCAATCCCTTCACGGTAACTTGCGAAAGTGAGATCTGATAGAGATAATATGATAAGATAATTTTTTAGGTATTTTATGATATAGATTGGAAAGTAAAAGATGCAAATAAAAGTAGATGAGAAACTTATATGATAAAAGATAGACCCGAGGGCCATAGGTTTCACTAGTGGCTTCTCTCAAGATAGCATAAGTATTAGGGTGGGTGAACAAATTACTGTCGAGCAATTGATAGAAAAGCGCATAGTTATGAGATTATCTAGGCATGATCATGTATATAGGCATCACGTCCGTGACAAGTAGACTGACTCCTGCGTGCATCTACTACTATTACTCCACACATCGACCGACTCCTGCCTGCATCTAGAGTATTAAGTTCATGAAGAACAGAGTAACGCATTCAGAAAGATGACATGATGTAGAGGGATAAACTCAAGAAATATGATATAAATCCCATCTTTTTATCCTCGATGGCAACAATACAATACGTGCCTTGCTGCCCCTGCTGTCACCGGGAAAGGACACCGCAAGTTTGAACCCAAAGCTAAGCACTTCTCCTATTGCAAGAAAGATCAATCTAGTAGGCCAAACCAAACTGATAATTCGAAGAGACTTGCAAAGATAACCAATCACACATAAAAGAATTCAGAGAAGATTCAATTATTTCTCATAGATAAACTTGATCATAAACCCACAATTCATCGGATCTCGACAAACACACCGCAAAAAGAGTTACATCGAATAGATCTCCAAGAAGATCGAGGAGAACTTTGTATTGAGATTCAAAGAGAGATAAGAAGCCATCTAGCTAATAACTATGGACCCGAAGGTCTGTGGTAAACTACTCACAACTCATCGGAGAGGCCTTGGAGATGATGTAGAGGCCTTCCATGGTCGATTCCCCCTCCGGCGGAGCGCCGGTGAAGGCTCCAAGATGGGATCTCGCGGATACAGAAGGTTGCGGCGGTGGAAATAGTTTTTTGTGGTGCTCCTGAATGTTTTCGGGGTACGTTGATATATATATAGGAGGAATTAGTAGGCCGGTTGATGCTCGAGGGGCCCACGAGGGTGGGGGCGTGCCCACCCCCTTAGGGCGCGCCGGGCACCCTCGTGGCCGCCTCGTTCGCTGCTTGACGTCCACTCCAAGTCTACTGGATTGCGTTTGTTCCAAAAAGATCGCTCCCAAAGGTTTCATTCCGTTTGGACTCCATTTGATATTCCTTTTCTTAGAAACACTAAAATAGGCAAAAAAACAGCAATTCGGGCTGGGCCTCCGGTTAGTAGGTTAGTCCCAAAAAATGATATAGAAGTGTAAAGTAAATCCCATAAGCATGCAAAACGGGTAATATAATAGCATGGAACAATCAAAAATTATAGATACGTTGGAGACGTATCAACGAGTCCACGGAGGGTTCCACCCACGAAGGGTCCATGAAGAAGCAACCTTGTCTACCCCACCATGGCCATCGCCCATGTCGTGGAATTGTCACATCAGATGTCCTTAGTGTTAGGACTTAGTCGCGAGGCCAACGCATCTATGTGGTAGCTTGAGAGGGGTTGAGTGGGACGAGAGACGCAGGGCGGATCAACACGCAAGACAAGGGTTTAGACAGCTTCGGGCCCCGGGAAACATCATCCGGTAAAACCCTACATGCTGTTTGAGGCTAGGTCTCATTATCATTACGAGGGAGTCGCCGTAAACCGGCTCTCCTCTTGTTGTGTCTAGCCCTACAGTTTGTTTCTTGCCTGTAGCTTGTCCTTTCTAACTTGTCCCTCTTTGGGGAGCCCTGCCCCTCCTTATATATGTTGAAGGGGCGGGTTACATGTGGAGTCCTATTAAGATAAGGACTAATCTGTCTCTAATACAAACCGGATACAAGTCCGGGTCTTCCTTGTAAAGTAAATATTCCTCACGCCTTTTCTCTTAAACCGACCCACCATAGCATGATCCGGCCTTCCATAAACCGCCAGACAGGCCACCGGGTCTTGTTGCTCCTCTGGCCCGCCTGCCGGTATTACAAATGAGCTGTAAACCATCTGGTCTGTGCAGGTCACCGGTGAATCGCCAAGTCCGGCCGGATTATCCTTCCGGCCGGTTTACACCGCGGGGTATATCCCCGACATTAGCCCCCAGTTTAATTTGGATTCATCCATGTTAAACTGATCTGCAACATAAACACAAGAACAAATTCGTCGGGTTGTGCTCCGGTTTAAATACTCTTGTAAACCAGCACTTGATCATCCTTAAATCCTTGTCACCTCCTTCTAGAAAATCCGGGTTAATAACCAGCTTCATACTCAAATTGCTGATGTTGGCTTCTTATAGAAAAAATAATGTGAAGAATAATCCACTTGAATCGGCTTCCAAGGCGTCGGTTTTAAGAAATATTGGTCTTGACATACTCATCTGATATTCAGCTGGTTTGAAGATGTAAAATTTGCCGGATTAATATTACCAAAATTGCCGGATTGCAAATATGGATGGCACCAAGTCATAATTGTCACCAACTCTAGGTCATAATTATTGCTCAAAACTGAGCATTTGAAGATTTTTTCTCCCTTATATCCATATTACCTGTAGCCCCCAAGTCTTGAATAGAACAAAGTGATGATTTGAGACTTGTTTTCATATAATTACTGCCACTTGGAAGAAATCCATGTTGTTCATCCCAGTCACTTAGTAAAACTCAACATTCCATATTATGTAGCCCCCAAGTGCCGGGTTGTTATGCTTGCAGCAACCTGGGACTTGTAATTTCCTGATGCTCATAAAAACTTCAACCAGTGTAGCCCCCAAGGGCCGGGTCATTATGCAATAATGAGCATGGACTTTGATAGATACTTCAATGAAAATAACATCATATGATGTAACCCCCATCATGGGGCTTGAATTCACGTCCACAAGGTTAAGAGCCTTTTTCTTTACCAACTGAGCAGTGGACCCTTCAATATAATGAATAAAAAGCTTTGTACCTTGAATTGTTTAACAGGAGCAATTGGTAGCCCCCAAGGGCCGGCTCATTATAATGTGATGAGTCGGGTCTTCAATAAGATGAACAAGGAATGACTTTGCATTAGCCCCCAAGTGTCATAGTGCATGCTTGCAGCGACATGAGACTTGCATATTTCATGTAATCTCAACTTCAATAATGCAGCCCCCAAGTGCCGGGTTGTAAGCCTGCAGCAACTCGGGACTATTCCTTCAATTGTAGAATATATCCATTGATAACATAATATCCCTTGCGCTAAAGCGACTTTGAAAACCTCAATCATAATATTAATAACCATAATAAAAATCCAGCCATGTTGGCTATTCAAGATAATATAATCCGGTATGAAAAATTCATCCAATATCATAATGAAAATTCAGCCAAATTTGGCTATTTGAATAATATAACCCAATCATTTATAAGCGCATGATTCCAATGGCGCAATCCAAATATATACTGGCGACGTATAGTCCAAAGCCAGGCCGGTTTAATAAACTCCGGATAATTTCCCATCATATACTGGCGACTTATCGTATTAAAGCCAGGCCGATTTAATAAACATCGGATAATTTATCATCATGCTTTATTCAACCTGTCTCTGCATACAACAAGTTTAAAGTGTCCTGGCGGTTTACCGCCGGACGGGTCATAATGCCCAACATATAACCCAGGTTTATAACCAAGGCTGCACTTAAGAATAATCAAATATGAAATATATCATACCTGTGACATTGAATCACATTGTTGGCTTTACCAACTTTTTGTAGTAAGGATGATAATCCCAATCTTGAGTAATGATAACTCCTTTCATACTGTGCCGGTTTATGATAAACCGTACCGGGTTGTGATAAACACCAGTTTAACCATATATAATACTGGTGACTCGTAATCAAACCAGACCGGGCTGATAGTCTCCGGATTATAACTTGATCATGTACTGACAACTTGTAATTTGAAAGTCAAACCGGGTTAATGAACACCAGTTTGCTCTATAATAAGATGGTAACATAAAATCAAAAAAAAATCAAACCGGGCAAATAGTCTCCGGATTAAAGATTGACCGTGTTCCGTCAATTGACAGTCGAACCGGTCTGTGAATTTCGTCGGTTTAAGAACGCAACAAAGAAGGAAAATTTATTAAAGAAAATTTCAAGCAAAGGCAATGATAAAACCATTTGCAAAAGACATGCTATACTGAGCTGATCAGATGGTATTACCGTGGTCGGACAGGACCAAGCCCCCAATAGGTGTGACAATGGTTCAAGTCAGCCAGGTCCCCAAATGATTCGTGGCATATATGCCAGATCAAGAGGCGTGGCAATGGTTCGGGTTCGACCATGCCCCCAAGTGATTTTCTGGCCTTAGGCCGACCAAGAGGCGTGACTGGTTCAGACTTGACCATGTCCCCAAATGATCTGGTGGCTGTCGCCTATCAAAGGGTGTTCATTGGTTCAGACACGACCAAGGCCCCCAGTGATATATAAAAAGCAAATGTCAAGGGGTAAACCGGAGGCCTCTTTAAACAGAACCACTCCGTGTAACCTCGCATGATGAGAAAGACAGAGACCCCGCTTTATGAAGCAGAAGCCCCCATGTGATCAATAATATGTTAGGCCAATAAAGCAGGATACCCATGTTTGAACCGCACATCATGGCAGCAAGTTCTCTTTGGCACCTTTTTAACTTATTGCAAGAGATAAATCCTTCTTGAACTGGACATTAAACTGGATATTGAGAGCGTCAGAGCTTTGCAAGAGATAGTTTCCTCTTAAACCGGATTATAAACCGGAAGCACCACTGTGAGCCGGAAATTTTCTGATGGCCTTTTAAATTTTGCACTAATATGGCGGTTTAGGGTCCTGCATTAGATAATTTTGCAAGCCGGAGTAATTGCTCTTTTTAAAGAAAGCGATATCTAATATAAAAATATAATGGATGGACTTCACCTGATATGTCAGGCCAGTTAATATCCACCGCGGGGTTATAAGCCAGCACAGACAAGAGGGTCGGCCGCGGCATTGTTGATGTTGTCCGGACTGCAGGGGCGGCGGTTTGTGTTCCGGTTCATCAGTGTGATACACAGATGCCGGTGTAAAACAGCTAGCGCGCGCCATCCGCAGTAGGGCATCACTTTTATAGTGAGCACTTGTCCTGTATAAAAAGATATAGGCCAGAGTAATTGTTTCTTTGACGAAAATAATATTATGCTAATAAAATTGATTTAGACGGATATCACCTGATTTGTGTGGACGACTGATGATCCTTATATACTGCCCGCGGGTAACCTAGCAATGCTCAGGTACTAAGCAAATATCAACTTGTTTATTTAACAGGGGAGCATGCATTGTGAGAAATCTACTGCTTCTTCCCATCAGCTCCACTTATCTGATGCCTTGAAATTCAGAATGTTCCTCAATATATGCAGAATTGATAACTCTTTTATACTGCCTCCACGGCAGTATCAAAACCAAATGTCTTGTTTATCAGTAGCATGTTATTATCCACCGTGTTTTGAGAGACCAATAATCGGCACTTTCAATTTTCTCCTTTGTCATTTGGCATGTATTACATCAGCCCCATCATGAGCCCCACTTCATCAAGTGTCAAGAGCATGTAAAAAACTCCTGCTTGGATGCCGTTGATACTATCTGAAAATCTTTGCGCTGTTATGAGAAACTCCTAGGACGCCGCCACCAACAAGATTGATATCTCGGACATGCCTATTAAGCAGGTGCTTTCCGCTAAACAATCTTTAAAAAAATCCTTCCATCCTTCACTTATTGATGTTTAACACGGCTTCGTGTTCAAAAATATACTGGTATACGTGAGCTTGCCCGGTACACCAATTGTTCCACCCAGCTGCAGAGCTGCTGTCTTCAAGGAATATTCACACCCGGTGCTGCTGAATAATTATTGACCATCGATCAGTAGCAGAATAACCATTTAGTGTGCTCAGCTTGCATCTACCACTAACCGAACCATGCACTTGGCAAATCTCTTGAGAATTGTACGAATAGCAATAATATCCATAGTCACCTAATTGACCAGTAGTTTTGCTTTCTTGAACCACGATCTGCCGATGTCATAATCACTGTTTGCAACTAATGTGCAAGGACTGCAATCGTAGGCATCTGAAGATTCATTACTCCATACTTGTTGTACACGACAGAGCACAAGGCGCACTAAAGCAGAACCGCGGCGTCCGCGGCCTCGGGGATGGTGACCAGTGGCTTGGCGCGAAACCGATTGCGCACGGCTGAACCGGAGCCGGTGTAAACCAAGGCCACGTGGGCGAGGCAAGGGCGACGCGGAGGCGAAATGACAAAGCGGCGGCAATTCAACGGCAGCCGGCCATGTGGAGAACCGGCAGCAGGCACGCGACGTCTCGAAGGCGGATTAACACAGAAAACGGCGGAGGCGCTCCGGGTCAAGGCCACAGCTGGCAATCGGGCACGCGGCGGGGCTTTAATACGGAAGCGAGGCTGTGGACGCAGGCCCTGACAGCAGCTCAGGGCAGCGAGGCAGTCGACGCGGCGACTCACCCGCGGCAGATCAACGGGTACAGGCCGGAGGTACGGGGCGGCTCTCTGCAACGGCGGCTCAATGGATGCAGGCGGGCAGCGCTGGGCGACTCTCAGCATCGGGGACTCAACGTGGAAACCGGCAGAGAGGACCGGCAACAAACGTCAAACGGCAGCGGGTCACCATGGGAATCTGTAGTGCTGCAGGCACCTGACTCGGGGCGCGCGGAGGAGCAGCGCGGCAGCCCGTGGCCCGGCAACTCATGCGGAGGTTGACATGGGCAGCGAGCCGGCGAGCGCCTTGAGCGGAGAGACAACGGCCAGCCGGCGCAAGCGACTCAGGGCGGTGGAGATCAGTCGACGGGCGGGGCGGAGCAGAACCATCAAGCTGGTGCAGGGCAGCAAACCGGCTGGGCGCGTGAGAGCCGGCGCTAAGCGAGCCAGGCGCGCAGAGGTAGGAGCCAGAGCGGAACAGTGAAAACGCGGGCTCGCGCATGCGAGGTCTGTCGTAGGTCGAACAACCGGTGGCTCGGAAACCTCAGCGAGTCGCAGCGGGCGCGAGCGGCTGCTGCGGAGGCGCAGAGGTGCGGGTTACAGGTCGAGATGACGACTCAAACACGAGTGGCGGCCGAACGAGGCGACTCACACCAACTTGGCGAAGGCAGCTCGAGACTGGGAAGGCCTGGGCGGCGGCGGAGGTACGCACCGGATTGTAGCAACTGAGGCTGGGCCTGAGGCCGCTACAGCTCTATGGAAGATGAGAGGCAAGGCGGCCGGCGGCTTGTGGCGCAGACTGCTGGCGCTGGAGACGGAGGAGAACGGGGCCAGGCCGGCTCCGTGTCAGGGCCAGCCCGTGGCAGCTCGAGATGAAAACTGAAACCGCGCCACAATGCTCCGGCGGCGCTTGCTTCAGACGGAGTCGAGTCAAAGGCAGAGTTTTAGTCCGAGAATTCCTCCGGGTCGTGGTATCCTCTGTGATTTTTTCCTTGGATTAAACAGATTGCAACCGGCCGTCGGCTTCCGTCCATAGATGGGATCATGAACCCGAACCGTACTACGATTAGTATTACTAGTCAGATGAGATTGCTTTGAGATTTGATCACGTGAACTACTCCTTGAAGTACTCCAGGCTTGTGGAAGTAGCAGAAACAGCGGATGCCTCGGGACTTGATGCACGTATATATGACCGTACGTACGAACGCCCGGATGGCTATGTGTCCACATTTGTGGCATCGGTAACCTGGCGATTTGATGGATTGGCACAGCAGCGAAGATCGATTTTCTCTTTGTCTCGATGTATTGCAAATCGCGGCGGCGGGTGTGCAAACGCAACCCTAATTTCTTTGACCACAATTTTGTGCACGCCGGCTCCAAAGCTAATCATGCTTCAGATCATAAAATAACGAACTTGTCGGCTCTTCCTCATCCAACAAAATCGCAAGCTCCTCGAACCCTAAGAGAGATCCCTCCAAGAACTCATCACCACCGTGTGCAGGCCCCACGGTGGGCACCAACTGTCGTGGAATTGTCACGTCAGATGTCCTTAGTGTTAGGATTTAGTCGCGAGGCCAACACATCTATGTGGTAGCTTGAGAGGGGTTGAGTGGGACGAGAGACGCAGGGCGGATCAACACGCAAGACAAGGGTTTAGACAGCTTCGGGCCCCGGGAAACATCATCCGGTAATACATGCTGTTTGAGGCTAGGTCTCATTATCATTACGAGGGAGTCGCCGTAAACCGGCTCTCCTCTTGTTATGTCTAGCCCTACAGTTTGTTTCTTGCCTGTAGCTTGTCCTTTCTAACTTGTCCCTCTTTGGGGAGCCCTGCCCCTCCTTATATATGTTGAAGGGGCGGGTTACATGTGGAGTCCTATTAAGATAAGGACTAATCTGTCTCTAATACAAACTGGATACAAGTCCGGGTCTTCCTTGTAAAGTAAATATTCCTCACGCCTTTTCTCTTAAACCGACCCACCATAGCATGATCCGGCCTTCCATAAACCGCCAGACAGGCCACCGGGTCTTGTTGCTCCTCTGGCCCGCCTGCCGGTATTACAAATGAGCTGTAAACCGTCTGGTCTGTGCAGGTCGCCGGTGAATCGCCAAGTCCGGCCGGATTATCCTTCCGGCCGGTTTACACCGCGGGGTATATCCCCGACAGCCCACGAAGGACTTGCCTCACCTTGGTAGATCTTAACGAAGTAGGCGATCTCCTTGCCATTACTAACTCCTTGGTTCAACTCCACAATTTTGACGGAGGCTCCCAAGTGACACCTAACCAATCTAGGAGAGGCCACTCTCCAAAAGGTAATAGCTGGTGTGTTGATGATGAACTCCTTGCTCTTTTGCTTCAAATGATAGTCTCCCCAACACTCAACTCTCTCTCACGGATTTGGCTATGGTGGAAAGATGATTTGAGTGGAAAGCAACTTGGAAAGGCTAGAGATCAAGATTCTTGTGGTTGGATTGGAATGTCTTGGTCTCAACACATGAGTAGGTGGTTCTCTCTCAGAAAATGAGTAGTGGAAGTGTAGGCACGTTCTGATGGATCTCTCTCAGATGGAGAAGGGGGTGGAGGGGTATATATAGCCTCCACACAAAATCTAATCGTTACACACATTTTACCAAATGGTGGGACCGAATATTGAAACTCGGTGAGACCGACCTGGTTCAAAATGTGAACGTTAAGCTTTTCGGTGGGACTGACAACATCAACTTGGTGAGACCGATGCGCTAGGGTTAGGGCAAAACCTCATCTCGGTGAGACCGATCAGATGAACTCGGTGAGACCGATTTTAGTAATAAGCAAACAGAGACTTGGTCAGGCAAACTCGGTGGGACCGATCGCTCACCTCGGTTAGACTGAAATGTGATGAAAAGGAAACAGAGAGTTTGCACTACGAACTAGGTGGGACCGATCGCTCATCTGGGTTAGACCGAAACTTTACTTAGGGAAACAGAGAGTTTGCAATCCCATCTCGCTGAGATCAAGATCCCTATCGGTAAGATCGAATTGATTAGGGTTTGTGGATATGGCTATGTCAAGTGAACTCGATGGCGCCGGATATATCAAATCGGTCGGGCCGAGTTTGACTTTAGGTTTTGGACATATGTGGAAATGAGAAAGTGGTTGAGGATTTTTGGAGCATATCACTGAGCAAGCAAGCCATTAAGCAATACCTCATCCCTTTTAATAGTATTGGCTTTTCCTATGGACTCAATGTGATCTTGAATCACTAAAATAAAAATGTAGAATCTTGAGCTTTAGCCAATATGAGTCCTTCGCATTTTGAGGGGTCCAAATCTCTAGTCCATGCCATACCAAACTTTGAATTTTCTGAAACATTTATCTTGAAAGAATATTAGTTCAATGAGCTATATGTTGTTATGAATTACCAAAACCATCCGGGGATTAGTTGCACTTTCACAAGTCCTCCTCCAACCGCAAGAATACTTCTCGCAAGGCCAAGGCATACATCGGCAAGTGGATGGATTCTGAAGATGAAGAATTGTCTGCCTCCGAAGAAGAAAATGAGTGAGATGAGGACTCTGACTCAGGCATGGCTGGCATGGCATGCGCCTCTTCTACTGCAACGAATTTCTTCAGGGACCCGTGAAGCAACGATGAAACTCCTGCCTATTACTTCATGGCAAAGGCTTCAAAAGAAAAGGTATCCTCCAAACATCACAAGGTTCACTCCAGTGATCAATATTCTTCTGGTGAGGATGACCATTCTAAGATAAACAAAATTCTCTTGAGAAAATTGAGAAAACCCTCACGAAATCTAAAGGGTTGTTGGTTGAGGAGATGGAGAAAAATCAGTCGTTGACAGAAGAGTATTCCACTCTCAAGTCACGAGTGGATGAACTCTCAACTCATCATGATTTTCTCTCAGCAGACCACGAAAGATTTACCTACGATTACCTGAAAAGGAAATAAGAACTCGAGGCACTGAGAGAGGCTCATGAAGATTTGATGAGAGAAAATTCTCTTCTCACCCAACAACTCAAGGATAAACATGAAGTGTTTGATCCACCATGTTTAAAATGCCTTGAACGAACCAACGCAGAATCAAATGCTGAATCATCTGCGAATGCTAACCCCTCGTTCGAGGAAAATGGTTCTGTTTCTGATGAAAATGCTAGGTTGAAAGATCTTTTTCAGACAGGAATGTTCAAATCTCTCAAATGACACCAAACCCTTTGCGATGTTCTGAAGAATCTGTTCTTCACAAAAATCCCAGAAAGAAAGGTATCGGTTTCGAAAGGAACTGAATGAAAATGGCACTTACTGGGAACCACAACAATATCCTTAAACTATGTGGGTTCCTGCAAAGAGCAAAACGCTCGATCCAGCATTACTTTCGGGATACAACTCTCCTACTCCCGAATATCCTGATGATGATTCCCTGGACAACTATAAGTTGTTTAAGAATCAACATGGTGAGACTGTTGCTCGCTATGTTGGGCCAAACAACAGAAATGCCCCCCCCCCAAAGAAAGCTATTTGGGTGCCAAAGAAAACTGTTAATGCTTTTCCTATTTCCGCTCAACTGACCATGGAGGCACAAATAATTCGATAGAACAAGTATATGTATACTGGATACAACACTATACTCATGCATCTAGAAATAATTTCAATGCTTATTCCCTCAATTATGCTCGCACCTCATCGAGCAACAACTATGCTTATCGAAAGAAATCATGCTGCTCGTTCATTTGTTTCGAAGCCACCTGCAAAAATGTGGGTTGTTAAGAAAGCCTAATTCTTCAGCAAGACTATGTATTTGGGTGCACTGAATGGATAATGGATAGTGGATGCACTAGTCACATGACCAAAGATAAGGCATTGTTTGTCGACCCCAACTTCACTACTTCTCCTCTGAACTATATCACTTTTGGCGACAACAACAAAGGAAAGGTAATTGGGCTAGTAAAATTGCTATATCCAAGGACAAATTTATTGATGATGTGTTACTTGTTCAATCCCTTGGATTCACTCTTATGTCAGTTGGCAAGCTATGTAATTTAGGCATGCTAGTTTTATTCTTGATATCCAAATGCATTGTCTTCATGGTCTCTGACCATTCCTTCGTCTTTGAGGGAATCAGAAAGGGTGATCTTTATATTGTGGATTTCTCTAAGGGTCCCTCGCTCCAAACTTGTTTGCTTGCAAAAGCAACCGAAGGATGGCTGTGGTACCATAGACTTGGTCATGCAGGTATGAGAAATTTGTAGACCCCAGTGAAGAAAAAGCATCTCCGTGGCATTCCTGATGTAAAATTCTACAAGAATCATCTCTATGCTGCTTGTGAGGCCAGTAAATTGGCCAAGAAGCATCATTCATCCAAGACAGTCATGACCATAACAAGACAACTGGAAATTCTTTATATGGATTTGTTTTGTCCTCAAAATTTTGCAAGTTTCGGTGGCAGCCATTATGGTCTGGTTATTGTAGATGATTTATCTCGATACACTTGGGTATTCTTTCTTGAAGACAAGACCTGTACTCAAGATATCTTCAAAAGCTTCTCTAAGAAGGCCCAAAATTAAAATGATGTGTGAATTAAGCATGTCAGAAGTGACAATGGAACTGAGTTCAAAAATACTCATATTGCTGAATTTCTAGATGATCATGGCATTACTCATGAGTTCCCTACTGCATACACTCCCCAACAGAATGGAGTTGTTGAACTTAAGAACATAACTCTCATTCAAATGGCGAGGACAATGCTTAGTGGGTACAAAACTCCCATTCGCTTCTGGGCTGATGCTATTAACACTGCTTGTCATGTCATCAATCGTGTTTATCATCACAAGTTCCTTAAGAAAACTTCATATGAGCTTATCACTAGAAAGAAACCAAATGTTTCTTATCTACGTGTTTTTGGTGCACCTTGTTACATTCTTGATATGAATCATTCTTCCAAGTTTGCACCTAAGGCACATGAAGTTTTTCCTCTCGGTTATGGCTCAAACTCGCATATGTATCGTGTCTATAACTCTCACCACATGAAAGTTATGAAAATGGTAAATGTGTGGTTTGATGAATCTGATAGCTCTCAAAAGGAGCACCTGCCAAATGTGATAGATGAACCACTGATATTAGATGCTATTCGGCAAATGGCCATCCAGAGCGTCAAGCCTGTCGAAGGAAATGTCCCTAAATCCTCTGATGATGATGCTCCTATGACTCAAAGCAGAACTCATCAAGCCACTGCCGAAGCAAATGCTCCTTTGAATGGAAATGACAATCAAAATCCAAATGCTGATAAAAATGGCAATCCTGAAGGGAATGATGACACAAATGTTGATGCTGATGATAATGATCATCACAAACAAAATGCTCATCCTCGTGTGGCAAATCGAGTTGATCCTTCACTAATTCTCGATGAAAATGAATCTAGGTTATCAACCCACAAGTCGCTCACGCACTCGTTTGGCTAACTACTATGGCAATTTCTCCTTTGTTTCATTGGCAGAACCTATCAAGTATGAAGAAGACATGAATGATCTGGATTGGATGCATGCCATGCAAGAGGAGTTAGTGCAATTCAAATCGAATGATGTATGTGAACTGATTGAGAAACCAAATCCCAAGAAGCACAATATCATCGGCACAAAATGAATTTTCCGCAATAAGCAAGATGAAAATGGCATTGTGGTGAGAAACAAAGCACGAATTGTTGCTCAAGGGTACACTCAGGTAGAAGGTATTGATTTCGGTGAAACATATGCTCCTGTTGCACGCCTTGAGGCAATTCGCATTCTTCTCGCTTATGCAAATTACAATGACATCTTGCTTTATGAAATGGACGTGAAAAGTGCTTTCCTCAATGGTGAAATTGCTGAGGAAGTTTATGTTAGACAACCACCTGGCTTTGAACACCCTAAGTTTCCTAACAAAGTTTTCAGGTTGAAGAAAGCTTTATATGGGCTAAAGCAAGACCCTCGAGCATGGTATGACACCCCGAAGAAGTTTTTGCTCGACAAAGGGTTCAAACCAGGATCCACAGACCCCACACTTTTCACTCGTGCTGTAGACAATGATTTATTAATTTGTCAAATCTATGTGGATGATATTATCTTCGGTTGTACTAACTATGCTTGCAACTTAGAATTCGGGAAAATGATGTCCGATAAATATCAAATGTCCATGATGGGTGAACGCAAATTCTTTCTTAGACTGCAAATTCGTCAACAAGCAAATGGCATATTCATCTCTCTGGAAAAAAAAATCTGAAAGAGTGCATGAAGAAGTTCAAAATGCAAGATTCCAATTAAGGGCTATAAAACTCCAATGCCCACAAATGGTAAGCTAGATGCAGATGTGCATGGTAAGGATTACGACCAGAAAGCTTATCATTCTATGATTGGATCTCTTCTTTATCTATGTGCATCTAGACCTGACATTATGTTGAGTGTTTGCATGTGTGCCCGCTATCAAGCTGCACCGAAAGAATCGCATCACCAAGCGGTCAAGCGCATTCTGAGATATTTGGCTCACACCCCACCTTAGGTTTAAGGTATCCTAAGGGGGGCATAGTTTGATCTTGTTGGTTATTCAGACTCAGATTGGGCTGGTGACTTGGTTGATAGGAGATCTACTTCAGGGACATGTCATTTCCTCGGTAGATCATTGGTATGTTGGTCATCAAGGAAGTAGAATTGTGTATCTTTGTCTATGATTGAGGCCAAATATATTGCTGTTGGCTCTTGTTGCACTCAGTTATTGTGGATGAAGCAGACACTGAAGGACTATGGCACCAAGGTCAAGCATATCCCTCTATATTGTGATAATGAGAGTGCCATCAAAATTGCACACAATCCTGTGCAGCATTCTCGCACGCACATTTCCATCATACATCATTTTATTCGCGATCATATTGCTCGAGAGGATATCATTATCAATCACGTCAAGACCGAAGACAATCTCGCTGATATTTTCACCAAGCCTCTCGGCGAGAAAAGATTATGTGCGTTACGGTGTGAGCTAAATATCCTAGACTTCGCAAACATGCAGTAAGCTGGTCTCGGCACCCGTGCTAACACTTCCGCATCTTTGAAGGAATGGGTGCATAACACTCAAAGAGTTTGAAAATTTTGACAAAGTGAAATTTTCTTTCTGAGAGTGAATACATTAACGAGAAACTAGACTAATTGGGCGCCATGATAATTGTGCAACTCTCGGGGTCATACAGTTCTTATACGGTGGGTTACGCCACCATAGTTCTCTTTCATTGATTTTTTTTCAATCAAAAGCTTTAGTGTTTGTCCGAATGCATTTCCCTCATAGCTATTTGCTCAAATGTTTGTGATTATCCTTCTGAGTGAAATTGCTAGGACTCTATTTTCCCTCTATTCTATCTCTTCCAGTCTATGTTGTTCCGTTGCAAATGCTCAAATTTCAGCTAGAACGAAACTTTATTTGGTATCCTTGACAACGATTAAGATTCGGTCCGAACTTTAATCTGTTTTGGCGAAAGCTGTCCAAAATTTGGGGTTTCTCGCCTAAGTCAGGACGACCATCTTTTATGACGGTTGCCACGTGCAATACTTAATCTGTCAATCCATCCTAATCATTGAATCACAATTGTCTTCGCTTAAGAGTCATCTGATAAAATCCTCTGCGTGCAGTTATTTCCATTTGCCTATATAAACCACACCACTCCTTCTTCCACTTTACTCTCTCTTTCTCCTCGCCTCCACTCTGCCGAAATCGTCACCACAACGCTCCTCCTAAGAGCTCGACATCAACGACCCCTTCACCGCTTAACTACTGGAAAGTGGTCACTAGAGTCATTCCACGCTGCCGCGGCACATCTTCTTCTCCGCGTCGCCGTAGTTGCTGCACGTCAGTAAGACAGGGTACGTGTGGTTAAAACTTGAACCTCCATCCCTCATGATTCGAGTTCGTCTGTGGTTATTTATCTCCAATTTTACCGCATATCTTAGATCTAGGTTTTTACCCTTCTAGTGCGGATGTGGTTTGTAGTTATTCCTCGCATACGAATCTATCAAATCTAGGGTTTGTGTTATCTTTCGCTTGAATGATATGCCTAGCTCACTGTCTAGTATTTTCTTTGGAGCTACTAGCTCGATCTATTTGTTTCATTCATTCGAAACATCTCTCAGAGTCGGTATCTAATTCTTCCTCAAAATGCTTTTTGTTCGAAAAAACATTCGCTGAGAGCATTTGTGACTTTGTCCCCATTTTCCCTCGTACCTACACTGGTATGCGTCAGTGCTATACAAACGGTTTTTAACCCCTTTTCGCAACGACATTTGGAACCGTCACCAAGTGAGTGTGAGTGATAGGGGGGTCCTTCCCACACGACCCAAAAACCTTTGGGGATAGGGAGCTAAGATGCATATACAGTACTCCTACTCGTTTGTGCTTGCATTGCCATCGCAGTCGGTATTATGTGGTGCTACATTTATGATGTGCGGCCCATAACAAACTGTTCACTATTATAGAACGTGTATGATAGGCATTCCTAGACCGTATGCGATAATTAATTAAGAAGATTAGCTAATCATCGTACGAGTGTCGGATAGGATTATGAAACGTCGGACCGTCGTAACATCATCGTACACGACAACTATCGCACACGTTATTCTGTGGTGCAACGTTTACGATGCATACTTCATCAGAAATAGTTCATGGTTGCGAATCGTGTATGATAAGGCAACTATCACAAATGTTTATTTTGCCCTCACCATTTGTGATATTGTCTGATATCGCACACGCTTTGCAAACGACAACTATGTGCACGCTTGCACGCATTTCCTCTCTGTGAACCGTCTCAGATTATGGCGTATATCGCAAACATTTGTGTTTTACCAAGCGTGTGTGCCGTAATGACCTGGTGAGCGTAATTTTGCCGTAATTTAATTGCTTCTATATCAAATTGTACCAGATTTGAATTTAAATTTGAATGTATGCTATAGCTTTATTCATATCCATCAGGTTCAGACAATCACTGTATTATTCGATTCATAGGTACATATCAAGAATTACATAAGAACCAAATAAAGAATGATGAACCATAGTTGTATGCTTGTACTATTAAAGACGGTAAAGAAAGCGGCAAAATACATTCTGGTTGCTGAACAAGGTGAAGCGGAATGCCCATATTGTGCCCTCCTCCATGCAGAAGGCACACTAGGGTTGTACTAGAGTCGTGCGTGCCTTCTGCCTATAGTGCCCTTCACTAGTCGTGATGTCTAGTTTCACCCTTCTATTCCACCTATAGTTAGCATATGTCCAGTTTCATCCATACTGGACTTCATGAAAACATCTCCGACTGCCCATCCTTCACAATCTTCATGAAAACATCTAGATAATCATCGTGTTCTGGTAGAAATACTTTAACCTTTGCATGCCCACCAATCATGTAGTTTGAGAGGTAATCTTGAGTAAACTACTTTGGGAACCACTACAAAGGAAAAAAGATTCAGACATTGTTATCTAACACAACTCATTATGGGCAGTAAAAAGAAGGTTGCAGAGTTCTCACTTACCATCCTGCAGTTTGTAGTTGTATTGGATAAATTGTAAACAAATAGTTTAATTGCCATCTTTTGACCCATTTTACTAACAATCTTTATCATCTTCCTCACTTGATGCTGGTTCATCGATATCTCATTTCCCCATACGCAGAAAGGGTCAAAGCGCGGATCTTTACCAATGACATATGTACCTAAAAGCACCAATTTAATATTAGAAGCTAAACACCAATTACACAATGATGTAGTACAACACTCTTTTCTAATATCTTATAGCATCCAATATACTCACATATTAGATGAATTAACATCTTATATTATGGGCTGGAAGGAGTTTATTGCATTCTTACAAATTATCGGCTGATTAACTACTGTTGTATCAATGGGTTAGAGTTAGTTTGAGCTAGTCCAGGCTCAAATAGCCCTAAAGTATATCTAAACATGAGGGCCAGTTTGAGCTAGTTGCATCTATAACCCACCCAATAAAATATCCAACCCAAGAGGTGCTAATTGGAGCTAGTTCTCCTACTGCATTTATTGTCAATCCAAGTATCTTACACTGTCATCCAAACACCTCTTTGGATGGAGTTAGTTCAGGGTTAGTCATGAGCTAGAAATTAACTCTAACCTCTAGCTAAGTTGAGTATCCAAATAGGGTTGTGTTGTTGTTGTTGTTGCTGCTGTTGCTCTTCTACGTATATCTAGACATCATCAGAACATTAAGGTAACACTCTTCCTTATTGCTATGTAGCCTAGGATTGCATATGTAGACATTAAGTACAGTTCATGTTGCTATGTAGCCTCAGATGTATTACATATGACCCTAGTTAACCTAACGATAAATGGGTTGCTGATATATTCAGATAAAAGTCCGATTCACCGATTAGTCCCTTATTAGCCCCTGGCCTATATGGTACCAGCTACCGATATCCTGAAAAGTGAGCATATGATGAAACTAACCTCGAAGGAAAATAGCAGTCGTTTCCAGAATTGTCCTGTGTAGGTACATTGAGAAGCATGTTAAGCACAACAGGCTAAACATCAACCAAAATTATCCATGGCAGACAAAATAATCTCTGAAAGATAGCTTCACTGTGCAGGTTAAACCATGCTAGTAAAGCAAAACAAGTGGAAAAGTGTGTTAACTTGAATAGGCCTAACATTTAACAACAAGCAAACATAGTCATTCAAACTGGTATTGTGCCGGTCTAAGTACACTGGTTATTGTTAAATAAAAATGTGTCGGTGTACTAGAGTAGGGGTACCCTAGTATCCCGAACTTGTGCACGGGCAATTGCAGCGCCCCGCGGCAAGGCTTGCCGGATGACCGCCGAGGCCCTCCATGGTTCCTTTGGAGCCATTCAAGAACAAAGTATTTAAGCTCAGGAGACAAGGCCCCGGCAAGAGGAGCTTGCCGGGAAGGCCAACCAAGGCATTTCAAGGAACTTGCCGCGACGCGCCGCGCGTCCCGGCAAGGCCCGGTGAGCGACAAGCTTCCGGACCCGACAAGACAACAGCTGCGGCAAGGCGCTTGCCGCGGCAGGCTACCACTCTGTACCCACGCTCCAGCACATCCACCAACGTGTCGCTCTAGGGGCCTTTCCAGGCGCGCGTGGCGAGAGGCTGTGCAGCCAGCGGTGCGCGGTGGCATGCGAAGCTGACAAGACTGCCATCGTGGCGGGCGGTGGCGCCCCTGACGGTCCCTTTTTACACTGTTTGGGCGATGCAGACGGGCATTCAATGCCTTTGTCCCCTGCCATCAGGGTTAGGTAGGATGCACTGTGCAGGTAGCTGTACCAACCGCAGCTCCTTTTACATTTTTACCCTCATCTATGTTGCCACCTGTCGGTGACCCCTTTAGCATATAAAAGGAGGCCCATGTGCAACGTAGAGAGGGGGGGGGGAACCCAGAAAATAGACACGCTCGGTCTCGTTAGCAGCTAGAGTGTACTGTAGCATTCAGCGCTCCCGAGCAAGAACACAATACAATCAGACAAGCAGCAGTAGGAGTATTATCTCTCCGGAGAGCTCCGAAGCTGGGTAAACTGCTCGTGTGCTTCGCCTCGATCTGCTCTTCGTGCGATCTCCGCCCCCCACCGAACTGAAAGGGGCCCGGTCCGCCGGCCCCATAGGTGTTCGTGGATCAGTTTCCCCAACAAAGTGGAAAGGCGTGTTAACTACAAGATGCAGCAACCAAATGTAGTCATTTATAGTGGTATTGTTGAAACTGGTACTGATGAAATTGAACTGCACAGTTCATACTTGCACATATAGAACATCACCTTGTGAATAACTGGAATAAACAAGGCCTACTACGAACAACCAAAGATAGCATTTGAAACTGGACATATGCTAACTACAAACAACAAAACAATCAAATTTTTTTAAAAGAGGCATATGCTAGCTATAACAGGCTTAACAACAAGCAAATATATGCATTCCTCTCGGTATGTTTAAAGTAGGATTGATGAAATGTAATGCATAGTAAATAATTGCACATATAGAGCATCACATTGTGAACAACTAAAATAAACAAGGCATACTGCAAACAACCAGATATAGCAATTAAAACTGGACATATTCTCACTACACTACAAAAGGGACTCGACCAAACAAATCATGGGTTTCCCCCTGTGAAGAGGCAGGACAAAACAAATCATGGGTTTCCTCAGTTTTCACGGATGGCTCGTTCCCGTGGGAAGATCACGGACCCTGGATGCACTCCATGTTGTCACAGATGGGCTCCTTCCCCTTTGAAGAGCACGGCTGTAGGGTGCCCTTCCTGATGTCGCAGACGAGCTCTTTCCCCTTGGAAGAGCAGATGGGCTCTTTTCCCTTAGAAGAGCCGTAGAGGGTGCCCTCCTCGTGGTCGCCGTCGATGAGGTCTGACTTGGAAGCTGTGGATCCCAAGCCAGCGTCGCAGAATGTGTCCTTCATAAATGACAAAAGGGGCTCAATGGCGATGTAGTATGGCAAATTCTTGACAGCGAGCCAGAGGAGATCAGCGGCGGAGCCATGGATGAGATGGATGGCGGTTGAACCCGAGGGGTTGGGGGTGGGCCACTTAACCTATGACATAGCCCGCGTCAGGCCGTCGCTGTCGACGACCTCGATGTCGTAGCCGGCGTCCACGACATACACGCATACTCTAGCCCACTGATTGAGTGTCTGCGGTCAATAATGGTCGTCAGCTTCCTCGGCGACGTCGGGCGAAGAGACCGCGATACACATCTTTTGGGCCAGTCTCTCCTCGAGCTCTGATACGTCCATTTTGCATCATGTTTTCCTACTGATATTTATGTTGTTTTATTGTATAATAATGCTTTTTGGAGTGATTCTAATGCCTTTTCTCTCATAATATGCAAGGTATGCACCAAGGGGGAGAATTCTGGCAGCTGGAAATCTGGACCTGAAAAAGCTACGTCAAGCTACCTATTCTGCACAACTCCAAATGAGTTGAAACTCCAAGAGGATTTTTATGGAATATTTAATGAATATTGGAGAAAATAAGTACCAGAGGAGGGCCACCAGGTGGGCACAACCCACCTGGGTGCGCCAGGAGGCCCAGGCGCAACCTAGTGGGTGCTGCCCTCCTCAGCCCACCCCCGGTGCCCATCTTCTGGTATATAAGTCATTTTTACCTAGAAAAAAATAAGGGGAGGACATTTGCGATGAAGCACCACCGCCTCGAGGGGGAACTTGGGCAGGAGCACTTTTGCCCTCCGGTGGAGCGATTCCGCCGGGGGAATTTCCCTCCAAGAGGGGGAAATCATCGTCATCATCATCACCAACAACTCTCCCATCTTGGGGAGGGCTATGTTCATCAACATCTTCACAACACAAACTCCTCTCAATCCCTAGTTCATCTCTTGTGTTCAATCTTTGTATCAAAACTATAGATTGGTGCTTGTGGGTGACTAGTAGTGTTGATTACATGTTGTAGTTGATTACTATATGGTTTATTTGGTGGAAGATTATATGTTCAGATCCATTATGCTATTTAATACCCCTCTGATCTTGAGCATGTTTATCATTTGTGAGTAGTCACTTTCGTTCTTGAGGTCACGGGAGAAATCATGTTACAAGTAATCATGTGAATTTGATATGTGGTCGATATTTTGATGGTATGCATGTTGCCATTCTCTTAGTGGTGTCATATGAACGTCGACTACATGACACTTCACCATATTTGGGCCTAACGAAATGCATTGTGGAGTAGTTATTAGATGGTGGGTTGCGAGAGTGACAGAAGCTTAAACCCCAGTTTATGCGCTATTCTGTAAGGGACCGATTGGATCCAAAAGCATAATGCTATGGTTAGAATTTATTCTTAATACTTATCTCATAATTGCGAATGCTTGCGAGAGGGTTAATCATAAGTAGGAGGTTTGTTCAAGTAAGAACAACACCTAAGCACCGGTCCACCCACATATCAAATTATCAAAGTACCGAACACGAATTAAGCCAGCATGATGAAGGTGACTAGATGAAAATCCCGTGTACCCTCAAGAACACTTTGCTTATCATAAGAAATAGTTTTGGCTGTCCTTTGCCTCAAAAGGATTGGGCTACCTTGCTGCAATTTTGTTACTACTATTGTTACTTGCTCGTTACAAAATATCCTGCTATCAGACTACTCCGCTACTCACAATTTTAGCACTTGCAGACAGTACCTTGCTGAAAACCACTTTTCATTTCCTTCTGCTCCTCGTTGGGTTCGACACTCTTACTTATCAAAAAGGGCTACAATTGACCCCATACACTTGTGGGTCATCAAGGCAATTTTTTGGCGCCTCTGCCGGGAGTGAAGCGTGATACGTCTCCAACGTATCTATAATTTTTGATTGCTCCATGCTACTTTATCTACTGTTTTCGACTATATTGGGCTTTATTTTCCACTTCTATATTATTTTTGGGACTAACCTATTAACCGGAAGCCCAGCCCAGAATTGCTGTTTTTTTTGCCTATTTCAGTGTTTCGAAGAAACAGAATATCAAACGGAGTCCAAACGGAATGAAACCTTCGGGAACGTGATTTTCTCACCGAATGTGATCCAGGAGACTTGGACCCTACTCCAAGAAGTGCCAGAGGCGATCACGAGGGTGGAGGGCGCACCCCCCTGGGCGCCGCCCCTACCTCGTGGGCCCCCTGTTGCTCCACCGACGTACTCCTTCCTCCTATATATACCTACGTATCCCCGAACGATCAGAACAGGAGCCAAAAAACCTAATTCCACCACCGCAACCTTCTGTATCCACGAGATCCCATCTTGGGGCCTGTTCCAGAGCTCCACCGGAGGGGGCATCCACCATGGAGGGCTTCTACATCAACACCATAGCCCCTCCGATCAAGTGTGATTAGTTTACTTCAGACCTTCGGGTCCATAGCTAGTAGCTAGATGGCTTCTTTTCTCTTTTTCGATCTCAATAGAATGTTTTCCCCCTCTCTTGTGGAGATCTATTCGATGTAATCTTCTTTTTGCGGTGTGTTTGTTGAGGCCGATGAATTGTGGGTTTATGATCCAGTGTTATCTATGGAAAATATTTGATTCTTCTCTGAATTCTTTCATGTATGATTGAGTTAACTTTGCAAGTCTCTTCGAATTATCCTTTTTGGTTTGGCCAACTAGATTGGTAGTTCTTGCAATGGGAGAAGTGTTTAGCTTTGGGTTCAATCTTGGGGTGTCCTTACCCAGTGATAGAAAGGGTTGCAAGGCACGTATTGTATTATTGCCATCGAGGATAACAAGATGTTTTTTTTATCATATTGCATGAATTTATCCCTCTACATCATGTCATCTTGCTTAAGGCGTTACTCTGTTTTTAACTTAAGACTCTAGATGCATGCTGGATAGCGGTCGATGAGTGGAGTAATAGTAGTAGATGCAGAATCGTTTCGATCTACTTGTCTTGGATGTGATGCCTATATACATGATCATTGCCTAGATATGCTCATAACTATGCTCAATTCTGTCAATTGCTCAACAATAATTTGTTCACCCACCGTAGAATATCTATGCTCTTGAGAGAAGCCACTAGTGAAACCTATGGCCTCCGGGTCTATTCTCATCATATCAAACTCTATCGCTTTATTTACTTGCTTTGTTTTTACTTCGCCTTTTACTTTTTACTTTGCATCTATCTATCAAAAATACCAGAAAGATTATTTATAATCTCTATCAGATCTCACCCTCGTAAGTGACCGTGAAGGGATTGACAACCCCTAATCGCGTTGGTTGCGAGTAGCTATCGTTTTGTGTAGGTACGAGGGACTTGTGCGTGGTCTTCTTCTGGATTGATACCTTGGTTCTCAAAAACTGAGGGAAATACTTATGCTACTTTGCTGCATCATCCTCTCCTCTTCGGGGAAATCCAACGTAGTGCTCAAGAGGTAGCAAGAAGAATTTCTGGCACCGTTTCCGGGGAGGCTCACGCAAGCAAGTCAACAATACCAAGTACCCATCACAATCCCTATCTCTCGCATTACATTATTTGCCATTTGCCTCTCATTTTCCTCTCCCCCACTTCACCCTTGCCGTTTTATTCGCCCTTTATTTCCCAATCTCCTCCTCTCTTTCCAGTTTGCCTTTTTATCGTTGCCTTTTTTTGCTCGTGTGTTAGTTTGCTTGCTTGTCATCATGACTAGTCTCATATCTTCTCCGTTATCTCCTAAGAATGAAGTTCTAAATTTTAAGCAAAGGGAGGGAGAAAATCTAAAATATGCTTGGTATAGAATTTGCAATGCTCAAAATAGATCTACCAGGAAGCAATCTACTTCAATTCTTCTTCACAATTTTTACGTAGGTGCTAATCCTTGGTATAGATATATCCTTGATACCAGTACTGGAGGGAACTTTTTGGGTAGCCATACTTTTGATTCTTATAATGCTTTAATAGATATATTTGGCTCACCACCCATTTTTATTAATGGAACTACGTTAACTTTGGAGCATGTTATGCAAAGGCTTGAAAATCCTGATAAAAAGATCCATAATCAAATTACCCAATATGGATCTAAGGTAGGAATGACTTTGAAAAATATTAAAGAAAAAGAACCCATAGTTAATGAGAAAATAAATCTAGATTCCACAAGAATCGATAAACTTGAGGGTATCATTACCAACTTGGGAACCGTTTTTTCTTCCGTTCAAAACACTCCAAGTTCTTCTACTAAAATACTAAGCTTATTTATGTTCCTAAGAATAAGGGTGAATCATCTAGTAAGGAAACTGCGGATCTTAAATCTATAAGTGTTCATCCCAATCTTTTTACCATCATTAAGGGACCATTTGCTATAGATGAATTTTTCGATCTTTTGCCTGAAAATTTGACAATTACTAGGAAGAAAGAAAATTCTAAAGGAGGTATATGCCTCATTGAAGAATTTCCTACCAAAGATGGCAATACCTAGATCTATCCTTGCTTTTATGCCTAGCTAGGGGCGTTAAACGATAGCGCTTGTTGGGAGGCAACCCAATTTTATTTTGTGTTTTTTGTTTTTGCTTCTGTTTAGGAATAAATAATCCATCTATCCTGAGTTTGGATGTGGTTTTATCTTTTAATTAGTGTTTGTGCCAAGTAGAACCTATAGGATAACCTACGATGATAGTTGATTTGATTCTGCTGAAAAACAGAAACTTTGCACGCACGAATATAATTTTGTTAAATCACAGGAACGTTCATTTGCGTTGATTCTTTTTTATGCTGTTCAATAAACAAATTCTACAGGACTTCCTATTTTGGTAGAATTTGTAGAGTTCCAGAAGTTTGCGTTAGTTACAGATTGCTACAGACTGTTCTGTTTTTGACAGATTCTGTTTTACGGGTGTTGTTTGCCTATTTTGATGAATCTATGGCTAGTAAAATAGTTTATAATCCATAGAGAAGTTGGAATACAGTAGGTCTAAAACCAATATAAATAAATAATGATTTCATTACAGTACCTTAAGTAGTTCTTTGTTTTCTTTCCCTAACGGAGCTCACGCGATTTCTGTTGAGTTTTGTGTTGTGAAGTTTTAAAGTTTTGGGTAAATTCTTTTGATGGATTATGGAACAAGGAGTGGCAAGAGCCTAAGCTTGGGGATGCCCATGGCACCCCCAAGATAATCCAAGGACACCAAAAAGTCAAAGCTTGGGGATGCCCCGGAAGGCATCCCCTCTTTCGTCCACTTCCATCGGTAATTTACTTGGAGCTATATTTTTATTCACCACATGATATGTGTTTTGCTTGGAGCGTCTTGTATTATTTGCATCTTTGCTTGTTAGTTTACCACAATCATCCTTGCTGTACACACCTTTTGAGCCATACATGATTTGGAATTTGTTAGAATACTCTATGTGCTTCACTTATATCTTTTGAGCTTGATAGTTTTGCTCATGGTGCTTCACTTATATCTTTTGAGCGTAATAATTTTTGCTCTAGTGCGTCACTTATATCTTTTAGAGCACGGTGGTGGATTTGTTTTAAAGAAACTATTGATCTCTCATGCTTCACTTAGATTATTTTGAGAGTTGTTAATAGCATGCTAATTCACTTAATGTTAATATACTTGGTGTTCAAGATATGTGAAACTTTCTTTTGAGTTTGTTGAATACTAAGATAAGTTTGATGCTTGATAATTGTTTTGAGATATCAAGATGGTGATATTAGAGTCATGATAGTTAAGTAGTTATGGATTCAAAGAATACTTGTGTTGAAGTTTGTGATTCCCGTAGCATGCACGTATGGTGAACCGTTATGTGATGAACTCGGAGCATGATTTATTTATTGATTGTCTTCCTTATGAGTGGCGGTCAGGGACGAGCGATGGTCTTTTCCTACCAATCTATCCCCCTAGGAGAATGCGCGTAATACTTTGCTTTGATAACTTCTAGATTTTTGCAACAAGTATATGAGTTCTTTATGACTAATGTTGAGTCCATGGATTATACGCACTTTTCCCATCCTTCCACATTTGCTAGCCTCTCTAATACCGTGCACTTTTCGCTGGTATCATACACCCACCATATACCTTACTCAAAACAGCCACCATACCTACCTATCATGGCATTTCCATAGCCATTCTAAGGTATATTTCCATGCAACTTTCCACAATTCCGTTTATTATGACACGCTCCATCATTGTCATATTGCTAGCATGATCATGTAGTTGACATCGTATTTGTGGTAAAGCCACCGTTCATAATTCTTTCATACATGCCACTCATGATTCATTGCATATCCTGGTACACCGCCGGAGGCATTCATATAGAGTCATACTTTGTTCTAAGTATCGAGTTGTAATTGTTGAGTTGTAAGAAAAATAAAAGTGTGATGATCATCATTATTAGAGCATTGTCCCAAGTGAGGAAAGGATGATGGAGACTATGATTCCCTCATAAGTCGGGATGAGACTCGGGACAAAATAAAAAAAAAGAGGCCAAAAAAAGAGAAAGGCCCAAATAAAAAAAATGATGAGAGAAAAATAGAGAAGGGACAATGCTACTATCCTTTTACCACACTTGTGCTTCAAAGTAGCACCAAGATCTTCATGATAGAGAGTCTCTCATTTTGTCACTTTCATATACTAGTGGGAATTTTTCATTATAGAACTTGGCTTGTATATTCCAATGATGGGCTTCCTCAAAATGCCCTAGGTCTTCGTGAGCAAGCGAGTTGGATGCACACCCACTTAGTTTCTTTTGTAGAGCTTTCATATACTTATAGCTCTAGTGCATCCGTTGCATGGCAATCCCTACTCACTGACATTAATATCTATTGATGGGCATCTCCATAGCCCGTTGATACGCCTAGTTGATGTGAGACTATCTTCCCTCTTTTTGTCTTCTCCACAACCACCCTTCTATTCCACCTATAGTGCTATATCCATGGCTCACGCTCATGTATTGCGTGAAGATTGAAAAAGTTTTGAGAATGTCATAAGTATGAAACAATTGCTTGGCTTGTTATCGGGGTTGTGGATGATTTAAATATTTTATGTGGGGAAGATGGAGCATAGCCAGACTATATGATTTTGTAGGGATAACTTTCTTTGGCCATGTTATTTTGAGAAGACATGATTGCTTTGATTAGTATGCTTGAAGTATTATTATTGTTATGTCAATATGAACTTTTGTCTTGAATCTTTCGGATATGAATATTCATATCACAATTAAGAAGATTTACATTGAAATTATGCCAAAGTATCACTCCGCATCAAAAATTATTTTTTATCATTTACCTACTCGAGGACGAGCATGAATTAAGCTTGGGGATGCCTGATACGTCTCCAACGTATCTATAATTTATGATTGCTCCATGCTATTTTATCTACTGTTTTGGACTATATTGGGCTTTATTTCCACTTTTATATTATTTTTGGGACTAACCTATTAACCGGAGGCCCAGCCCAGAATTGCTGTTTTTTTGCCTATTTCAGTGTTTCGAAGAAACAGAATATCAAACAGAGTCCAAATGGAATGAAACCTTCGGGAACGTGATTTTCTCACCGAACGTGATCCAGGAGACTTGGACCCTACTCCAAGAAGTGACAGAGGCGGTCACGAGGGTGGAGGGCGCGCCCCCTACCTCGTGGGCCCCCTGTTGCTCCACCGGAGTACTCCTTCCTCCTATATATACCCACGTATCCCCGAACGATCAAAACAGGAGCCAAAAAACCTAATTCCACCGTCGCAACCTTCTGTATCCACGAGATCCCATCTTGGGGCCTGTTCTGGAGCTCCGCCGGAGGGGGCATCCACCACAGAGGGCTTCTACATCAACACCATAGCCCCTCCGATGAAGTGTGAGTAGTTTACTTCAGACCTTCGGGTCCATAGCTAGTAGCTAGATGACTTCTCCTCTCTTTTTGGATCTCAATACAATGTTCTCCCCCTCTCTTGTGGAGATTTATTCGATGTAATCTTCTTTTTGCGGTGTGTTTGTTGAGACCGATGAATTGTGGGTTTATGATCCAGTATTATCTATGGAAAATATTTGATTCTTCTCTGAATTCTTTTATGTAAGATTGAGTTATCTTTGCAAGTCTCTTCGAATTATCCTTTTTGGTTTGGCCAACTAGATTGGTAGTTCTTGCAATGGGAGAAGTGTTTAGCTTTGGGTTCAATCTTGCGGTGTCCTTACCAAGTGACAGAAAGGGTTGCAAGGCACGTATTGTATTGTTGCCATCGAGGATAACAAGATGGGGTTTTTATCATATTGCATGAATTTATCCCTCTACATCATGTCATCTTGCTTAAGGCGTTACTCTGTTTTTAACTTAATACTCTAGATGCATGCTGGATAGCGGTCGACGAGTGGAGTAATAGTAGTAGATGCAGAATCATTTTGATCTACTTGTCTTGGACATGATGCCTATATACATGATCATTGCCTAGATATGCTCATAACTATGCTCAATTCTGTGAATTGCTCAACAATAATTTGTTCACCCACCATAGGATATCTATGCTCTTGAGAGAAGCCACTAGTGAAACCTATGGCCCCCGGGTCTATTCTCATCATACCAAACTCTATCGCTTTGTTTTTACTTTGCCTTTTACTTTTCACTTTGCATCTATCTATCAAAAATACCAAAAATATTATTTATCATCTCTATCAGATCTCACCCTTGTAAGTGACCGTGAAGGGATTGACAACCCCTAATCGCGTTGGTTGCGAGTAGCTATCGTTTTGTGTAGGTACGAGGGACTTGTGCGTGGTCTCCTACTGGATTGATACCTTGGTTCTCAAAAACCGAGGGAATTACTTACGCTACTTTGCTGCATCTTCCTCTCCTCTTCGGGGAAATCCAACGCAGTGCTCAAGAGGTAGCAAAGCGCTCTTGGTAAGTGGAAATTGGCAAGGAAACATTATTACTACGTGCTGAAATTTATTGTCACTTGCTACTATGGAAAACAATTCTTTGAGGGGTTTGTTTGGGGTATCTTCACCTCGACCGGAACCACGATTAGTTACCCCTCAACCTACTGCACCTACTGAAAATACTGAATATGAAATTCCTTTGGGTATGTTAGAGCAACTGCTAGCTAATCCTTATGCAGGAGATGGAACCGAACATTCTGATATGCACTTGATATATGTGGATGAAATTTGTGGATTATTTAAGCTTGTAGGTTTGCCCGGAGATGAAGTTAAGGAGAAGGTTTGCCCTTTATCTTTGAAGGGAAAATCATTGACATGGTATAGGCTATGCGATGGTACTGGATCTTGGAACTGGAACCGTTTGAAATTGGAATTTCATCAGAAATTTTATCCTATGCATCTAGTTCATCATGATCGGAATTATATATATAATTTTTGGCCTCGTGAAGGAGAAAGTATCGCTCTAGCTTGGGGGACGCTTAAGTCAATGTATATTCATGCCCCAATCATGAGCTCTCGAGAGAAATTATTATTCAGAATTTTTATGTTCGACTTTCTCGTAATGATCAATCCATGCTCGATACTTCCTGTAGTGGTTCTTTTATGAAGAAGACTATTGAACTCCGGTGGGATCTTTTAGAAAGAATTAAACACAACTCTGAAGATTGGGAACTCGACGAAGGTAATGAGTCAGGTATTGAACCTAAGTTTGATTGTGTTAAATCTTTTATGAATATCGATGCTTTTCGAAAGTTTAGCACTAAATATGGACTTGACTTTGAGATAGTAGCTTCCTTTTGTGATTCTTTTGCTACTCATGTTGATCTCCCTAAGGAGAAGCGGTTTAAATATCTCCCACCAATTAAACAAGAAATTAAAGAACCGGTAAAAGCTAAAGAAGAAACTATCATTTACAATGCTGATCCAGTTGTTCCCACTGCTTATATTGAAAAAACACCTTTTCCTGTTAGGATGAAGGAACACGCTAAAGATTCAACTATGGTTAAGAAAAGTTATCTTAGAACACCCAAACCATCTAAACCAATCAAAGTTGAACCTAGCGTTGCTATGGTTAAAGATCTCTTAGTTGATAATATTGATGAGCATGTCATTTACTTCTATGATGAAGCTTCTATAATTGCAAAACTTGAAGGAAAGGATAAACATAGACCAGTTGTGGGCATGCCTGTTGTCTCAGTTAAGATAGGAGATCACTGTTATCTTGGGTTATGTGACCTAGGTGCTAGTGTAAGTGCTATTCCTTCCTCCTTATATCAATAAATTAAAGATGAAATAGCACCTACTGAAATAAAAGACATATATGTTACTATTAAACTTGCTAATAGAGATACTATATCACCAATTAGGATTCTTAGAGATGTTGAAGTCTTGTGTGGGAAAATAAAATACCCTACTAATTTTCTTGTTCTTAGCACCCCACAAGATGACTTTTGTCCCATTATTTTTGGTAGACCTTTCTTGTACACCGTCAATGCTAAAATAGATTGTGAGAAACAAACTGTCGGTGTTAGCTTTGATGATGAATCTCATGAGTTTAATTTTTCCAAGTTTAGTAGACAACCTCATAAGAAAGGTTTGCCTAGTAAGGATGAAATTATTGGTCTTGCTTCTATTGTCGTGCCTCCTACTGATCCTTTGGAATAATATTTTCTAGACCATGAAAATGATTTGCATATGTGTGAAAGAAATGAAATAGATAGAATCTTTTTCCAACAGCCACCTCTGCTTAAACACAATTTTCCTATTGAAACTCTAGGAGGTCCTCCTCCACCTAAAGGTGATCCTATGTTTGAACTAAAACAATTACCAGACACTTTGAAATATGCTTATCTTGATGAAAAGAAGATATATCCTGTTAATATTAGTGCTAACCTTTCAAAACATGAAGAAGAAAGATTATTGAAAGTTCCGAGGAAGCACGGGGCTGCTATTGGATATACTCTTGATGATCTTAAGGGCATTAGTACCACTCTATGTCAGCACAAGATTAATATGGAACCCGATGCTAAACCCGTTGTTGATCACCAACGTCGGTTAAATCCGAAAATGAAAGAAGTGGTAAGAACGGAAATATTGAAACTTCTGGAAGCAGATATAATCTATCCTATAGCTGATAGTAGATGGGTAAGTCCTGTTCATTGTGTCCCTATGAAAGGAGGTATTACTGTTGTTCCTAATGATAAGAATGAGCTTATTCCTCAAAGAATTGTCACGGGCTATAGAATGGTATTGATTATAGAAAATTAAATAAAGCTACTAGAAAAGATCATTAGCCTCTGCCTTTTATCGATCAAATGTTAGAAAGATTATCTAAGCACACACATTTTTGCTTCCTTGATGGATACTCTGGCTTTTCACAAATACCTGTTTTACAATCTGATCAAGAAAAGAGCACTTTACTTGTCCTTTTGGAACATTTGCTTATAGACGTATGCCTTTCGGTTTATGTAATGCACCTGTTACCTTTCAAAGATGTATGAATGCTATATTCTCTGATTTTTGTGAATAGATTGTTGAGGTTTTCATGGATGACTTTTCTGTTTATGGGAAGTCTTTTGATGATTGTTTAAGCAATCTTGATCGAGTCTTGCAGAGATGTGAACAAACAAATCTTGTCTTGAATTGGGAGAAGTGCCACTTTATGGTTAATGAAGGTATTGTCTTGGGCCAAAAAATTTGTGAAAGAGGCATTGAGGTGGACAAAACCAAGGTTGATGCAATTGAGAAAATGCCATGTCCTAAAGATATCAAAGGTATTCGTAGTTTCCTTGGTCATGCTGGTTTCTATAGGAGGTTTATCAAAGAAAGGATATTCCCTTTGTGTTTGATGATGATTGCATGGAAGCCTTTGAAACACTAAAGAAAGCCTTAATTACTGCACCTGTTGTTCAACCACCTAATTGGAACTTGCCTTTTGAGATTATGTGTGATGCTAGTGATTATGCTGTTGGTGCTGTTCTAGGACAAAGAGTTGATAAGAAACTAAATGTTATTCATTATGCTATAAAAACTCTAGACAGTGCTCAACGAAACTATGCTACTACCGAAAAAGAATTCTTAGCAGTGGTGTTTGCTTGTGATAAATTCAGATCTTACATTGTTGATTCTAAAATAATTGTTCACACCGATCATGCTGCTATAAAATATCTTATGGAAAAGAAAGATGCTGAACCTAGACTCATTAGGTGGGTTCTTCTGCTACAAGAATTTGATTTGCATATTACTGATAGGAAAGGAGCAGAGAACCCCGTAGCTGATAACTTGTCTGGACTTGAAAATATTCTTGATGACCCACAACCAATTAATGATAGCTTCCCTAATGAACAACTAGCTGCAATAAATGTTTCTCATAATACACCTTGGTATGCTGACTATGCTAATTATATTGTTGCTAAATACATACCACCTAGCTTCACATACCAACAAAAGAAAAAAAATTCTTCTATGATTTAATACATTACTTTTGGGATGACCCACATCTTTATAAAGAAGGAGTAGATGGTATTATTAGATGTTGTGTACCTGAGCATGAACAGGAACAAATCCTACGGAAATGTCACTCCGAAGCTTATGGAGGACATCACGCGGGAGACAGAACCGCTCATAAGGTATTGCAATCTGGTTTTTAGTGGCCTACTCTCTTCAAGGATGCCCGTAAGTTCGTCTCATCATGTGATGAATGCCAAAGAATAGGTAATATCGGTAAGCGTCAAGAAATGCCTATGAATTATTCACTTGTTGTTGAACCATTTGATGTGTGGGGATTTGACTTCATGGGACCTTTTCCTTCCTCTAATGGGTATACACATATTTTGGTTGCTGTTGATTATGTTACTAAGTGGGTAGAATCTTTTCCAACTAGTAGTGCGGATCACAACACCTCTATTAAAACGCTTAAGGAAGTTATTTTCCCAAGGTTTGGAGTCCCTGGATATTTGATGACTGATGGTGGTTCACACTTTATTCATGGTACTTCCCGTAAAATGCTTGCTAAGTGTGATGTTAACCATAGAATTGCTCACCTTATCATCCTCAGTCTAGTGGTCAAGTTGAACTTAACAATAGAGACATCAAAATAATCTTACAAAAGACTGTTAATAGGTCCCAGAAGAATTGGTCTAAGAAATTAGATGATGCACTTTGGGCTTATAGAACAGCTTACAAAAATCCTATGGGTATGTCTCCATATAAAATGGTTTATGGAAAAGCTTGTCATTTACCTCTTGAGTTAGAACACAAAGCATTTTGGGCAACAAAAGAACTCAAATATGATTTCAATCTTGCTGGAGAAAAGAGGTTATTTGATATTAGTTCATTAGATGAATGGAGAACCCAGGCTTATGAAAATGCTAAGTTACTCAAAGAAAAAGTTAAAAGATGGCATGATAAAAGAATCCAAAAGCGTGATTTCAAAGTAGGAGAATATGTTCTTTTGTACAACTCTCGTTTCAGATTCTTTGCAGGAAGACTCCTCTCCAAATGGGAAGGACCCTATGTCATCTAGGAGGTCTATCGATCCCGAGCTATCAAAATAAATAATGCCAAAGGGACTAACCCAAAGGTTATCAATGGCAACGAATAAAACACTATATCTTAGGTACGCCCATTAATGTTGAAAGCAATGTTATCCAAACTTTGACACCGGAAGAACACATAAAAGAGTCCTTCCGGAACACTCCAGAATTGTGGAAATAAGGAGGTACGTGATACGGTAAGTAAACGGACTCCGAAAAATCCACAAAAACATTTTTCAGTTTTGGAATATTTAGAAAATTTGGAAAATAAGAAACTTCCAGGAAAGTGACCCTAGTGGGCACGATACACCAGGGCGCGTCAGGCATGCCTGGGGCACCCAGGTGGGCAGTGCCCACCTCGAGTACTTTCCGGTCTCCATTTCTCTTCCGTTCTGCTTGTTCCCCAAGATAAAAAATCTATATATACCTCGCTAACTTGTTAACCTCCATATTGCAGAGAAATCTCCTGTTTTCTTTTCTTGCAGCTTTCCCGTCAGATTTGAAATTATGTCGTCCCAAGACTCGGAGGGTGAGAGCTATGTTGCTGACCTAATCACAAACCCCAAATCCTATGGGATGTGAGGCACTATTGCTAGACCTCCGAAGAAGATGAAGATGACTCGGTTCCTCCCCGGTACAAAAACGAAAGCATGGAGGCATTATGCAAGAGGATAATAAAACTCGAGATAGATAACGACGAGTTGAGGATATATAATTTTATTCTCCATCAGAACCTGGAGGAAACAAAGGGCAAACCCTCTACTTTTTCACCACCACCATCTACTTCATCACCACTATCTTCTTCATCACCCCCAAAAGAAAACTGAGTATTGGGTATGGGCACTCCCCTTAGCTTTCGCCAAGCTTGGGGGAGGTGCCCCGATATTGTATCAATCTCCACTATCTTTTGCCTTTATTTTCTTAGTTCTATCAATGGTTATCTTTTGCTTTTAGATGAATAAAAGTTTAGTTCGATCCTTTCTTTTAATGAGTTTTCTTAGTGATCAATCCTTGTAATCGTGTGCAAGATATAATAAAGTTTAGTTTGAGTTTTGTCTTCTTTACTTTCTTGCTGCAATAAAAAGAAAGGAAATAAAAGAAAAATATCATATGCTAATCTTATGGTAAGTGATGACATTACATAAGGAAAAGTATAAGTAGAAAATTTATTGTAGATTGACAAACATAGCATTGGTCAATGATGCAACACATGAAAGAATTAATAAGGGAAGAGAAGATTCACATATAAATACACTATCATGGAAATCTTTTGTGATTGTGAGCACCCATCAAAATATTATATGCCAAAATTGTTGACGTTGGACAAGGAAGACAACTTAATGATTTACGTTTGTTCATATTCACATAGAATCCATATTGTCATAGATCCTTTAACATGTGGTGCTTGCCCCTATCTTTGCTAGCCAAAAATTCCGCACTAAGTAGAGATACTACTTGTGCATCCAAAACCCTTAAACCCTATCTTGTTTTAGAGTCCACCATACCTACCTATGGATTGAGTAATATCCTTCAAGTAAGTTGTCATCGGTGCAAAAAAGGGCAATAAAAATTGCGTATAAAAATGTGAGTTCATTTAGTGTAAGGGAAAATTGAGCGTTGTATGAACTTGTAATGGTGAAGAATAAAAGCGACAGACTGCATAATAAAGGTTGCCATCACAAGGGGCAATATAACATGACGTTCTCTCGCACTAAGGGGTTGAGCATACAAACAAAAAGCGCATGGCAACCTCTGCTTCCCTCTGCGAAGGGCCCATCTTTTACTTTCATGTATTTACTTCTATGCAAGAGTCAAAGTTTTTCTCTCTATTCCTTTTATTTTTCTCCTTTGGCAAGCATCATGTGGTGAGGAAAGATCTAGGCACATATGTCCAGTTGAATATGGGTGGCATAAGTTATTATTGTTGACATCACCCTTGAGGTGAGTGTGTTGGGAGGTGAAACTATAAGCCCCTCTCTTTATTTGTGTCTGGTTGAACATTTTTCTCATGTGTACGCGGTGAGTGTTAGCAATCATAGAAGATTAAATGATGGTTGAGTATGTGGACTTGCCTAAAGGCCCCGATACGTGACCCTTCCTGAAAAGATGATGAAATGTAGTTGCAAAGTTGACTAAGACCATAGTTTGTCGGTTTCCAATAGAGTTTATGCTTTATACTTCAATGTTGTGATGAATTGTCACTTGTTCATGAGAAGTCTATGATAAAAGTTCTATAATAAAAGTTTTATAAAGTTTGTTGCTATTATAATAAGTCACATGATGCTGCTATGTCCATATTTTTGTTTTTATCGACACCGCTCTCTCTCTAAGCATGTGGACATGTTTTTCGATTCCGGTTTTCGCTTGAGGACAAGCGAGGTCCAAGCTTGAAGGAGTTGATATGTCCATTTTGCATAATGCTTTCCTACTGTTATTTATGTTGTTTTATTGTATAATAATGCTTTTTGGAGTGATTCTAATGCCTTTTCTCTCATAATATGCAAGGTATGCACCACGTGGGAAAATTCTGGTAGCTGGAAATCTGGACCTAAAAAAGCTACGTCAAGCTACCTATTTTTCACAACTCCAAATGAGCTGAACCTCCCAGAGGATTTTTTATGGAATATTTAATGAATATTGGAGCAAATAAGTACCATAGGAGGGCGACCAGGTGGGCACAACCCACCTGGGCGCGCCAGGAGGCCCAGGCGCGCCCTGGTGGGTGCTGCCCTCCTCGGCCCACCTCCGGTGCCCATCTTCTGGTATATAAGTCATTTTGACCTAGAAAAAATAAGGGGAGGACATTCGGGACGAAGCGCCGCTGCCTCGAGGAGGAACTTGGGCAGGAGCACTTTTGCCCTCCGGCGGAGCGATTCCGCCGGGGGAACGTCCCTCCCGGAGGGGGAAATCATCGTCATCATCATCACCAACAACTCTCCCATCTTGGGGAGGGCTATCTTCATTAACATATTCAGAACACCAACTCCTCTCAAACCCTAGTTCATCTCTTGTGTTCAGTCTTTGTATCAAAACTATAGATTGGTGCTTGTGGGTGACTAGTAGTGTTGATTACATCTTGTAGTTGATTACTATATGGTTTATTTGGTGGAAGATTATATGTTCAGTCCATTATGTTATTTAATACCCCTCTGATATTGAGCATGTTTATCATTTGTGAGTAGTCACTTTCATTCTTGAGGTCACGGGAGAAATCATGTTGCAAGTAATCATGTGAATTTGATATGTGTTTGATATTTTGATGGTATGTATGTTGCCATTCTCTTAGTGGTGTGATGTGAACGTCGACTACATGACACTTCACCATATTTGGGCCTAAGGGAATGCATTGTGGAGTAGTTATTAGATGGTGGGTTGTGAGAGTGACAGAAGCTTAAACCCCTGTTTATGCGCTATTCCGTAAGGGACCGATTGGATCCAAAAGTTTAATGCTATGGTTATAATTTATTCTTAATACTTATCTCGTAGTTGCGGATTTTTGCGAGAGTGTTAATCATAAGTAGGAGGTTTGTTCAAGTAAGAACAACACCTAAGCACCGGTCCACCCACATATCAAATTATCAAAGTACCGAACACGAATTAAGCCAACATGATGAAAGTGACTAGATGAAATTCCCGTGTACCCTCAAGAACACTTTGCTTATCATAAGAAACCATTTTGGCCTGTCCTTTGCCTTAAAAGGATTGGGCTACCTTGCTGCACTTTTGTTACTACTATTTTTACTTGCTCGTTACAAAATATCCTGCTATCAGACTACTCCGCTACTCACAAGTTTTGCGCTTCCAGACAGTAACTTGATGAAAACCACTTGTCATTTCCTTCTGCTCCTCGTTGGGTTCGACACTCTTACTTATCGAAAAAGGCTACAATTGACCCCATACACTTCTGGGTCATCAAGCTCCACGGGAAGCGTAGCCGGGCTTAGGCCGCGGCGCTCTACAGTGGGGGATGGGGATCTTTGCGAAAGGGGGCATTTGGCAGGCGTCATCTAAGAAACTCAGGGTGGCCTGGGTATGGAGATCGGTGGGTAATCTGCATGGGCAAACCGACATATGTTAACAATGGAGGTCTTGCGGCGGCGGCGGCGGGGACCTTGCTAGGGTTTTGATCGAGGGAGGGTGTGTGTGTGCGCGCGCGCGTGCCCGAGGAGGTTTTGGTGTGTGTGTGTGTGTGTTTGTGTTTGTGTGTGTGTGTGTGGAGGGGGGGGGGTGTTGATGCAAGGTAGAACCCTAGATGCCCGATCTTTCACATTTGGAGGGAATACTACCAAAAACACGAAGAACACGAGAGGGGAAACGAGGGAAACACGAGAGAAATCACTCAACCAACGAGAGATAGTCACACATATGCTAGATCCTCGAAACACAAAGAGTGATACACGATTCAAAGTCAACAAGGGACGATACAAAGGTCTTCTCCATGAGGAGGTCTTGAAGGGTCTTCCCATAAAGGGGTCTTGAATCCGCCTGGGGGTTCTTCTCCCAAGAGGTGCTCGACTCCTATGGAGAAGTAACCAAGTGGATGAGCAAAGCTCTATCTCAAATATGAGCTATCACATTGCTAACCCTAGAAAGATGGCGGATGATGTCTATTTATAGTCTAAGTGGACGAAATGGTAAGTGGCTTCGGCCCAACACACGGGCGGTCACACAGGCGTCGGACGTCTGACGGTCACCGGTTGTCCGAAGGCTCGCGAGGGTCCGGACGTCCGATGCCGGTCGGGCATTCGATGTTTCGGCTCTGGTCAGGACTTGTCGGTCGTTCGGTCGTTCGGTCATCCGGACGTATCCATTCTTCCGATGTTTTGGCTCGGGTGTGGTAGTGCCGGTCGTCCAGAGAGGCTCGCTCGTCCGGGCGCTGGGAGGTGTCGGACGTCCGGTCGGTGTCGGTCGTCCGACCGCTGTAGCATGCGATGGCTAGGACTTGGCTGGTCGATTGGAGCCTCTAGGCGTCGGACGTCCGAGAGGCGTCGGTTGTCCGATGACTGAGAGTTTCGAGCGGTCCTTCTTCTTGTCCATTGAACTTGGTGTCCTCACCATCTTGTCCGTTGGGTGCAGCTAGTCCATGGCTTCCCTCCAAATACCTGATCACACATAGGGTCTCCACATGAGGTAGTAGCCATGTCTCATAGGTAGAAAGTGGTAGTTCGGAGAGGAGCGAGTTCACCTTATCTTCGATAGCCTTTGCTCGAGCTCTTGTCATTAGTCCAAGTGGTGATGTGGGAGATGTAGATACATCCATGGGGATGATCGTGGGATGCCCCACATCATCTCCCCCCATTGGGAAAGATCCGACCTCGGATCAAAAGTTTCATCACCATGGTATGGCGAGAGGTCTTTGACATTGAAGATGTCGCTCATGTTGTACTTGTCGCTTGGTAGGTCGATCTTGTAAGCATTGTTGTTGTAGCGTGCTAGCACCTTGAAGGGTCCATTGGCTCGTGGGAGAAGTTTTGATTTGCGTTCATTGGGGAAGCGGTCCTTGCGAAGGTGTAGCCACACAAGATCTCTGATGTTGAATATCATGGGTTGCTTGTTGATGTTGAGCTTGGTCGCGAGTCGTTGTACTTGGCGCTCGATGGTGAGCCTTGTATCTTCATGCATCTTCTTGAGGTAGCTTGCTCGTGCACTCACATCCATGTTGGTGCGCTCTTGTAGTGGAAGAAGAAGAATGTCCAATGGGGACAACGGGTTGAAGCCGTAGATGACCTCGAAGGGGGACTTGCCGGTAGTCAAATGTCTTGCGTGGTTGTAGGCGTACTCGGCGATGGGTAGGCACTCCTTGATGTTCCTCTTGATCAACACGCGATGTAGAGTGGAGAGTGTTCGGTTCGTCACCTCCGTTTGGCCGTCGGTTTGAGGATGGTATGCCGAAGAGAACAAAAGCTTGACTTTGAGATTGGCGCATAGAGTCTTCCAAAAGTAACTCAAGAACTTGACGTCACGGTCCGAGACAACCGTATTTGGCATTCCATGTAGGCGCAAGATTTCCCTACAAAAAAGATTTGCAATATGTGAAGCATCGTCTCTTATTGCATGGGATAAAATGACCCATCTTAGAGAATCGGTCCACAACAACAAACACTGAATCCTTTCCATTTTGAGTTCTAGGCAAACCAAGTACAAAGTCCATGCTAGCGTCTTCCCAATGTTGATAAGGAATAGGAAGAGTCATGTAAAGACCATGGGATTGAGCTTTTGACTTAGCTTTGCGACATGTAGAGCATCGGTTGGTGAAGCGTGAGATGTCGCGGAACATCTTGGGACAAATATAGTTCTTGGAGAGCATAGAGAATGTCTTGTCGCGTCCAAAGTGTCCCATGAGTCCGCCTCCATGAGCCTCTTGCAAAAGGAGTAAACGAAGAGAAGACTCGGGAGTGCAAAGTTTGTTAGCTCTCATAAGATAATCATCCTTGATGTAATATCGTTCCCAAGATGTATGCGTCAAACATTTGGCATAAGGAATAGCAAAACTAGGATCATGCGCATACAAGTCTTTTATGTGCTCAAATCCAATGACATTCAATTCAAGTTTAGTGACAAGCGTGCATATGCGGGAAAGAGCATCCACCACTACATTTTCCTTACCTTTGATGTACTTGATGACATAAGGAAAAGACTCAATGAATTCACTCCACTTAGCATGACGCTTGTTCAACTTAGTTTGACCCTTTAAGTACTTAAGCGTTTCATGATCGGTATGAATGATAAATTCATGAGGGCGAAGATAATGTGCCTATTCACGCAAAACTCTCACTAAAGCATATCGCTCTTTGTCATAGATAGGATAATTGAGTTGCGCTCTAGAAAGTTTCTCACTAAAGTATGCTATGGGGCACTTTTCTTGCGTTATCACACCTCCTATGCTGTTACCACTAGAATCACAATGAATCTCAAAAGTTTTGTCAAAGTTTGGAAATGCAAGCACAGGAGCATGAGTAAGCAAATTTTTAAGCTCATTAAATGCAGTATCTTGGGATGGTCCCCAAACAAATGGCACATTTTTCTTACTCAAAGAATGTAAAGGTGAAGCTATGGTGCTAAAGTCCTTCACAAAGCGACGATAGAAACCGGCTAAACCAAGAAAACTACGCACTTGTTGCAAGTTAGTTGGTTGGGGCCAAGTTTTAATAGCATGGATCTTAGATTCATCTACATGAACACCCTTAGAAGACACAAGAAAACCCAAGAAAACAAGCTTATCAACACCAAAAAGGCATTTGTCCATATTAGCATAAAGTCGCTCTTTCCTATGGGTTTGCAACACAGTTCTAAGATGGGTGACATGATCTTTGAGGGATTTGCTAAAGACAAGAATATCATCAAAATAGACCACAACAAATACACCTATATAGGGAGGAAGAACAAAGTGCATGACTCGCATGAAAGTACCGGGTGCTTCGGATAAGTCCATTGGCATAAATAGCCATTCATATAAGCCAAATTTTGTCTTAAATGCGGTTTACATTCATCACCTTCTTGGATGCGTATTTGATAGTAGCCACTCTTAAGATCAATCTTAGAGAAAATGGCGGCTCCGCTAAGCTCATCAAGCATATCATCTAAGCGTGGAATAGGGTAACGATATCTAATGGTGATAGCATTGATGGGACGGCAATCAGAAACCATGCGATAAGTACCGTCTTTCTTTGGAACAAGTATTACCGGAACGACACAAAGACTCAAGCTTTCACGTACTTGACCGTTGTCGATGAGTTATTGTACTTGCCGTTGGATCCCCTTAGTTTCCTCGGGGTTGACGCGGTAGGGAGCCTTGTTAGGTAGAGGTGCTCTGGGGATGAGGTCGATTCGGTGATCAATGCCTCATAGGGGAGGTAGACCCGGAGGTAGCTCATCGGGGAAAACATCTTGGAATTCCGGCAAAAGAGAAGACAACACTAAAGGTAGATCGTGAGAGGTGTTAGTTTTTGGTGCCTCGTCCTTGCACACGAGGACATAGTGCATAACACTTGATGGGTTCTCACACACTTCTCTCATCTCACTTTTGGTGGCAAATAGGACTAAGTTCTTCTTGTCGCTCGTCGTGGAGGAACTTGATTTTGGCTTGTGGAGCTCACTCTCTTTTGGGTGGGTCACTCTCCCACTCATTTCTCCATGATGGGTGGCTTGCTTGTCGGCGATCACTTGACTTGGAGACATAGGTCATAGCACGTACTCCTTTCTTTTCATCTTGAAGCTATAGTGATTGGTACGCCCGTTGTGGATGATGCCATGGTCGACCAAGAAGGAGGTGGCAAACGGACATCAGGACGACATCACACTCCAAAGTGTCTTCATATGCTCCAATATTGAAGGAGACTTTGACCATATGCTCAACTTGGATAGTGCCAGAATCGCTTAGCCATTGAACCTTGTAGGGGTGCGGGTGCTTCATTTTCACCAATTGGAGCTTGGAGCATAGTTCTTCACTTGCGAAGTTGTGGCAACTACCTCCATCAATGATGACCTTGACGGACCTCCCATTGATGCCGGCCTTGGTGTGGAAGATATGGCATCTTTGGTTTTCGTCTTCTTGATGTTGAAGAGTCAAGACTTTGGATACAACGAGAGCGGGGCTCGAATCCTCATCACGAAAGACTTGATCATCTTCATATTCATTTACCGCTGGTGCATGGCCCCTTGCTCAAGGTCTTACATTTCCTCTTCACTCATGGAGTCATATGTTCCATCGTCGTTGAGGATCATGGTGTGCTTGTTAGTATATTCAAAGTACTTGTGGCCTCGGCCGCCGCAAGTGAAACACTTGATAGAACTTGTCTTACTCATCGGTTGGAGTAGATGATGAAGCGCGTGGCTTGAAGTTGCTTATAGTAGGATGATGACTTGAGGTAGAAGTTGGTGGAGTCGTTGAAGCTTTGTTGTTTGAGAAGCCACAACTCTTCGAAGAGTACTTGGCGTACTTGAAGTCATCTTGCACTTGACGTTCCGCTTTGGTAGCTTGATGCACGAGCTCAATGAGGGTGGAGTAGGGTTGGAAGTCGGCAATCTTATTGATGGGATGATTGAGGCCATTCAAAAAACCCGGCCATAGTTTTCTCATCATCTTCCATGACATTGGCTCTTATCATGGCAATCTCCATTTCCTTGTAGTATTCTTCAACGCTCTTTGTTCCTTGCTTGAGGAGTTGGAGTTCTTGAAGAGATCATGGTTGTAGTAGGTTGGCACGAAGCGTGCGCGCATGACATCTTTCATTTCCTCCCATGTGGTGATTGGTGGTTCACGTCTTGCTTCTCAGCACTCAAGGACTTGTTCCCACCATATGAGCACATAGTCTTGAACTCGAGGGATGCCATAGCGATCTTCTTCTCTTCCTCATAGTTGTACAAGCGAAAGATTTTGTTGACCTTCAATGCCCATGAAAGGTACTCTTAGGGATCATTGCTTCCATTGAACTTGGGCATGGTGAACTTTAGCTTGCCATAGCGTTGCTCTTCATTGTGATGGAGTCAAGGGTGATGATGACGCCCTTGACGTGGAGGATTATCAACCTCATGTTGCTCTTGGCGTGGAGGATTTCCATAGTCATCTTTCTCTTGATGAACTTGAGGTTGTGGAGGAGCTTGTCGAGCTTGTGGAGGAGCTTGAGGAACTTGACGATGCACAATTCCTTGGTAGTGTCGCCTTGAATTTCTTTGCGAAGTGCTTCCTCTTGATTGCGCCTATCTCGGTTGCGGTTGGCAATGGATCGACTTGATTCTTGAAGGGCACGTTGCGCCTCAAGAGCTTGTGCTTCACGTTGTTGTTGTGGAAGACGTTGAGCCTCGACGTCTTGTTCGTCTTGATGTTGTCGCACTCGCTCTTCCTCTTGGTGACGTTGACGTTGTCGTTCTTGAGCTTGTGCAACAGGAGCTTGGTGTTGACGATGACTATGTGCTTGCTCGTCGAATTGCTCTTGTGGATGATCGCCATGTATAGGATTGCGAGTTGCTTGACGGTCTTGACGTGCAGCTCGACGTAGAGTGTTCAACATCGGTGTACTTGAGCCGGAGAAGGTGTCGTTGAAGTGTCGACTCGAGCGGCTCCGTCTTGAGTAGGACGAAGTGGTAGAATGGCGGTTCACTAACAAGGCACGAATCTCGTCCATTCTTGCATCGTTCTCTTGTTTGTGAGCATCGAGCTTGTTGTCGAAGTAGTTTCTTGTTCGTTGCTCAGAGAGTCGCAAGTCGGTAGCGAGATTGTCGATGCGGTCGCTCATTGCTTGTTGTTCTTGATGCAAAGCTCGTTGTGCACCAAAGAGGTGGCTCTTGGTGACATAGGATGACATGTCGTCGTCTTGCTCGATGAAGAGTGGGTTGGTAGAAGAACTTGGCCTCTCCATCATTCCAAGCAAATGTGTGAGTGGGAGAAAGAGAAGAACTTATACCAAATGTACCTTGACCGATGTTGAAGATGGATAAATGGTCACTCAAATGTGGAACAAGGAAATAGCACAATTGGTACCAATTCTTGTCGGTTCTCACACCTACACAAGTAAAAGCTTATGGTGGAGCTCGGTTAGGGTGGTGGCACAAAATTTGATGCAATTGTTAGTGAGCCTCAATCATGTTGGAAAAGATTCACAAATTTGCAAATGCATTAAGTAGACCAAATGCAAGATATTGTACACGGAAACACACACGCAAATAGATAAGTGGGGTCGTGCAACCAAGGAATGAGCCAAAATGTGGAATCCACGAAAATGCTCTTATTGCACAACACTAGGGAGATGCTAGCACGATTGCACAATAGGCGGATACGGAACTTGTGTACAACCTACTAAGCAAAAATGCAACAACTTCTATCCCAAGTATGCTATATGTATGGTATTCCAGTGATATGATCCAAGATGATCGACTATGACAATCTTAATGTAGTATGATGCTATGGTTCTTGCTTATAAGCTCTTTGATTATCTTTCCTTGTTGCTTAAAAGCTTATTTGGCTCTTTCACTTTTGAGCTCTTTTCTCATGCAAAACTTCATGAACCAAAATAGCAATTGTGTATATGCGATGACAACCTTGTGTCACAAGAGATGATACCAAGATATGCACCACGATGTTATGGTATGTATGCTATGGAGAGTATGATCACTAATGTGCACAAGTCACTTTGCCGGCAATACTCAATGGCTAGTCTCGATAGGGAAGTGAAGCAAAATGGGCTAGGGGTTAACAATGTAATGGCAAGGAGAATGTACCATGAAAAGATATCACGATACCAAGATGATATGGAGGTTACCGTTCTTGCTTACGGTCGAGGTGTCAAAATTGTGTAGCGGTCGATGCCGATGATGAATATGAGTGTCGGTGTTGTCATTGTCGAACCGTCCCTAAGTAGCCTAAACACGTTAGGAAGAAGAAACCGCAACTCAAAACTCAAAGACCAAAACGTGTCAAAACGTGTTAGAGTGTGAAACGGGTGAGCGATGGTGGTTGCGGAAAGCGGTGGTGGCATGCAAGTGCGTATGCAGAAGTGGCGGTGGAACGGTGGGGGAACCCGAACTGAAAATATTCAGTTTCATCAGCGATGGTCGGACGACCGAAGGTGGTTGGACGACCGATGCTGGTCGGACGTCCGGTGCCTGGGCGATTTCAAGCACGAGATGAACTCGGGATTTCAAGGTGGAGATGGCGAAAATGGTCAAATCCGAGCGAATTTGTGGATGGAAATGGTGGAGATGATGGGGGAAAGCTAGATCCACTCGTGTCAAAGCAAATCCATGGATCAAATCCAACAAAACTTCATCACACCAACAAATCACAAAAAAATTTGGGGCTATTTTTGGTTCGGATTTTCGAAATTGGGGAAGAACACAACAAAATCAAGCTAGAAGACAAAGGGTAGGGGCTCCAAATACGTGATCAACGTGGCTCATGATACCAAGATGATGTAGGGTAGAACCCTAGATGCCCGATCTTTCACGTTTGGAGGGAATCCTACCAAGAACACGAAGAACACGAGAGGGGAAATGAGGGAAACACGAGAGAAATCACTAAACCAATGAGAGATAGTCACACATATGCTAGATCCTCGAAACACAAAGAGTGATACACGATTCAAAGTCAACAAGGGACGATACAAAGGTCTTCTCCGTGAGGAGGTCTTGAAGGGTCTTCCCGTAAAGGGGTCTTGAATCCGCTTGGGGGATCTTCTTCGAAGAGGCGCTCGAGTCTTATGGAGAAGTAACCAAGTGGATGAGCAAAGCTCTATCTCAAATATGAGCTATCACATTGCTAACCCTAGAAAGAGGGTGGAGGAGGTCTATTTATAGTCTAAGTGGATGAAAGGGTAAGTGGTTTCGGCCCAACACACGGGCGGTCACACAGGCGTCGGACGTCCGACGGTTACCGGTCGTCTGAAGGCTCGTGAGGGTCTGGACATCCGGTGCCGGTCGGGCATCTGATGTTTCGGCTCTGGTTAGGACTTGTCGGTCGTCTGGTCGGGGTCGGTCGTCTTGTCGTTCGGTCGTTCGAAAGTCTCCATTTTTTCGATGGTTTGGCTTGGGCATGGTGGTGCCGGTCGTTTGGAGAGGCTCGGTCGTCCGGGCGCTGGGAGGTGTTGGACGTCTGGTCACGGTCGGTTGTCCGGCCGCTGTAGCGTGCGAAGGCTGGGACTTGGCTGGTCGGTTGGATCCTCTAGGCTTCGGACGTCCGAGAGGCGTCGGTCATCTGATGACTGGGAGTTTCGAGCGGTACTTCTTCTTGTCCATTGAACTTGGTGTCCTCGCTGTCTTGTCCGTTGTGTGCAGCTGGTCCATGGCTTCCCTCCAAATACCTGATCACACATAGGGTCTCTGCATGAGGTAGTAGCCATGTCTCATAGGTAGAAATTGGTAGTTCAGAGAGGAGCGAGTTCACCTTATCTTCGATAGCCTTTGCTCGAGCTCTTGTCATTGGTCCAAGTGGTGTCGTGGAAGATGTAGATACATCTATGGGGATGATCGTGGGATGCTCCGCATCAGGTGTGTTTGAGAAAATGACGCGGGTACTAAAAATTTACTACGCAGGAGTCAAACGCAGGAGTGAAATGCCGGGGCTATTGAATATTTTGATGATGGTGCATCGCACATGGTCCGTAGATAACAACCGTGTGTTATGAAACATAAAAACCCCCGAGGCGGGCACATATTTTCTAGGGGCAAGCGGGATTGGGAACAAGAAACATCGCACATGGTCCGAACATAACAACCGTGTGTTATGAAACAGAAAAACCTCGAGGCGAGCAAATATTTTCTATGGATGCAGGCGGAATTGGGAACAAGAAACATCGCACACGGTCCGGAGATAACAATCGTGTGTTATGAAACAGAAAAACCCTTCTCGAGGTAGGAAGATATTTTCTAGGGATGCAGGCGAGATTGGGAACAAGAAACATCGAACACGGTCCAGAGATAACAACCGTGTGTTATGAAACAGAATAACCCTCCTCAGGGCGGGAAGATATTTTCTAGGGATGCAGGCGGTATTGGGAACAAGAAATATCGCACACGGTACGGAGATAACAACCGTGTGTTATGAAACAGAAAAACCCTCCTCGAGGCGGGCATATATTTTTGAGAGGGGGAGCCTCATGGAGCCCAATGTACTGTGCAAATGTGTGCGTGGTAGGGGCACCAGCGTGGCACACGGTTAGTTTGAGTGAACCGTATCTGTTGCATCATCCGACTTTTCTAATGTTCATAAATTTGGCGAAAAATGACGTAGGAGAGGGTTAGAACACGAACTCACTTGCATGTGGACCAAATTTATTTATGAAAAGGGTGGTTTGGTTTTCAAATACCAAATGCAACTTTGATGTCACACCTATCTCGCAAAGCGCACGATATTGCTTGCCCCCCTCGTGTCGGCACGAAGGGAATCCTAAGCTATTAATGCATGCCCCCCAACTGAGGCTCACCTAGCAAAGTGCGAAGTAGCTAGCAGCCCCCCTCCCTCGTGTCGGCACAAAGGGAGCTATGAATGTTTGCCCCCAACCATGGTTCACATAGCAAAGTGCGAAGTAGCTAGCATCCCCCCTCGTGTCAGCACGAAGGGAATTC
>NC_041385.1:312830922-312929669 GCF_002162155.2 Triticum dicoccoides | reverse complement strand
TATGAATGCATGCCCCCCAACCGAGGCTCACCTAGCAAAGTGCAAAGTAGCTAGCATCCCCCCTCCCTCGTGTCAGCACGAAGGGAATGCTAAGCTATGAATGGATGCCCCCTAACCGTGGTCACCTAGCAAAGTACGAAGTAGCTAGCAGCCCCCCTCGTGTCGGCACAAAGGGAATCCTAAGCTCTAAATGCATGCCCCCCAACCGAGTTTCACCTAGCAAAGTGCAAAGTAGCAGTCCCCCACACACTTTCAGTCGGTGGGCCAGAGAGGATCTCACTAAGATTGATCGTAAAACAAACCAAGAATAATCCACCTTGGTCGTACAACCTCTCTCTTGTTGCTGGTCAAAGTGATGGTCATCCACGCGACCCCGGAGATAGGCTAGCTCGCTAATAATCACGCAAGTAGCTAGTCCCCGAAGACAACCACTGCATGCACGTGGCCCAAACATATGTATGGAGAGGTGTGTTTTTTAGTACACAATGGAACAACTGTGATGTGCCACCGTGATTTCAAACTAGAAATCCCCACACGAAGTGAGGGTTAGGTTGATGATGCATATGTATGTTACACCACACTTCAAGCCGACGACGGTGATTCATTGATGCATGCGTGCATAGTATATGCGCTCAAACTTTAATTAGGTCTGAATCTCACCATGACCTATACTACGATAACATGAACCAAATGAAGAATCCGCCATGGTAACCTATCTTGTTGTCAGTCAAGGTGATCATGGATGTCCATGCGGGCCCATGAATATATAGGCTTGTCACCGATAACCACGTGAGGGGGTGTACCGTTCGAAGAAAACCACTACATGCATATGTATGGAGGTGATGCGTGCATGCATGTTTGAATACCATTTCAGAATATTGATGTGGCGTGTGCATAAAAAATCATACACTCTCCCCACATAGAGCGAGATCGGTTCATGACGTGTTGTTGTACTAGCCACTTCGACTCGATGGGAGGGATTCATGTGTATACATGCATGTCTGTGTGATCATATATATATATATATATATATATATATATATGTATATATATTATATACCCTATTACAAGCAAAAAAAACCCCTCCTAAGTCAAATTAACCACTCTCGTTGTCAGGCAAAAAGTAGTGATGGACCAAGCGGGCCCACAGATGGAAAGCATCAATATCGCTGATAACCGCTTAAGTGGGTGCGAGAGGACAACCACCATCGCTTTGCATGTGGGCCAAACATATGTTGAATACCTAAAATGCACAACTTTGATGTGCCACAAGACTAAAAAACTGTAAACCATGCACCCAAACAGAGCGAGGTTCATGAAGCGTACTACATATGATGGTCCCCTTCCCCCTCTTCAATGCATACTATATGATCCTACCTTAATACAACCCAAAAAGAATCCTCATCGATGGTGAAATTAATTAACCTCTCCCGATGTAGGTCAAAATGATGGATGCATCGATGATGGCCTCGTGGGCCCACAGATGGAAGCGTCACACGTGAGTGTCCTAGCTAGGATAACCACCGCTTGCATGCATGTGGCGCAAAGAGGTGTTGTGTGATATTTGAATAGCCATTTTCACAATTTTGATGTGGCACGTGCCTCGGAAACCGAAAAGTCCCGACACTGAGTGAGGTGTACTTGTTCACGGACGCATACGTATAGTATATATATAAATATGCTAGTCCCCTCGCACCTCTTCGACACGTACTATATACCACCATAACACAAACAAAAAAGATTCTACCTTGCTAGTCAAATTAACCTCACTACCGGCTGTTCGTCAAAGTGATGGACGACGACCTCGTGGGCCCATAGAAAGTGTCATATGCGAGTATCGAGTGTCATGTATGACAACCATCGACTTCATGTGGCCAAAACATGTACGTATGAAAGGGTTGTGTAATGTTTTAAATTACGAATTCACGACTCTGATGTGGCACCGGCCTACCTAACAAAATGGCCAACCCACACGGTGGCTCACAACTTGTAGTGTATTGCGAGCCACCCGCCACCCCCAGACGCACACACCCACACACACACACCGCGAATCCACCGCAACTACGATGGATGTTAAATTAATAATCCCGCGGTGAACATATATATGTTACCAAAGGAGGGACGTTTTAATTTCGAAAAAAAATCAGAGATCATTAAGACGTTTTAGTACATTAATTGATTGATTTTCTACGGGCATAATGTGCAAAAATCAAATTCGAGCTACATGCACACGTGACAGTGCACCTAAATGGATTGCCAAAACACATGTGTCTCATTGGGTGCATGTTTACTCCCCGTGCAACAAATTTCAAACAATGAGAATCTTGCTTTTTAAATTGTAGTACATCCAAAACTTATTTGAAGTTCATGAAACTTATTGTGTTGTCATATGGACACCAATACAAAGTTGCATTGTACTTGTTTTGGTTAAATTTGAGGCCAGTTTTGATATAATCTCTATCTAATTACAAACGGGAGATTATTAATAATTGGGAACCAATATCCCAAACGGACTATTTATTCGAACCGTGAGCGTTAGACCAACAATGGATACATGCCATGCTTCGTTTAAGCAATAAAGCAACATCATTAATCATCCAAATAGAAAAACAATATACGTGCCGCCACGCGACCAGTGTGTCGTGCAAGGAGGTGTGAGCTGATGGGACACATGCGAGTAGTCCGCCGCGCAGGCAGACCGGGAGGCGTGCATGCAGGTGTGTGAATTGACGGAGCCGTGCTCTTTGTGTAGTGTCATCGAGAGGCGTGCGAGTAGCTGTGTGAAACAACGGTAGGCATGCCAGCAGTCCTGTGCTAGTAATCCGACTAGGGTTAGTGTTCATGCTAATAATTCCTAGATTGTTGGTCTCCTTTGTAATTTGTATTAAATGTTGACCAAAGATTTAACTGAAAAAATGTTAGTGCAGGTCAACAAAAATTATATCGTTGGATGCATATTAGAACATGGTGTTCAATGATATAATTTTTGGTGACATGCATAAACATTTCTTAGTTAAATATTTGGTCAAAATTTGGTACAAATTACAAAGGGGACCAATAAACAAGGACAGAGGTAGTATGTCAATCACACAGGGTTCCCAAAATTGGAACCGTGTGCAATGACTTTCATTTTGCCTATTGCATCAATCACACATGGTAGGCTCGAGCAAACCGTTGCCTTTGAAATTCTTTGTGGGACAGAAAACCCTCACCGCCCAATTCAAAAAGGAAAAAAGAAAACCCTCGCCATCCCCACATCACAAAAACCCTCACGCCCGCCCGCCCCTGCCTCCGGTCCCCATTCATAGCTGCACAAGCTCCTCTGCGTATATGCATGGCACCGCCTATCATGGCGGTAACCACTTAGCTCAACGCGTGCCACCGCCACCAGGCTGCCGGCAAACCCCACCGCATTTTGCCACTTCCGCTTGCCGCCGCCTATCGCCATCGACTTTCTCGATGTTGCTCGTGGTCGACCCAGCTCTGCTCGGTTGGGGAATATGCCGTACTGAGGGTTCTTTCTCATGGATGACAAGGTAACTAATTTAATGAGATATTATCTCATCTCTTATCCCAGTTCATTTGCCTCCTTGAATCACCCGACGGAAATCGCCGTGAATTCATTTTTATTCGAGCTGATTTGAGGGTTTTCTTTCATTCATAGAGTGTACAGTGCACCGACACATCAGGACTTTGCGACCTCCACCAGAGATTCCATCTCATCGTACTAGATGACTTGAGGATGTGCGCGGTATGTTCAATCTCACCCTAAATCGGTTGGCATGGCCTACTTTCCTGAACATATTCTAAATATTGCTACATTTGGATAAAAGGTGCCACATGCACCATATATGTCAAAGGGGATTTCCCCCCTCTTCTTTCTATATTAGGAAAATTAATGATGTATTGTTCTTTCGATTACTCTCATATTTCCATGACATCATGTTTACCCTATCTGTTTAATTATAGATTTTTGTCCTTCGATTTCTATTGCTGTACAGTTGTTTCAATTTTGGCCCATATTTTCATGTTACCATATTTTCTTTAACAATCCTACCATTTTCTGCAACGCATCCCTTTCTATGCAATAGATTATGTAGTGCACAATTTTTCCCTTTACATAGATCAAGGCTACACGGATGTCATACTGCACACAAACCATGGATTTACAATTGTTGCTACTGTAAGACTTGATGAACATGGTGACTCCTATTTTGGCGCTGGCTTTTGGAAAGAAATTTCTATGTTTTATGTACTGAAAGCTGGCACTAAAATTGCACTGCACATAAAAGGGCCTGGTCATGAGATATATGCTAACTTCCCCGACAAAATCATCCGTCCAGACTTTGTTCAAAGTAAGTTTTCTTTTCAACTATCTGCATGTTGACTTACCCAGCAATGTCAAATGAATTGTCTAGTATTTGAGCAACTAATTGTTATTACCTTTTCTTACTATATTCCTACCTAATAACTTCTAATTACCAATGCACTTTTCTATTGCCTTGTTTTAACTAAATATTCCATGTACTCTCATTTCTATCAGAAAGCGCCGTTGACAAGGAGACTCCGGAGGTGGAGAACAGGGCTGCCAACAAGCGGAGGCGGGGTGAGCTAGAACCGCAAGCGACTCCAGCACGCCTAGACTTCATCAGCAGCCTCCCCGATGATATGTTGATAGTCATCATCTCCCCCCTCCCAATCAAATATGGGGCGTGGACAACCGTCCTTTCCCGGCGGTGGCGCCCCCTATGGAACTCCATCCCTCTCGACCTCATCAACACCCACAAGCTCTGCCAGGGCTATCGAAAAAGCTTGGATGCGTTCTCCAAGACCTCGATAGTCACCTTGGCCCAACCAGAGGCCTTAGAATGGGCAAGTTCTATTCCAACGGCAGGGACCGAGCCAAGCTTAATGGCTGGTTCCGATTCCCCGCCCTATATCAACTCGAGGAGCTCACTTTTGATGATGGGCATATGCACTCGCTGCCAACGTCTGCGCTCTGCCTCGCGCCCATGCTGCATGTCCCCAAGTTCAGGAACTACCACCCCCCTTAATGACGCGCCCGCTCTTATTCTACCACGACTGAAGCACTCAAGCTTGTCACTGTCTGCCTCTCAAATGGTGACATGGAGCGCCTGCTCCATGGCTGTACTGCACTCGAGTACCTTCGTCTTCAGGCGATCAATGGGTTGAGTACATTCCACATCACCTCCATGACTCTCCGGACTATTTATGTGTCTTGCTCGTTCAGCCGAAAGACATCACAAGATGTGTACCACGGTACGGTCACTGAGGACACACATGCACTTGATAGATTACTTGTACTTGATCAAGCAGGTCCAACAAGAATCAATGTCATTTCTGCATCGAAATTGACAGTGCTGGGCTACTCGTCTGACAAATACTCCGAACTTGTTATTGGATCCACACCCGTTCAGGTACAACAGCCGCCTTCTACCTCTCCTTCTATAAATTAACATTATTTCTAATTTTGAAGATGTTTCTTCGTCTATCATTCAGAAAATGATTTCAACAAGCTTGACCACAAAACTGCGCACAGTGAAGGTCTTGGCACTAGAATCTATCGTCCCCAACCTGGAGCAAGTTGTCAGTTTCCTGAGATGCTTTCCGTGCCTGGAGAAGCTATATATCGAGGTGATGTTCCTTTCCTGTTAAATGTTAACCATAAGGGAGTTCAATTTGTGACACCTTTTTCCAAGTTTACAATGACAATGTACTAATATTTCCGAAGGATTCTTTTGGAGGATTTCAGTACATACATGTCTCCTTTCCAAGTTTATAATGACAATGCTTGATCCATATGCTTACAATCCATATGCATTTCTCCTTTGGATTCATCTGTACTAGTTTTCTTAAGGAACTTTTCATCCACTCCAACATCTTGTGAAGATCGAAGATGGCATGTTAATGCCCATGTTAATCATGTCAGATCGAAGATGGCATGTTAGTGCATTTTACAAATCCTGCAAACAAAATAGGCCTGTAGTAGTGTTCAAAACTGCATCTAGGCGCTAACACGTTTTGTTATTTTGCACATAAGATTAGGCCCAGTGGTGGATAATGTGATAGAATATAACAATCATCACTACGAAAAAATACACTTCCGTGATGATACGTGTTTGTCACAGTAGGTCGCGTTTTTTGTCATGCATGTACATCCATGACGATTTTATGACAGAATCAAGATAGTCATACCTGTGCTGTCGTAGAAGTGTTCCATGACATTACAAAAATTATCATCACGGAAGTGTCCACTTCCATGACAATAAATCGCGCGTCACAGAAGTGCTTTCGTCAAGGCTGACCGACACGTGGCATCCACCATAATAGTACGCCGTTAAGCTATCAGGTCCGGTTTTGGATCCGATAACCCGTTAGCAGCCCGGACCAATGGGGATTTTCCACGTGTAAAATCATCATTGGCCGTAGGAAACACGTGTTGCCTCACCGTTGAGACAGATGTCATCCACTCATTGGACAGGAGGCGCCTATGATAGGTCGACACGTGGCACGACCCAATAGTGGCCCATTCCGGTGAAAAAGGCCGGCCCAGTAAAAATTAGCAGGCCGGCCCATATAAGGCCTACTTGTGTCAGGTCCATTTAAGCCCACGGCCCATACAAGATGTGCCAATTCGGCCCATCAACGGCCCGTTAAAGATTTGACACCATTGCAGCCCATCGTCAGTTCGAGCCCGTTAACAGCGCGCTATATATTTGGGCTCAATATCGGCCTGATGAGATTTCGGCCTGTTAACGGCCCATTTAATGGATAGGAAAATTTTTAGGATGTACATCTTTCGGCCTTTTAGCGACCCATTTAAATGTTGGGCTAATTTCTGGCCCGGTCTGTCTTTCAGCCCGTTGACAACCCATAAATCTGATGGGCCATTTGTTGTCGGACCTGAGTTTCGGCCTTTTAGCGGCCCATTTAAGTGTTGGGCCAATTTCTGGCCCGGTGTCACTTTCATCTTGTTGACGGCACATAAATCGGTTGGGCCATTTGTAGCCGGACCTTAGTTTTGGCCTTTTAGCGACCCATTTAAGTGTTGGGCCAATTCCCGGCCCTGTGTGCCTTTCGGCCTGTTAACGGACCATAAATGAGTTGGACCATTTGTAGTCGGACCTTAGTTTTGGCCTTTTAACGGCCCATGCCCTTCATGGTCCAATACCAGCCCGGTTTCTCTTTCGGCCTGCTAAAGGCCCATAACGCAGTTGGGCCATTTACAATACGACCTGACTTTCGGCCTCTTAGCGGCCCATGGTCTTCATGGTACAGTACAAGCTCGCTGTCTCTTTCGACCTGCTAAAGGCCTACAGTATAGTTGGGCCATATGTAGCCCAAACTTAGTAACGGCCTATTAACGGCCCGTGAAATAAATTGGGGCCACCTGTTGCCTGCTTTGATGTCGGCCTGTTAACGACCCGGGAGGTAAGAGGGCCGAACATTAACTTTCAGCCTAGTAATGGCCCATTAACTTAATGGGCCCACTAAAGTTCGTACATGTCTTTAGGCCAAATTAGATAATTTGAGCCCATTACGACGAGCAATTATGCATAGGACAAAAACCGATCAAGCAAAGGTACGGCATACAGGGAATAACGTTGCACATCCAGCATATATTACAGGAAATTACATCCACTAGGCAATCAAAGATTGATGCCAGTATAAATAAATGAGCAGAACCTAACCATCTAGAACGTCACAATCTGCAACCTCAGCACAGATGACGCCCATAAGCATGTGGGCAAGTTCTTGCTTCTTTGCTACACTGTCTCTGAAAACATTGATCAGTTGTTGTGTCGCACGACTCTGCACCTCTGATTCATCCACCATTTCCATCATTGCTACAGCCATTAATTGGTTCACAAACATACATTTATTCCGTTGCATTTGAGACAGAGGATATTGAACCGATTCAGATGGTGATTTTGGCAGGGTTGTATTATTGATAGTGGAGAGTGTCTCGACCACTGCATCATAACATAAATTAGGACGGGAACCAAACAGATTAATCATGAGTTATTGCCATATTACCTGGCCTAGATTTACTGGAAAGAAAAAATGGGGTTGCCTTGCTGTTTTCAGAGTTTGTCTTCTTAACTTCAGCAGCCTGCACAAAATTAACACACTAGCATTGCTATCATTGGCCAAGTCAGATAATAGGAAAGCAACATTGACACAACGAACGTTTGGGTAACTAGCCTACACCAAATTAACACAATATGGCACAACTATCATCAGCCAGGTAAGGTAGTACGAAAGCAACATTGACACAATGAATGAATGGGCAACCAAAGAAGTACTACAATTCAGTAATGTGCGTGATATGAGATAGTGCATTCATGCAACTCAGTATGCAAAACTACCAGGCAGTTTTCCTTACAAAAATCAACATTGGCGCCTTTAAAATTTTGCTGCAACTAATTTTAGATTAGATAAAGGTTAGATTCACGCCAATTAACAAAATACATGTTGATGTAAAAATATAGTGATATACAACAGGTACTTACATCAGCATTGGAGAATAGAGAATTCCCGCAAGATATTTGCCTCGAATACGATCCCAGTGGAGGAAGTCTTCTATCGTTTAACCTTATTTTCTAAAAGAGAGATGGGTAAGAAACATGTAGAAAATATGATCAGAATGCTATAAAAATTCATGATGCGAGGATACGCACACGCTTCTTAGAATGGAGTTGACATTATTTTGCTGGACTGGAGCGGACTAGTTCTTTGGCCACTGGAATCTTCTTATTATCAATGGGAGTTGGGTTTCTCTATGCTGGAGCAGTATCTATGAAAAATGGAGTTGGTTTATTATTTCCTGGCGTTTGGATCTTTTGCAAAGAACTGGTTTGTAACCCTTCAGATTCTAACATAGCCGTCTTCCCCTTGCATGCCTTATATAGAAGAATGGTGATTCAATTATAAAACATGCTACAACAGAGATGGAATAGGTACTGAAGAATAGAAAGGCATGACATATTGACATGTATTCCCTCCATCCGGAAATAAATGGATGGGTCTAGGCGTATTTCAGTTCTAGATACATCCAGTTTTATCCATTTCTGTGACATTTAATCTAGACAGAGGGAGTATGATGTAAGAGCTAGGGATATGATATGATAACACAGTAAAAAAACACACTGAAAAACCCACTGCAGAACCAAAGTATTCAAACCCACTGATATGAGATAGTACACTCATGCAGCTCAGGATGCAAAACTACCAGGCAGTTTTCCTTACAAAAATCAACATTGTGGCCTTTAATCATACATTTTGCTACAACTAAATTTAGATTAGATAAAGGTTGGATTCACGCTGATTAACAAAATACATGCTGATGTAAAAATATAGTGAGATACAACAGGTACTTACATCTAGATTGGAGCACAGAGAATTCCTGCAAGAATCTTTCCTCATAAACGATACCATTGCATAAATTTTTCTATCTGTTAAGCTTATTTTCTAAAAGAGAGATGGGTAAGAAACATGTAGAAAATATGATCAGCATGCTATAAAATTTCATGATGCAAGGATACGCACACGCTTCTTAGAATTGAGTTGACATATTTTTGCTGGACTGGAGCGGACTAGTTCTTTGGCCACTGGAATCTGCTTATTATCAGTAGGAGTTGGGTTTCTCTGTGCTGGAGCAGTATCTATAAAAATTGGAGTTGGTTTATTATCTCCTGGCGTTTGGATCTTTTGCAAAGGCCTTGTTTGTAACCCTTCAGATTCTAAGATAGTCGTCTTCCCCTTGCATGCCTTGTATAGAAGAATGGTGCTTTAATTATAAAACATGTGACAACAAAGAGATGGAATAGGTACTGAAGAATAGAAAGGCATGACATATTGACATGCATTCCCTCCATCCGGAAAAAATGGATGGGTCTAGGCGTATTTCAATTCTAGATACATCCTTTTTTATCCATTTCGGCAACATGTAATCCGGACGGAGGGAGTATGGTGTAAGAGCTAGGGATACGACAGGACAACACAGCAAAAAAACACTAGTTGAATTTAAAACTATATGCTAGCGGAATACGTACAGAAATAACTAAGGCAACATACACGTGTATGCTTGGGAAAATAAGATGGCATTGCAACAGAGCACTAGAACAACACTTCAATGTAAAAAACATGGTATGGCAGACATATGAAGTACATACTGATGAATAACAATGCATAAGATATTCAGAAGCATGATGTCCAAATTAAGCAGATGACATTGTGATAGAGTAGAATGACAGTACTTGAATTTGAAAACATGTTATCATGAATGGAATAGGTACTGAAAAACAAGAAGCCATGACATATTTACATGCATGATCAGCATGCTAAGCACATGGCATTGCAACAGAGTAGATACACTCCAGGACATTATATGCATGTTGTACCCATATCACAGGCCAAGTTAGAGCAAGGACCTTGTGGGGGTGAAGAGGATTCATCATCTTTCCGCAAGTCTTCTGAAGAACTGCCTTTACATGTTCCATCATATTGGGTATCATTGACATCAAGTTTATTGGCCTTTACATTGCTCCGTGAGGTTCTTGTGGATATATCAGTGTGTGCAATTATATCTGACATGCATGGAAGACAACTAGTAGTTATATTTATGTAATGAGTGCCTGTAGGAGATGACATAAATAGTAGGACTAGGGTTAACTAGCAGCAATAGGTCTCATACACTAAAGGGAGAACACAGATGAAAGCTACAGAATATGTATCGTTTGTACTCGAGATTAACTAGATGGCACACAAAAGTATTAAAGAACAACATAGGTAATACTAGATAATACTATAATCACCGGCCTGTGGGATAGCATTGGCTGATGGATGATAACTATGGAACAACATTACCTAAAGAACAAGTATCTTAGCTGAACTATGGAACATCATGAACTCCTGAACAAGACCCGTAAGAGATCAACATGAATATACAGTGAAATGTGATGATCTATTTTCCATGCTTAGATGAATAACAAAGCCATAAATGTTGCACACAAGTAAGATGAGTGTACAACCTATCTGGCTGCCATCCATAGGAGTGATCATCATGTGCTGACTTGTCGATGGCCCTGCAGTGGTTGTGGCTGTCCATGTCGAGCACACACATTCGATGCAGGGAACTGTTGAGTGGGGCTATAGCTCCCTTCTGGTGTATGCTTCCCTTGTTGGAGCAGCTGTGGTGAGTTGGAAGACGGTGTGTCTAAAGATGCAGATAACACATAATGTTAAGAACGACATATCTCTTTGATCTGAAGAAATACACTAAGAGATCAACAGCAAGGTACGAGAGTGGTCACACGTCTGTTGACTGAAGACTAAATTGGGGTCACACAATTTTACTTTATTTTGGTACTGTCCGATCTACGCCAGATGGCTTGATGGCCGTCTTGTGCCTCCCGGCTGACACTGTTCGGAATCTTCCCCGAAGAGCCAATGACCAACGGCAGAGCAGCCTGCCTCCGTCGTCCGTGGCCCCGGCACCCCGCTCCCCGCCCCACCGCACTGCCGTGGTTGCGCCGCCCCCGGGCCAATCCACAAAGACTCCCCGTCATCCAGATCCGGTGGCGGCAGTACCTTCAACCCACACAACTCTAAAAGATAGCCATCTAAGTGCTGCTTCCGTGGCGAACTTGCAGCCCCGCACCCTTATGTTAGACACCAGCCAGCCGACAGCCTAGGAGCTCCGCCGCCTCGAGGGGTGCTGCTTCCCATTGGGAATCGATTGGCCCAGAATAAAAATTCAGACAACTGACGCCTAAATAAAGTGATTTGAGCTGAGGGTGCGACCTATCTGACGGCATGGTGAAGTAGGCAGGTCCAGCTGCCGAGTCGGTGAGGCCGGCGCGGTTGCGGTGGCGACCGATGGCAGGGAAAGAGCGATGTCGCGACGGTCGATGGCTACGCGGAAGCAGCGCCAGGACTCTGGACGGATCCGAAGTTGGAGCCGCTCCGGCGCCGTGAACAACGGCGGGGTGAATCGGCTCCGGTACTGTCGGGGAAGCTGATCCACGAACACCTATGGGACCGGCGGACCGAGCCCCTTTCGGTTCGGCGGGGGGCGGAGATCGCACGAAGAGCGGATCGAGGCGAAGCACACGAGCAGTTTACCCAGCTTCGGAGCTCTCCGGAGAGATAATACTCCTACTGCTGCTTGTTTGGTCATATCGTGTTCTTGCTCGGGAGTGCTGAGCGCTACAGTACACTCTGGCTGCTAACGAGACCGAGCATGTGTGAATTTCTGGGTCCCCACCTCCTCTACGTTGCGCATGGGCCTCCTTTTATACGCTAAAGGGGTCACCGACAGGTGGCAACACAGATGAGGGTAAAAACGTAAAAGGAGCTGCGGTTGGTACAGCTACCTGCATAGTGCGTCCTACCTGACCCTGACGGCATGGGACAAAGGCATTGAATGCCCATCTGCATCGCCCAAACAGTGTGAAAAGGGACCGTCAGGGGCGCCACTGCTCGCCACGATGGCAGTCTTGTCAGCTTCGCGTGCCACCGAGCACCGCTGGCTGCACAGCCTCTCGCCACGCGCGCCTGGAAGAGCCCCCAGAGCGACACGTTGGTGGATGTGCTGGAGTGTGGGTACAGAGTGGTGGCCTGCCGCGGCAAGTGCCTTGCCTCGGCCGTTGTCTTGTCGGGTCCGGAAGCTTGTCGCTTACCCGGCCTTGCCGGGACGCGCGGCGCGTCGCGGCATGTTCCTTGAGATGCCTTGGTTGGCCTTCCCGGCAAGCTCCTCTTGCCGGGGCCTTGTCTCCTGAGCTTAAATACTTTGTTCTTGAATGGCTCCAAAGGAACCACGGAGGACCTTGGCGGTCACCCGGCAAGCCATGCCGCGGGGTGCTGCAACTGCCCGTGCACAAGTTCGGGATACTAGGGTACCCCTATTCTAGTACACCGACAGGAGCCCCCGGGCCTGGGCCACACACGGTGCCGAGCGCTGTTGGGCCAGGCCCAAAACAGGGCAGGGGCACGTGCGGCACGGGCAATGCCGAATCTTACTCCGTATCCACCGTGCCCTCCCCCAACGGCACGCGTTGAATGCGGCATCGTGGGAGAGATCGTGGGTGGTTTCTTTATTCGGAAGGGCGAAACGTCCGCCCCCTCCCTCTTTATATGAGGGGAAATAGGGGCAGTTCGCCCACTTCGCCGGTCGCTACTCCATTCTCCAAAATCTCCGCCGCTGCCCCCTCTTCTCAAAGCCGAAAAAGAGCAGCGCTCCGCCCCCCATTGCCACCGGTGCCACCAACGTCGTTGATCTCCCCCGCCACCTCCGCCATGGCTCCGAAAGCCGACAAGGGGAAGGGCATGAAATCGGTCGAGGCGCAGCGGCTCACGGCGCTGCGGAAGGAGCGGGCCGTCTTCCCCCCTCAGCTTGACGCAAAGGAGTTGAGGGAGTACTACTACCTCTTCTGGTCGACGGAGACGCGAGCGCATCCGCGCACGAAGGTACTCCCGGCCAGCGCTTCGAGATTAGCTCCAAACGGGTACACCTTCTTCGCGCTGTTCTTCTACTGCGGGCTCTGCCCGCCCTTTTCTGAATTCTTTTGTGACATCATGAACACCTACGGGTTCCGCCTCCTTGACTTCACCCCCAATGCTGTCCTGACCATGGCAGTTTTCGCACATCTGTGCGAAAACTTTGTCGGAGTCCACCCAAACGTAGCCCTCTTCCGCCACTTCTTCATGCCCCGGGTTGAGAGAGGAGAGCCCCTTGCCGGAGGAATCGCTTGGATCTCGAGAATTGGCAAGAAGGACGCCTATCTGGAGGGAGAGCTCCGCAGCAAATGGGAAGAGTGGAGGGCAGAGTGGTGCTGGATCGTCGAGGAGAACCCGCAGCCTTTCACCGCCCTGCGCCAAGCCCCAGTAGTGCGCGGCAATGATTGGAGCAATGTGGCCCCAGAGGACGACATGCTGAAGATTGCCGTCACCCAGATCCTTCGCCTCAGGCTTGCTGGGCTCACTGTAGGCGCAGTTGGCGCAGACTTTCTTCGCGGCCGCATCGCCCCCCTGCAGGAGAGGAGGAGACCAGCCTGGGAGTTCCAAAACTCGGCGGATATCATGAGGCTGCGCCCGGGCCTCAATTTCAACTTCACGGTCTTGGAATTGGACGCGATGCTTCTGGAGCTGTTCAAGCGCGACCCTCAGCACCCATTTATGTTGCCGCGGAATGTCGTTCCGCTGTGCAACAATTCTTCACTTGACCGCATCCGCGTGATGATGCCGTTGTGCGACTCGCACGGAATCGTCCCGACTTGGCAAGAGCCCACCGATGACGTTGTGCGGGATTTCTTTGACGGCTTGGTCGAAGTGCCGGTCTGCGCAGACGAACAGAAGAGCCTCACCCGCGACACCACCGATGCGGAGATGCAGCGCATCGCCACCAGGCTGGAAGAGGCGGCGGCAGCTGCTGCCGCGGGTGAGTTTGGATTCACCGTGGAGGAGGCTAAGGCAGCGGAGGCGGCAAGCCTTGCCGAGAACGAGGAGTTTGCCGGTGATGAAGGGCTTGCCGGGTCTGAAGATGAGCCGAGCGAGCCCGCCGAGGGCGTGGGCGACCCGTTGCAGATCGGCTCCTCCTCCTCCCCACCTTCAGCCAGCTCGCCGCAAGCGGAGCCCCCAGCCCCACCAAGAAGGTGTCTCCGCAGGGCCGGGGATGTGGCAGGGCGGCAGACGAGTCAACAGCCGTCGCAGCGCGCGACGCGCTCGACCGCGGCAAGCACTGTTGCCGCGGGAGCACCTCACGCCGCTGCGGCAACCGGAGCGGGGTCTTCCCGATCCGCCACGCCTGCTCCTGCCAAGCGGGCAAGGGAGCCTACTCCTCCGCCTCGCCACACCGGAGGCGAGCCGAACTTCGATCTCTCCGCGCTCAGCTCCGACGATGAAGAAGAAGAGTAAGATCCCCTTGTTGTATTTGTAGTTCTTCGATTTTTGCTGTCTTTGTCTTGTATCTGATTTGCTTTACTCTGAACTCATTCCTTTTCAGGACTATGGCCCTGAGAGCGGCAAAGAGAGCCAAGGCCCCGGTGATTGTCATCGAGGACGACCCCGCCACGATGGCAGAGGACATGTCCGAGACCACCTTGTCGGACCCGGCAATCATTCCTCAAAGCAGCCCCCAACGCAGCCCTCCACGTAAGTATATAGTTTACTTCCTGCTTTCAGGCGTGCGTGGGTGCTCTTCTTTTGCTGATATCTGTCTGTTGGTTTGTGTAGGAGCAGAGCAGCCTCACCAGGAGGGCCCGGAGGCCGCTCCCGAAGTGCTATCTGCTTCGACTACGCCGCCGAGGGAGAATTCCCCGGCAAGGGAGCGTTCCCCGGCAAGGGAGAATTCTCCGGCAAGGGAGAATTCTCCGGCAAGGGGCAGTTCTCCGGCAAGGAACAACGCCAGTGATCCTCCGGTGGTGGAGACCACGACTGCAGATCCCAGCACAGGTACCCCTTTTGCTTGAAAACTTCCCTTGGGTTCTTCTTCTTCTGATTTTATTTTGAATATTCGCTTGACTTCTCTCCCTTCTTCGGTCGTCAGATCCACCTGCCATGGAGCCAATGGAAACCGAGGCCGCCGGTGAGGAGAACGCGCGCGGCAACAATGACGATGCCGCCGCCACCGAAGAAGAGGCCGACGCCGATGATCCCGCCGATGAAGAGGCTGCCAAGGCTGCCGCCGCGGAAGCTGGCGAGGAATCTGGCGATCGCACTGACGGCCCCGAGGCCGCAGGAGCGTCAGGCGCTGCACCGACCGCCGATCCCTCTGCCGCTGCCGCAGCGCCAGGCTCCGAAGAGCCCCAGCCCGGAGCCTACTTGAAGGCCGGCGATGGCGTCTTCATCAAGCTCCCCTGGGCGTCGAGCTCCAGGGCGCCGATCGAAGGAGAAACCTTTGACGAAGAGGTGCTCTCCTCCGCTGGGCTGGCGCTTGTCGACGCGCCAAGCAGTAGCAACGACGAGCCTGAGGAGGAGTGGCTGCTGCGGAAGCTGCTATCTCTTTACCGCGCCCGCCAAGCCAAACTGGCGTCCCGAGAGGCGCTTGTCGCAAAGGTGGGGGTGGATATTGAGAAGCGCGCAGAGGAGCTCCAGGGTCTCAGGCAGGAGGCTCTCCGGTCCCTGGCGGAGGAGCGGGAGCAACTTCTCAAGGAGCGGAAAGCCTTCCTCGTCGAGAAGGCTGAAGCCGAAGAGAAGCAACGACTTGTCACTGAAAATTTTTTTGCGCAAGAAGGAGAGTTGGCGCAGCGCAAGGTGAACCTCGACAACCATGAGGAGGAGCTTGCCGCGCGGGACCAATCAATTGGCGGGGCCCTCAAGGAAGCAAAGTATGCTGCCGCAGCTGCCGAGGCCCCCAAGAAGGAGCTGGAAACAAAGGTGGGGCAGCTGGAAGCAGATCTCAGGGCGAGCGGCGAGGAGCTTGCCGCGCTCAAGCATGAGCGTGAGAAGGATGCTGCCGCTCATGGCTGCGGCAGCATCCACAAGACCCTCGGTCCAGTGCTCCACAGTCTCCCGAAAAGCATCATGGGCGGCGGCGGCATTCGTCAGCATCGCCTCGTCGGCCTTGATCTTCTCCTTCAACGTCACCTCCTGCTCTCTGGCGCCATCCAGCGTCTGAGTCAAAGTGGCCAGCTTCAACTCGAGATCTGCATTGGAATTCTTGGCGGCGCTGAGCTCCTTGCCCCACTCAGCGAGAAGACCCTGCAGCTCGCCATGAGCGGCATCATCCTTCTCACGCTCATGCTTGAGCGCGGCAAGCTCCTCGCCGCTCGCCCTGAGATCTGCTTCCAGCTGCCCCACCTTTGTTTCCAGCTCCTTCTTGGCGGCCTCGGCAGCTGCGGCAGCATCCTTTGCTTCCTTGAGGGCCCCGCCAATTGATTGCTCCCGCGCGGCAAGCTCCTCCTCGTGGCTATCGAGGTTCACCTTGCGCTGCGCCAACTCTCCTTCTTGCGCAAATAAATTTTCAGTGACAAGCCGTTGCTTCTCTTCGGCTTCAGCCTTCTCGAGGAGGAAGGCTTTCCGCTCCTCGAGAAGTTGCTCCCGCTCCTGCACCAGGGACCGGAGAGCCTCCTGCCTGAGACCCCGGAGCTCCTCTGCGTGCTTCTCAATATCCACCCCCGCCTTCGCGACAAGCGCCTCTCGGGACGCCAGTTTGGCTTGGCGGGTGCGGTAAAGAGACAACAGCTTCCGCAGCAGCCGCTCCTTCTCAGGCTCGTCGCTGCTGCTGCTTGGCACGTCGACAAGCGCCAGCCAAGCGGAGGCGAGCACCTCTTCGTCAAAGGTTTCTCCTTCGACCGGCGCCCTGGAGCTCGACGCCCAGGGGAGCTTGATGAAGACGCCATCGCCGGCCTTCAAGTAGGCACCGGGCTGGGGCTCTTCGGAGCCCGGCGCAGCGGCAGCGGCAGAGGGATCGGCGGTCGGTGCAGCGCCTGACGCTCCTGCGGCCTCGGGGCCGTCAGTGCGATCGCCAGATTCCTCGCCAGCTTCCGCGGCGGCAGCCTTGGCAGCCTCTTCGTCGGCGGGATCATCGGCGCCGGCCTCTTCTTCGGTGGCGACGGCATCATCATTGTTGCTGCGCGCGTTCTCCTCACCGGCGGCCTCGGTTTCCATTGGCTCCGTGGCAGGTGGATCTGACGACCGAAGAAGGGAGAGAAGTCAAGCGAATATTCGAAAAGAAAATCAGAAGAAGAAGAACCCAAGGGAAGTTTTCAAGCAAAAGGGGTACCTGTGCTGGGATCTGCAGTCGTGGTCTCCACCATCCGAGGATCACCGGCGCTGTTCCTTGCCGGAGAACTGCCCCTTGCCGGGGAACGCTCCCTTGCTGGGGAATTCTCCCTCGGCGGCGTAGTCGAAGCAGATAGCACTTTGGGAGCGGCCTCCGGGCCCTTCTGGTGAGGCTGCTCTGCTCCTACACAAACCAACAGACAGATATCAGCAAAAGAAGAGCACCCACGCACGCCTGAAAGCAGGAAGTAAACTATGTACTTACATGGAGGGCTGCGCTGGGGGCTGCTTTGAGGAATGATTGCCGGGTCCGACAAGGTGGTCTCGGACATGTCCTCTGCCGTCGTGGCGGGGTCGTCCTCGATGACAATCACCGGGGCCTTGGCTCTCTTTGCCACTCTCTAGGCCAGAGTCCTGAAAAGGAATAAGTTCAGAGTAAAGCAAATCAGATACAAGACAAAGACAGCAAAAATCGAAGAACTACAAATACAACAAGGGGATCTTACTCTTCTTCTTCGTCGTCGGAGCTGAGCGCGGAGAGATCGAAGTCCGGCTCGCCTCCGGTGTGGCGAGGCGGAGGAGTAGGCTCCCTTGCCCGCTTGGCAGGAGCAGGCGCGGCGGACCGGGAAGACTCCGCTCCGGTTGCCGCAGCGGCGTGAGGTGCTCCTGCGGCAACAGTGCTTGCCACGGTCGAGCGCATCGCATGCTGCGATGGCTGTTGACTCGTCTGCCACCCCGCCACGTCCCCGGCCCTGCGGAGACGCCTTCTTGGTGGGGCTGGGGGCTCCGCTTGCGGCGAGCTGGCTGAAGGTGGGGAGGAGGAGGAGCCGATCTGCAATGGGTCGCTCGCGCCCTCGGCGGGCTCGCTCGGCTCATCTTCAGACCCGACAAGCCCTTCAACACCGGCAAACTCCTCACGCTCGGCAAGGCTTGCCGCCTCCGCTGCCTCAGCCTCCTCCACGGTGAATCCAAACTCACCCGCGGCAGCAGCTGCCGCCGCCTCTTCCAGCCTGGTGGCGATGCGCTGCATCTCCGCATCGGTGGTGTCGCGGGTGAGGCTCTTCTGTTCGTCAGCGTGGACCGACACTTCGACCAAGCCGTCAAAGAAATCCCGCACGACGTCGTCGGCGGTCTCTTGCCAAGTCGGGACAATTCCGTGCGAGTCGCACAACGGCATCATCGCGCGGATGCGGTCAAGTGAAGAATTGTTGCACAATGGAACGACATTCCGCGGCAACATAAATGGGTGCTGAGGGTCGCGCTTGAACAGCTCCAGAAGCATCGCGTCCAATTCCAAGACCGTGAAGTTGAAATTGAGGCCCGGGCGCAGTCTCATGATATCCGCCGAGTTTTGGAACTCCCAGGCTGGTCTCCTCCTCTCCTGCAGGGGGGCGATGCGGCGGCGAAGAAAGTCTGCGCCAACTGTGCCTACAGTGAGCCCGGCAAGCCTGAGGCGAAGGATCCGGGTGACGGCAACTTCAGCATGTCGTCCTCCGGGGCCACATTGCTCCAATCATTGCCGCGCACTACTGGGGCTTGGCGCAGAGCGGTGAAAGGCTGCGGGTTCTCCTCGACGATCCAACACCACTCTGCCCTCCACTCTTCCCATTTGCTGCGGAGCTCTCCCTCCAGATAGGCTTCCTTCTTGCCAGTTCTCGAGATCCAAGCGATTCCTCCGGCAAGGGGCTCTCCTCTCTTGACCTGGGGCATGAAGAAGTGGCAGAAGAGGGCTACGTTTGGGTGGACTCCGACAAAGTTTTCGCACAGATGTGCGAAAACTGCCATGGTCAGGATAGCATTGGGGGTGAAGTCAAGGAGGCGGAACCCGTAGGTGTTCATGATGTCACAGAAGAATTCAGAAAAGGGCGGGCAGAGCCCGCAGTAGAAGAACAGAGCGAAGAAGGGGTACCCATTCGGAGCTAATCTCGAATCGCTGGCCGGGAGTACCTTCGTGCGCGGATGCGCTCGCGTCTCCGTCGACCAGAAGAGGTAGTAGTACTCCCTCAGCTCCTTTGCGTCAAGCCGAGGGGGGAAGACGGCCCGCTCCTTCCGCAGCGCCGCGAGCCGCTGCACCTCGACCGATTTCACGCCCTTCCCCTTGTCGGCTTTCGGAGCCATGGCGGAGGTGGCGGGGGAGATCAACGGCGTTGGTGGCGCCGGTGGCAATGGGGGGCGGAGCGCTGCTCTTTTTCGGCTTTGAGAAGAGGGAGGGGGCGGACGTTTCGCCCTTCCGAATAAAGAAACCACCCACGATCTCTCCCACGATGCCGCATTCAACGCGTGCCGTTGGGGAGGGCGCGGTGGATACGGAGTAAGATTCGGCGTTGCCCGTGCCGCGCGTGCCCGTGCCCTGTTTTGGGCCTGGCCCAACAGCGCTCGGCACCGTGTGTGGCCCAGGCCCGTGGGCTCCTGTCGGTGTACTAGAATAGGGGTACCCTAGTATCCCGAACTTGTGCACGGGCAGTTGCAGCACCCCGTGGCATGGCTTGCCGGGTGACCGCCAAGGTCCTCCGTGGTTCCTTTGGAGCCATTCAAGAACAAAGTATTTAAGCTCAGGAGACAAGGCCCCGACAAGAGGAGCTTGCCGGGAAGGCCAACCAAGGCATCTCAAGGAACTTGCCGCAACGCGCCGCGCGTCCCAGCAAGGCCCGGTGAGCGACAAGCTTCCGGACCCGACAAGACAACGGCCGCGGCAGGCCACCACTCTGTACCCACACTCCAGCACATCCACCAACGTGTCGCTCTGGGGGCCGTTCCAGGCGCGCGTGGCGAGAGGCTGTGCAGCCAGCGGTGCTCGGTGGCATGCGAAGCTGACAAGACTGCCATCGTGGCGAGCGGTGGCGCCCCTGACGGTCCCTTTTCACACTGTTTGGGCGACGCAGACGGGCATTCAATGCCTTTGTCCCCTGCCGTTAGGGTTAGGTAGGATGCACTGTGCAGGTAGCTGTACCAACCGCAACTCCTTTTACGTTTTTACCCTCATCTGCGTTGCCACCTGTCGGTGACCCCTTTAGCGTATAAAAGGAGGCCCATGCGCAACGTAGAGGAGGTGGGGACCCAGAAATTCACACATGCTCGGTCTCGTTAGCAGCCAGAGTGTACTGTAGCGCTCAGCGCTCCCGAGCAAGAACACAATACGACCAAACAAGCAGCAGTAGGAGTATTATCTCTCCGGAGAGCTCCGAAGCTGGGTAAACTGCTCGTGAGCTTCGCCTCGATCCGCTCTTCGTGCGATCTCTGCCCCCCGCCAAACCGAAAGGGGCTCGGTCCGCCGGTCCCATAGGTGTTCGTGGATCAGCTTCCCCGACATCTTTGGCGCGGCTGCCATTGTCTTCTTACACTTGCCGGTGGAGCTCGATGGTGCGTCCTCGACGGTAGCGCAGCACTCTGAAGAGCTGCGCTTGCCGGAGTGGGCATCGGAACTCTTGTCGGACTTGGTCTTCTTCTTCGTCTCGGGAGCTTCAGCGGCAAGTGACTTGCGGTCTGTTGCGGCTGCTGCTTCCCGGTAGATCTTGTCGGCGTAGATAAGGGCATCCTTCTTGTCGCTAGGGACAGAGATGACACTTATCGGGCCTGGCATCTTCAGTATATTGTATGCATAGTGAGAGGCTGCCATGAACTTGGCGAGTGCTGGACGGCCAAGTATCCCATTGTAAGGCAATGGAAAATCAGCAACGTCAAAAGTGACCCTCTCAGTTCTGAAGTTCAACTCGCTGCCAAATGTTACCGACAACGTGATCTTTCCCTTCGGCTTGCTCCTTCCCAGATTGATTCCTTGAAATGTGCCGGTCTCTTCGAGCTCGCTATCGGGGATCTGGAGTTTCTGGAGCACCGCAGAGGAGATCAGGTTCAAGCCGGCCCCGCCGTCAACTAGCATCTTAGTGACCTTGAGGTTGCGGATAGTTGGTGAAACCAACATCGGCAAGCACCCGACCGCAGTTATGCGATCAGGGTGGTCCTCAATATCAAAGATGATAGGCGTGCTGGACCATTTCAGAGGCTTGCGTGACTCGATGGGCGGTTCTGCCGCATTGACTTCCTGCACCCACTGCTTGAGCTGGCGGTGTGAAGTGTGCAGAGAAGCACCACCGTCAACGCACAGGACCTCTGTGGCTTTCTGGAACTCCTGCTCGTCGGTCTCGTCATCATCCATATCTTCATCATCGTCGTCATCTTCATCCTTGTCGCGGCCGCGGGGAGGTCTGTCTCCTTGCCGCTGCTTGGCCTTGCCACGGCGTCCTCCTCGGCTAGGACGTTTCTTGCCAGCTCCTCCAGCACCCTCCTGGGCTTTCTCCTTGTCGCGCCGCTCGTATTCAGCCTTTTGCTGCTCTACCAGCAGTTTGACCTTCTTGCAGCTCTGGAGGTCATGGCCCTTGGTGCGGTGAATTTTGCAATACTGCTTGTTGGTGCTGTCTTGCTTGTCGGCGACCGCCACATCTGCGGCAACCTCCTTGCCGGAGCTACCAGCCTTGGCTTTCTTGCCGGACTGCTCAACGACTAGCACCTCTTTGCCTTTCTTCTTCCTGTTGTTCCACCGCCGGTTTTCCTTGCCGAGGCAGTCTCCTCACTATCAGATCCTCCTGCTCCTGCATTCTCTCCGGGGAGTTTCCTCCCTTCCTCAGCACACGCACACTTGTCGGCCAGGGCATATAGCTCACTGACGTCTCTGATTTTGCACATCGCCATCTTGTCGTCCCGCCCCCTAGCAGCTTGCACCGCGATGGTGTAGATGCTGAGGAACTCCGACGGATGCGACTTGCCGTCGTACTTCTCTGGTACATATGGCTTAAAATTCTTCGTGCTGGGCCACTGGACCTGCCGCAGCTCACGAGTGAACACAGGGCAACCTACCGCGTATGGTAAGTCGCCTGGTTCCCCTAGCGCATGCATGTCAACAGAGGGCCCAGCGCGCTTGTCGGATTGACGTCGCGCTTCTCTTTGGCGCTCGATGCGGGTACGAGCGTCTTCTTGCTGTCGTTCGTGAAGAACTTGGCGCTGATCGCGACGAGCTCATGGATCTGACGATGCGGTGGAGTCGCTGTCGAGGTGGATCCGGTGAGTTGGCGATCTTGGCCTTCGGGGTGGAGAGTGCATGGTGGTTGCACCCCCACCGGTTTCGTCACCACCGGCTCGCGCCTGCCAGTCCTGCCGCGGCTGCGATGCAGTTGGCTACCGCGGAGTGTCGCCGTTGGCGAAGCCGATGAGACTCTGAATGGTGGCCCTCCATTGGTCAATCTTGTCTTCCGTTGGAGGGTAATCCAGGAGCAGCTGAGCTCGCGCCAAAGCTTTTGCTGGAGTGGTGGGCGGCAGTGGCGAACGATGCGAGGAGCGGGATATGCTCGGACTTCTAACTATGTTAGAAGGAGCAGCATCCCGTCCAGGCGACCGTGTCTCGCTCGTGCCAGCATGTTGGTGTGCATGCTGGTCTTGAGCACCCCGAGATCCACCAGCTCGATTTTGTCCCAACGAACGTATGGTACTGCGAATACCATGACGCTGTCGGTCCTGCGCCTCCTGAGATGGGCGCGGGACATGTACGGACGCCGAGGTCTGTGCAGCCTTGTCCTTGGACCTGGCAGCATCGTGAGCTTCCTCGTCGACGTCCGTTCTTCCACCGGCGTCTACTCCACCACCCTTTTTCTCCGGTGTGGTGGAAGCGACGTGGACGGAGCAGCTGCCGCCGAAGTTTTCTTCTTTGGTGGCATGTCGATGAAGAAAATGAAGATCTAGCTCGTGTGAATGCCAGATTAGGTTCATGCAATCTCGACGCCCCCTACCTGGCGCGCCAAAGATGTCGGGGAAGCTGATCCACGAACACCTATGGGACCGGCGGACCGAGCCCCTTTCGGTTCGGCGGGGGGCGGAGATCGCCCGAAGAGCGGATCGAGGCGAAACACACGAGTAGTTTACCCAGCTTCAGAGCTCTCCGGAGAGATAATACTCCTACTGCTACTTGTTTGGTCGTATTGTGTTCTTGCTCGGGAGCGCTGAGCGCTACAGTACACTCTGGCTGCTAACGAGACCGAGCATGTGTGAATTTCTGGGTCCCCACCTCCTCTACATTGCGCATGGGCCACCTTTTATACGCTAAAGGGGTCACCGACAGGTGGCAACGCAGATGAGGGTAAAAACGTAAAAGGAGCTGCGGTTGGTACAGCTACCTGCACAATGCATCCTACCTAACCCTGACGGCAGGGGACAAAGGCATTGAATGCCCGTCTGCGTCGCCCAAACAGTGTGAAAAGGGACCGTCAGGGGCGCCACCGCTCGCCATGATGGCAGTCTTGTCAGCTTCGCATGCCACCGAGCACCGCTGGCTGCACAGCCTCTCGCCACGCGCGCCTGGAACGGCCCCCAGAGCGACACGTTGGTGGATGTGCTGGAGTGTGGGTATAGAGTGGTGGCCTGCTGCGGCAAGCGCCTTGCCGCGGCTGTTGTCTTGTCGGGTCCGGAAGCTTGTCGCTCACCGGGCCTTGCCGGGACGCGCGGCGCGTCGCGGCAAGTTCCTTGAGATGCCTTGGTTGGCCTTCCCGGCAAGCTCCTCTTGCCGGGGCCTTGTCTCCTGAGCTTAAATACTTTGTTCTTGAATGGCTCCAAAGGAACCACGGAGGACCTTGGCGGTCATCGGGCAAGCCATGCCGCGGGGTGCTGCAACTGCCCGTGCACAAGTTTGGGATACTAGGGTACCCCTATTGTAGTACACCGACAGGTACGGTTCATGGGCCATCGTCGAGGCAACACCAGCAGCACGGAGTAAGAGGCACTGGGCCCAGTGCATGACGACAATTGGACAGCATCTCCGGCATTAGGGAGGAGGGCGGCTGTGAAATTGGTGCGGTGGGGGGTGCCATGGAGGTGGGGCTGAGGTTTCGCGGCTCGGGAGAAGGGAGCTTCCCGGGGAGAAGGTGATTTGGCGCCCACGAGGTATGAATGGGGGCGGGCAGGGGGAATTGGGAGGGGAGTGGAACCATGTCTTACAGACGCATTTGTCTGAAATGTGAGGGGGAGTTACAGTTCTACCCTTGCCTATAGGCTTCTCGGCTTGGGTCTGTGTACTGAGGGTCGGGGATAGTAGAGTAACTTTGCGTCTCCCCAAATAGTGGGTGGGAGCGATTTCGGGCGAGGAGGACGTGTTTTGAACTATTGTGGGCGCGAGCAATTTCGCACGAGGAGAGCGTGTTTTGAAATAGTGGGTGAGGGAGTCCTGGATAAGGGGGTATCCGGACAGTCGGATTGTGTACAATGTCCGGACTATTGAAGCATGAAGATACAAGACTCAAGACTTGGGACAGTGTCCGAATGAGACTTTCCTTGGCGTGGAAGGCAAGCTTGGCGATCCGGATATTATATTTCCTTCCTTGTAACCGACTCCATGTAAACCCTAGCCCTCTCCGGTGTCTATATAATTCGGAGAGGTTAGTCCTTAGAAGGCCGATCACAATTACAATCATACCATCATAGGCTAGCTCCTAGGGTTTAGCCTCTGCGATCTCGTGGTAGATCTACTCTTGTACTACCCATATCATCAATATTAATCAAGCAGGAAGTAGGGTTTTACCTCCGTCGAGAGGGCCCGAACCTGGGTAAACATCTGTGTCCCTCTTCTTGTTACCATCAGCCTTGACGCACAGATCGGGACCCCCTACCCAAGATCCGCCGGTTTTGACACCGACATTGGTGCTTTCATTGAGAGTTCCTCTATGACGTCGCCGCAAGGCTCGATGGCTTGTCTCGTCATCAAGGACGACATCACCTCGGAGGGGGCTCTGGCTGTAGGCCAGACGATCCGACTCGGCGGCTTTATCATGGCCGCCCCATCGGTGGAGGCGCCGATGATGGCCTCTCGGGTCATCAGTCATAACCTTCACGTCAGTTCGGAGCTCGCCGAATAGATGAATTGAATGGAGCTCTCCTCCCTTAACGAACTATGACCGGATTGGGCTTAAACCCGAGCGAAGGGACATCAGGTCCCCGCCGGCCACCCATGAGGTAGTGATAGTGGAGGAACCACATGCGGATTGTCCCTCAACTTTGAGGATGAATTATGTTCGGATTTCCGAATTCCTCGAGCCGAAAACCTGCTCAAAGGAAAACATGACCCAGGCCCCGGGCTTAGAATCGGGCATTGGGCCGAAGAAGTTGGGTAATATTCCGGATTCTGAGCTGTTAAGCTCGGAACCTCCCACGGCCTTAGACGTTGGATCGGATCAAAATCCGGATTCTGCTAACAACACCTATTTGGACCTAAATTGTCTCTCCCACATCAGACAAGAGCCCCAGGAAACGGTACATCATTACTGGGCCAGATTCCTCCTTGTGCTCAGCAAGGTCAAGGACTGCCGCGAGGAGAACATGGTCACGCTCTTCTGCGAAAACTGCACAGACGAAGGGCTCCTCAACGCTATAAGCCGCCGTGACATAGTACGCTTCGCGGACTTGGTAATCATAGTACGGAAGTACTGTGCGATGGAGAGCGCTTGGAAGACCCAAACATAATTTTGGGATAGTACCGCTCTCACCAAAACCTTTTGCCGAACTAAACGGACGAACTCTCATAGGACGTCTGATCCAATCCCCAAGAAACCGAAGCCCACCCCAGGGCGGGCCGTATTGGAAGAATGGCTCAATGGGCCATGTAAGCTCCACAGTATGCCGAATACAATGCCAACTCATAGCCTTAGGTCATGTTGGATACTCCGGCAGGTGGCAAAAAGTGGCGAGGATCTTCTTGTAAGCCATAAAGCGGAACAACATCCTGCTAGCGAACACAATACGGTACTAACAGTCTTCGAGACTTTCGCCTCGAACAACAGGCGCAAGCGAGCTCACCGAGGCTCTGCGGAAATTTTCCATGTGGCAAAGATAAACCCCTGGAACGACACTGCTATAACTTTCAATGCCAGTGACGAACCTCGATTCCAGACTGTCAGGGCACCGGCCGATCTGGTCCTTAGCCCAATCATGGACGGCTTCCGGCTCACCAAAGTACTCATGGACGGCGGAAGCGGGTTAAACTTGACCTATGAAGAAACGCTCAACAAAATGGAAATTGATAAAGGCCGCATTGAGCAAAGCGGTACCACCTTCAGGGGAATCATCCCTACGCGGGAAGCGCGGTGCACGGGAAAAATCACACTCGATGTGGTATTCGGCACCCCAGAGAATTATAGGTCCGAAGAAATCACATTCCAGGTGGCTCCCTTCAGTAGCGGATACCACGCCCTTCTAGGGCAGGACACGTTTACAAGCTTTCAATCCGTGCCCCATTACGGGTACATGAAGCTTAAAATGCCCGGGCCCAACGGAATCATCACTCTAGCCAGTGATCCGGACGTCGCACTTCGCACCGAAAACAAGACCGCAGCACTAGCCCTGGAAGCATTTTCTGAAGCCCTAGCAGCCGAAGAGTTAACAACACTGCGAGCCACCATGGACAGGGACGACGTGATACTCGATAAACGACCCAAGTCCACCTCGTTTAAACCTGCAGACGAGATAGTCAAATTCGAGGTCCATCCAACGGATCCCATGAAGACAACATCCATTGGGACACAGTTGAGCCCCGTGATGGATGCCGCACTACGAGATTTCTTACGCGAGAATTGGGACATTTTCACCTGGCACCCTTCGGATATGCCAGGCATCCCACGCCGGCTGGCCGAACACATCATCAATATACTAAAGGGATACAAACCGGTCAAACAGACCCTCAGGCGGTTTTCAGAACCCAAACGGCAAGCCATGGGGGAAGAGCTAGCCAAGCTGCTTGAGGCCGGATTTATCAGAGATATTAGACATCCGGATTGGCTGGCAAATTTGGTAATGGTACCAAAAAAGGACAAATCTTGGCGCTTATGCGTCAACTTCAAAGACCTCAACAGGGCTTGCCCCAAGGATCCCTTTCCCCTCCCTCGCATCGATCAAATCATCGATGCCACAGCTGGACATGACTCGCTGTATTTTCTCGACGCATACTCCGGATACCATCAAATAAAGATGGAAGAGTCTGACCAAGCTGCAACAGCTTTTATAACGCCATATGGCCCGTTTTGCTTCAACACTATGCCCTTCGGGCTCAAGAATGCCGGGGCAACCTATCAACGCATGATTCAAACATGCCTGGAAAAACAAATCGGCAAAACAGTGGAAGCATATGTGGACGACGTGGTCATAAAAACTAGACATGTCGAAACCCTAATAGATGACTTGAAGCTCACATTCGATAACCTCTGGACATACGACATCAAGTTGAATTCGGAAAAATGCGTTTTCGGTGTCCCCTCGGGGAAGCTGCTGGGCTTCATCGTTTCCAATAGAGGAATTGAAGCGAATCCAGCAAAAATCCGAGCTCTGTCGCAGTTGGCTATACCAATAGACCTCAAGCACATTCTGAAGCTAGCTGGATGCGTGGCCGCTTTGAGCCGCTTTATATCCAGGCTAGGAGAAAAGGCATTGCCTCTTTACCGCCTCCTTCGGTGCACCGAACACTTTGCATGGACGGATGCAGCCGCGGCCGGACTCGATGCGATAAAAACCTTATTGGCCAGTAATCCAGTCCTAACAGCGCCAAACATCGGCGAACCTATGCTACTATACATAGCTGCAACACATCAAGTGGTAAGCGCAGTGCTCGTCATCGAACGAGAGGCGGACGGACACAAATTCCCGCTTCAAAAGCCGTTTATTACGTATCCACGGTCCTCACCCCATGCAAATCTTGATACCCACACTATCAAAAAATAGCATACGCGGTCTTCATGGCATCCCGGAAGCTAAGACACTACTTTCAGGAGTGTTCGATTACCGTCGCCTCCGTAGTACCACTCAACGACATAATTAATAACCGCGACGCTACGGGCCGGATTGCTAAATGGGCTATTGAGCTCCTCCCGTTCGACATAATATACAAACCACGACGGGCCATTAAGTCGCAAGTACTGGCTGACTTTGTCGCCGAATGGACAGAAGCCGAACTCCCTAAAGAGTACGGCGCGTACTCCAACTGGATCATGCACTTTGACGGCTCCAAAATGCTGGCCGGACTGGGAGCAGGGGTAGTCCTGACGTCTCCCACCGGGGACACGGTCCAGTACGTCCTACAAATATTATACACAGATCCAACGATGCAGCCGAATATGAGGCTCTGTTGCATGGTCTTCGGATGGTGGTCTCTACGGGTATCCAACGCCTGGAAGTGCACGTGGATTCGAACCTCGCAATATCGAAAATAAATGGAGACTTTGATGCCAAGGATCCGAAAATGGCGGCCTATCGTAATGTCGTCCTCAAAATGTTAGCTCGGTTCGAGGGGCTAGAATTCCACCATGTGGCTCGAGAAAACAATCAAGCGACGGACGTCCTCGCCCGCATCGGCGCCAAACGCGACCCTGTCCCACCTAATATATTCCTGGAAAGGCTGTTTAAGCCACCCGTGGTATGGGAAGGGGAGTCCGACAATACCAGCACGGATCTGAATAAACCCCTAGACTGCGAACCATCAGACACAATCGGAGGCTCCGCCACCGAAATAACTTCTTCGGCCCACGAGATCATGGCCGTAATTGCCCCGTGGACCGAGCCTTTCTTGGCCTACCTAAATAGGCAGGAGCTCCCCGAAGACCAAAATGAAGCACACTGCATAGTTTGGCGCTCTAAAGCTTACAAAGTCCACGAAGGGGAACTCTACAAGAAAAGTGCGACCGGAGTGCTCCAAAGGTGCATCTACAAAGAGGAAGGCAGCAACTCCTGACTGAAATCCATGCCGGACTGGGCGGACACCATGCCGCGGCTCGAGCGCTAGTCAGCAAAGCCTTCCATACAGTCTTCTATTGGCCGACAGCCCGAGCAGACGCACAGGACCTTGTCCAACATTGCGTCGGCTGCCAGCTCTTCGCCAATCAGAGTCATATGCCCCCAACCGCTCTCCAAACAATCCCCATAACTTGGCCCTTCGCGGTCTTGGGGCTGGATATGGTCGGACCCCTTAAAGGGGGAAGCCATAAGAAAAAATACTTATTGGTCATGGTGGACAAATTCACCAAACGGATCGAAGCCAATGCAGTTAAAACGGCTGAATCCGGACCAGTAATAGACTTCCTATCCGGGGTCATACACCGATATGGTGTCCCCCACAACATCATCACTAATAATGGCTCAAATTTCACAGCCGATGAAGCGAAAACTTGGTGCGGCAAAATGGGCATTAAGCTCGACTACGCTTCCGTCTGCCACCCTCAAACAAACGGCCAGGTCGAACGGGCAAACGGTCTCATTATGAGCGGCATCAAACCCAGACTAGTACGATCTTTAACAGAATCGGATACACACTGGGTAGAGGAGCTCGACTCTGTACTCTGGGGGCTGTGGACCACACCGAGTCGAACCACCGGATATACACCATTTTTTATGGTGTACGGCACAGAAGGAGTACTATCCTGCAACATAATACATGATTCGCCACGCGTACGCATGCACGAAGAGAAGGAAGCCGAGTTAGATCGGCAGGATAACTTGGATGCCCTGGAGGAGGAGCATGATGTCGCAAAAGTCCGTTCCGCATTCTATCAGCAGCAGGCTCGGCGATATCAAAGCAGAGAAGTGCGGGCCAAAACTTACAATATTGGTGAGCTCATTCTACGCCTACCGGAGAAGAAGAAGGACAAACTCAAACCCAGATGGGAAGGTCCCTTCGTCATTGACAAAGTTCTCACCGGAGGAGCGTACCGCCTACGTAATGCATCTGATAATAGACTCGAGCCGAACCCATGGAACGCGGCTAGACTCCGGAGATTCTACGCCTAACGCCGAACGCAGTGTTCGTCTCCTAACCCCTCCTTTTTTATTATACTCCACCTCTGTTTCTCTCCTTTCTCGACCCTCTTTCTCCTCTCACAAGGTGTTTAACACAGTGTGGATTCCCGGATCATCCTGGCCGTACCATGTGTGCACTATCTGGGGGCTTCCTTGAAGCAGGTCCGCAAGCTCCCCCATGCCATTCGGCAGAAGGCTTGATGGCCACAGGGCCTGAGCAACGCCATGCATCACCTGCCGAACACGTTCGTGCATCTGCGACAGTTCTTGCAGCAAATCACCTGCATATGAGGGCATCTCCTCTTCAGGGCGACCCGTTAACATTCTTGCAAGGAAAAATCTTTTTAATAAACTTCCTTGCCGAACTATCAAACAATTAGCTTGAGCTCTTACCATAAATGTCGTGTCGAAGTTTTTTGTTCTCCTTCACGGAGTCTGCCAGTTGAGCGCGGACGTCCTTTAATTCCACGTCCAGACGAATATTGGCATCATGAAGCTTGTTCTTCTCCCGCGTCACCTGCGTAAGGATGTGCTCGCCGGCCTTTAGTTGCCGTTGGAGATGCAAGTCGTCACCCACTACACCCTCCGGATTCACCCCGGGATTGTCTGCAGAATTTACTGTTAGACTAACCGCACCAGCCATTTATTAACTAGTACATCTGCATATAATGGCGACAAATATTACCAGCGGGGGCCTTTCGGGATCCCTCTAACTTGGCTACCACATCAGATAATTGGGCCTTGCATGCCTCCAGCTCCCGTGCCAGTTGTTCATTCTTGTCCAGAAGGACCTGCGGATATATTGATCCTTCAAATAGTTGTCCCAACTATTCTAAGTCTCAGGGGCTACTGCTAGGCATACTTATCAAAATTTCTTACCCGTATGTCTTTGGTATACTGGCTTGTCGCTTGGGCAAGCCCACCTCGAGCGGCTCGGACATATGCGTCCGCCGAATTGAAGGAATTAAAAGCCTCTTCGGAACTGTGGTAAGAGCTTGATATAGGGACTCTCCCTGGGTGCGGGGGACAAGGCAGAACAACTTCCTCCATAACCCGAAGTGTGGTTCGCAGCCTAAAAACAGCTCGTAAAGCGCAACGTACCCCGCTATGTGCAGAATGGAGGCCGGGGTAAGATTGTGTAACTGGAGGCCATAGAACTCCAGGAGCCCGCGGAGAAACGGGTGGATAGGAAACCCGACGCCCTTAGCAGATGCGAGATGAGGCATATCCGCTCATCCGGAGACGGGTTAGGAGATCCCTCAGCTTGTTCCCCTCTGTCGTAAGTGGCTATTCCAGCTCGAACGGAGACCATGAATGCCGGTGGGAGAAACCCTTGAGTTTGTAACTTCACCAAACGGCTATGAGGAACTGAGCACTCTCCCCAAACCCCCGACTTAGAGCGAGGAGGGCAAGCAGAAGAGTTGCGACAGCCGGCCATGTTGGAATGGCTTTTCGCGAAGCGCTCTAGGATGCTAACTCAAGGGAGGAGAGTGAGGTTTGGATCTGAGAATCCCTATCCCTTCAAATAGACAGTTGGCCCGGAGGATCGAGGGTGGAAAATGCAAAAATACCTTGACTCCTCGCATTCGCTCAACACGTGAAGATGGTCATTACTAAGGCGCTGAAGCCGAGGAGCACAACATTGACTGGAGATCGGACACTATTCGTCGTAACAGGTACTTTGGAGTATTCGGAGAAGGAACTCGCCTTGCAATGCCGAAGACAATACAGCGCGCCGGACTCATCGTCATTGAAGCCTGGTTCAGGGGCTACTGAGGGAGTCCTGGATAAGGAGGTATCCAGACAGCCGGACTGTGTACTATGTCCAGACTATTGAAGCGTGAAGATACAAGACTCAAGACATGGGCCCGTGTTCGGAAGGGACTTTCCTTGGCATGGAAGGCAAGCTTGGCGATCCGGATATTATATTTCCTTCCTTGTAACCGACTCCATGTAAACCCTAGCCCTCTCCGGTGTCTATATAAACCGGAGAGGTTGGTCCTTAGAAGGCCGATCACAATTACAATCATACCGTCATAGGCTAGCTCCTAGGGTTTAGCCTCTACGATCTCGTGGTAGATCTACTCTTGTACTACCCATATCATCAATATTAATCAAGTAGGAAGTACGGTTTTACCTCCATCGAGAGGGCCCAAACCTGGGTAAACATCTGTGTCCCTTACTTCTTGTTACCATCAGCCTTGACGCACAGATCGGGACCCCCTACCCGAGATCCGCCGGTTTTGACATCGACAGTGGGCGCGAGCTATTTCGGGCGAGGAGAGCGTGTTTTGCCGACCATGGTTTATGAATTATTCGGCATATGTCATTTTGGCCAAGGAGAAGGCGCGCTTGGATGAAGTTACGAACCTACCCTCGATGTACAACGGGCCAATTGATGCGTGTCCCACATAGGACAGTAATTTCACGTCTCCCATTTATTTGCTCGGGCGAATTCCACCGAGAAGAGAGGATGTTTTACAGTTCGTTCAAATTTTTAGAGAACGAGCATCCACGTCTACCTTACCAAGTCGATTCGAATCAAATTTTGAAATATTAGCTTGCCACTTCTTTTTTAGATGGAGAGATGATGCTCGGGAGTAATGTGTTTTTACATGCTCGTTGCTAGCGATTTACTATATGACAAATAGTTGACCCACTCAAAAACGCGAATCAAACCCAAAATGAAATATCCCGATTCAATGAAATAGCTCGTTCAGTAGGTCAAAATAGTGAACTAAATCCAAAATTGAACACCTCAATCGAGTAGCATGTTGTACAATATTATAGTACTCCATGAACATGGTTGAAAGTCAAATTAATGAACTTGTTTGATATATGCGTATATCCGTTCATGTGTGGACTGCAGACAACATGTTCTCCAATTTAAATATTTGAATGCAAGTTTATATCGAAACATAGTTTATATCAGTCTTTGATGCATAAAATGCGACCTCCCCCTTTCCCGGAATCCTGTTCTCTCTCTCTCTCTCTCTCTCTCTCTCTCTCTCTCTCTCCGACAATCTTCAATTATGTTGCACGCATCCGACACAAAAACCTTGTTGGTTCCTCTCCCTTTCTCTCCATCTCTCTCTCTCTCTCTCTCTCTCTCTCTCTTTGTGTGTGTGTGTGGGGGGGGGGTCTTTATAGTTCGCATGCATATATACACCATCTATAGGTCTCTCTCGCACACTATGTATGATACTCTAGCTAGTCCAAGCTAGATATCTTGGGTGCACTCATCGTACACACACAAATTCCTTGGCTCTTTGCCCGTAACTCTCTCACGCACCACTATGTCGTCTCGGAGCTCTTCCCCCCCTCTCTCAAACTCTCCATCCACCCGGGTCACACATACACATGCATATCTCACTCGCACTCGATAGGCCCATCTAAAACTCTATCTCTCTCCCTCGTTCTCTCTCCATCTCACACGCACACACACACAATCTCATGCCCAGCTAGCCAAGTATGATGGTCTCTCACTCAATTGGAGGCACACGCAGTCCCCCCTATATGTATATGACTAGCTAATCTTAGTCTCCATCACAAACATGTGCATGGTCTATCTCGATTTCTCTCAGGGCATCTTTATATTGCGCACGCACTCCCTCGATCTCCCACTCATATAGTCCCCTCACGATCTCGAGGGGATCTCTCTATCACAAACACACCCTCTCTCCCTCCCCATGCGTCCATGCCATCCATGTGTCCCTCTCGACCTTTTTTCCTTGTTGGCCAGACCTTTATTGGACATGTGCTACAGGGGTGTCTCTCTCCTTTGCAAACAATCACACACTAGCTATCTTCGTGTATCTCCTCACCTCGCTTTTCCATCTCAGAGATGCATGCGTGATATGTTCGCATAAGAAATGAAAAAACACACACTCTCTCTAATTTATCGTTTGTTGTCACTTTCTCTTTCACACACATACTCTTTTTGCACACTTACTCATTCTCCTTCACACGCACTTGATCTGTCTCGATTGAGGCACTCTCCTCCGTCTATAGCATATAGATTTATTGAAAAGTCAAACATCACAAAGTTTGACCATGTACGTGGAGAAAAAGAATTACATCTAGTACGGCAAACATATACCATTAGATTCACCATGGATGTAGTTTTGTATGATGTATCTTTGGTATTGTAGATATAAATAACATTTGCGTAAACCTGATCAAAGTTTCCAAAGTTTGACTTCTAAAAAATTTTACATGCACTGCATTATCGAGCGGATGGAATATCTCTTTCCCCCTCTCAGCTATCTGACGCACCACTCAGCCTTATCGGGGCTCCTCAATCTCTCTCAAACTTTATTGCTCAGTTTGGTTCGTGACCTGACCCTCATGCCTTGATGGCCAGTACTGCCTGGTGTGGACGTGAGATGTAAAATATTTCTGCCTGGCCAGGCTTGTGTGGTGCTGAAGCGTTTGATTCATGCCTGGGCCAGGCAAAGCATCAACGTCCCATCAATCAATCCATGCATCAATTATTTAATGCTAATATCCATCCATGTTGTTGTTAGCCTCGTGGCCGCACGACCAGGCACGGCCAGGCGTTCGAAATCGGTCGCTTGGGCCAGGCTACTTGCAGTGTGTGGAGTTCAGCCAGGCTAATTAAAGTGAAAGGGAACCCAGCCAAGGCGGGCTTTCTTTTTCACACGGTAGCAACCAAACAAGCGTGCATGAAATCCAGCAACAACCCCAGGCCACGCAAAAGATGTTCAGGACGCAAGCCAAACTGACCTTATATCTCCCTGGTTCACACATACACATGTCTCAATCGCGCTATACATATAGACCCATCCAACACTCTCTGCCCTTGTTCTATCTCCATGTGACACGCACCCCCCTAAGTACCATAATCCCTCACTCCATCATAGGCTCTGTTTGGATCCATGGGTTAGAGTTAGTTTGGGTTAGTTTGGAGTCAACTAAGCCAAAAAGATCCAAACAGGAGGGTTAGTTTGGGTTAGATGCATCTAACCCATCCAAAAAAACTACCCCATCCAAGAGGTGCTTATTTGGACCACTAATAAACACTTTTTTCTCTCGCTCTCCCCGCAGTAGATCCCTCCCCACTTCCTCGAAGCTTATCGTCCTCTCCCTCCCTCCCTCTCGCACCGCCTGTGAAGGTGCCTCGCCGTATCCGCGCTCCAGCTAACCCTGCCATCCAAACACCTCTTTACTTAGAGTTAGTTCAGGGCTAGAATCTAACTCTAACCTCTAACTGAGTTAGAGTATCCAAACAGGGCCATAGGCGCAAGCACTCCCCCCCTCCTAAGTATGATTATCTCTTACTAGCCATCAGGAACACACGTATTGTCTCCTTCTATCCATATGTCTATCTCGATATCTCTCGGGGCATCTTCTATCGCGCACACACCTTGTCACTTGATCTCCCACCCATGTAGTCCCATCACGATCTCCAGGGGATCTCTCTATGACAAACATACACTCTCTCCTCCCCATGTCTGCATTTTCTCCGTACGTCTCTCTCGACCTCTCTCCCTTGTTTGTCAGACCCCTCTTGGCCATGTGCTAGGGGTCTTGCTCTCTCGGTTCCAAACAACCACACACTATCTACTCACCTTGCCTCCGTTGTCGAAGATGCATGTGTGATATGTTTGCATAAGGCACACGAGCTTTTTCTCTACTTTTATCGTGTGTTGTCCATGTCTCTTTCACACACGCACACACACTTTTTTCACTCTCTTTCTCTCTCTCTCTATCTCTCTTTCGTTAGGGACTCTGTCACGTCCATAAGCATATGGATGTTTTGAAAAGTCAAACCTCAGAAAAGTTTGACCAGGTATATGTGGAGAAAACCATTTACATCTGGAACAATCATTAGATTCATCACAGCATGTACTTACTTCATACTATCATTTATCTTTGGTATTGTAGATATAAGTAATTTCTTTATAAACTTGGTCAAAGTCTCAAAAGTTTGACTTAAAAAAATGTTGGAACTACATTATCGAACGGAGAGAGTAGCTCTTTCTCTGTCTCTCTACTATCTCTCACGGGCCTCCCCTCTCACTCAAACTCTCTATACCGACGGATTATACGCTCACTTTGTCACGTATAGCTTCATATATTGTTTAGTTGACCGGTCAACCAATCCACATGCTGCCTTGTCAGCTCGTGTTCTGTATCTTGGTGTGCTGGCCCATGTGGCAGTGGGTGAAAATAAGTAAACTAGAGGCCCATCTGACACGCGGTGAAGTAAACAAAGTTGAAACCACTCGGGGTAGCACCCCGCACGCTAGTAAATTGAGGACGCATTGTTGACAAAGTTCTTGCGCGCGAAGGACGCACTCGCGCACAATTCACCACTAGGCGGAGGCATGCACAGAAGGACGCACTCGCGCACACCCAATACACAACACACACCAGCACACGTGTACACCGGCATCGCCGCCGATCGAGATGGACGGCGAGCCAGCCAACAAGCAGAGGCGGCTCGAGCCAAAACCGCATCCGGCGAGCCTGGACTTCATCAGCAGCCTCCCCAACGACATGCTGCTCGTCATCATCGGCCTCCTCCCCACCAAATCTGCCGTGCGGACCGCCCTGCTCTCCCGGCGGTGGCACCCCCTCTGGCACTGCGTCCCCCTCTAGCGCTGCGTCCCCCTCAACCTCACCGTCGATAGCTGCCTCTGCGACGAGGATTGCAAATGCATGGCCGCAGTCTCCAAGATCCTTTCATCACACCCTGGGCCAGCCAAACGCCTTGACATCCGCATGTTCAGTACCAACTACATGGTCCAACCCAAGTTCGACGAGTGGTTCTTATCCCCCGCCCTAGATCAGCTCGAGGAGCTCAGCTTTGAAGCTGGACGATGTCGCTCTCTGCCGCCGTCCGCGCTCCGCCTCACGCCAACGCTGCGCCGCGCCAGCTTCAGCTCCTGCTATCTTCCCCAGATTAATGCCGCGCCTGCTCTTCTTCTCTCTCAACTCAAGAAGCTCGACCTCTTCGACGTTGTCATCTCAAAGAAGGATATGGAGCACCTGCTCCACAGCTGTACTGCGCTCGAGTACCTTCATCTTGAGCAGATCCACGGGTTCCTTAGCCTCCACATCGCCTCGACGAATCTCCGATGGATTTATGTGTCTTGCTGGCCCCGCAACAAGACATCAATTGGGAAGAGATCACTCGAGCTGTTACACGTTATGGTCATTGAGAATGCGCCTTTCCTTGAGAGATTGCTTGTATCAGATCTAGAAGGTCCAACAAAAATCAGGGTCATTGACGCGCCGAAATTGACAGCGTTGGTGTACTCGTCTGCCAAATTCTCTGAACTCTTTATTGGATCCGTAATCGTTTAGGTACAACACTCATCTTCTTCTCCGTCTTCTTAAAATTCACATTTTAAAATTTCTTCTTGATGTATTTACGACCGTCTTTCAGAAAATGATTCCCACAAGCTTGACCTAGTCCATCCGCAGAGTAAAGATCTTAGCACTAAAATCAATCGGCCCCAATCTGGATCAAGTTGTTGGATTCCTTACATGCTTTCGTTGCACGGAGAAGCTACTCATCGAGGTGAAACTTCTTTCCTATAAGTAAACGGTAATCACAACGTAGCTCAATTTTTTCGTAATTTTCCCAAATTACGATGACAAGTGTAGTGTTCAAAACTGCATGTACGCACTACACCGAAAGAAATGTTTTTAGTATTTTTTTCTCACGTGATCACCTACATCATTTTTATGCTATACTACTATAGTAGCCTAGGCTAGTCATAGTGGAAAGTAACTTAGACTACTCCAGTAACTCTATGGTTACCCTAAGAGCAAGTACTACCTCCGTCTTGGTTTACTCTTCCAATTTTGTAGTATCAAAATTTGACCATAGATTTAACTGACAGAATGTTAATGCATGTCACTAAGAACTATATCGTTGGATTCGTATTTGAACATAATTTCAAATGATGTAATTTTTAGTGACATGCATTGGCATTTTCTTAGGTAAATCTATGGTCAAAATTTTATACTAAATACGAGGTAGTATTCCCTCCGTCCCAAAATTCTTGTCTTCCATTTGTTTAGATACGGATGTACCTAACACTATAGATACATCCGTATTTAGACAAATTTAAGACAAGAATTTTGGGACGGAGGGAGTACAAAAGTGGGCTATGTAGGCCAAAACATGTGCCAAATTCACTTGTGATGCATTTGGCATCGATGCCCCTCCATTGCTCACCTGGTGCCCGAATCTAGATCACCTACTTTGCTCCGGTGCCAAATTAACTCAGGCAATGAAAAAACACTGCGTGGGAGATAGAGAGGACTGAGGCAATAAAAACACTTGTTTGGGAGAGTGAGAGGTTGGTGTAGTTCGTTTGATTGATTTGTTTATACATGTGGGTCTGTCTGCACAACGGTGCCAACTCTCTCACATCGCGAGAGTGGTGCCAAAATCTTTTGATTTGACATCGATGCGTATTATGTGGCATACTTTTGCGAAATATGGCATCAGCCACATAGTGAAAGGCAAAAAATGCCCAAGATCTTCACGTGCTCTTAGTTAAATGAGAGGAAACAGAAAGAGAGAGAGAGAGAGAGAGAGAGAGAGAGAGAGAGAGAGAGAATATCACTAGCCAACCAACCCTATCGTATGAGAGAATGATATTGGTACCTCTTGATGACACGACAATCTTATGCAGCAGCTGCTCTAATATGTTCTCTTCTTTTGGAGATAAAAAAAGACCCAAAAGTGAAAAATGTGCTGCACTATAACAATCTCATCGAATGCCTTGATCTCCATCTTACATAAATTGATTTGATCGACTACCGAGGCAGCACATCTGAGATTAAATTGGCCAGGTTCTTTGTTCTGGAGGCAAGTGTGCTCAAGGTAATGAGGTTTGGCGTTCTCTGGCGCAACAATGAATGGCGTGCTGATCACCGCAAGCGTCTAAGCCTAAATGACAAAGTCTCCGCAGAAGCTGAATTTTTTTTGAAACATCAAGTGGCCAGAGACTCGAAAACTTATTTGCCCATTAGTGACTTGTCAGGGCGGTGGATTTTAGTTTGTACAATAATGCTGCATCCACCTAAACTAACGAAAGTTCTTACGTAAACTTCCTAGTAATTCCCTCTTCCTAGGTGCAGCATTACTCCTAACATTTGTAATATCAGTTTGAAACTTGGAATATTGCCGTGTCCTATTCCCGCGTTTTCAAAATCCTGCGAATCAAACAGGTCCTGAGTTGGTGATGATGTTGTGCCTCCCATCTTTCACCAATAGCCGTCGGATCTCGATCTGAAGCATACAAACCAGGCTTCTCCATTTTTGCAAAAAGATGCCTGCACTTGTTCCCTATTTACAAACAACTCCTTGTCTCTCACAATCAGCCTTATCTCCTCCCCACCACATCTAGAAGGCCGTGGAAAAATCTGGCGCGATGGCCGCTGCCCGAGCTGTCCACCCCCAATCTTTGTGTTTCGTGCAATGCACGGGTATCTACGCACGGGAAATTATGTTGAACAGGGCTAGTTGTAAGCAGGCTAGCTCTACAGCCATGATGATAGTGACAGCACACGGTGAGGATGACTATGGTATGCCGAACATCGCACCTATACTCAGGTGTCATCTCCGGTGCAGGGTCTTGTCACTTCACTGTGAGGAGCAGCACGTAATAATTTGACCAACGGGTAGTACAGTGCTAGTACAACTACTACTACATTGGTAGTACTACTACTAGTACTAGTAGCACCCCCGTCTGGATTTAGGAGTACTACCACGTCCATCTGGATTTTAGTATTTGACTAGCAATATCTAGTAATGCATGTCACGAAAAATGTACTACTCCCTCTATAAATAAATACATGGTGTTTTATTCCTATCGGCGAGAGAACTTAATGTTTTTTACTAACTAGGGTACTAATAGGATTACATACAATGAACTAAACACTACATGTCATGTTTTGTAGTCTCAAGTCATTGAAAGCATGCACGGCCCACATCTATCATTGGTTGATATGTCATGAAATAAGAAACAAGGAGGGAGTTAATGCACCGTGCCTAAGTGTTTTGGGATTATTTGGTTTTCGTAATGTGGCTTACACAAATTTTTTGTTTACATGCATTAACATTTTATTAGTTAAATCAAAGGTCAAAACTTGGCGCAAAATGCAAAGGGGACCAATAAACCAGTAAACATGAAACTTCTCTCGTTTGGCCCCAACTAGAGGTCCGGTGAGATGACTATACTACACCGGCACGGAGAGGGACGCAACTTCATTGACTTACGGCAACTGCCTTTGGGTGAATGACACGTGGGCCCAGGGGGTGGCTGGCCCACCTATCATACAGCCAAAGGCAGGTGCAATAGAGGGCCGAGGAGTAGTACAAAATCCTACGCACCTACGCACGCTAACCAAGGGCAAGAGTGATCACTCGAATCGCAAGATCAGTTGACTAGAAGCTAAGCTAGACCCATGGAGGCGATGGTGCCCCCTACGCGGATATGCTGGCTGTGCCAGATGGTCCACGACGCCGGCCTGCGGCCCGGCAACAAGGAACGTGTCCAGGTAGTATTGCTTGAAGCCGCTAGGGCGAGGGGCCGCTTGGACGACAGCTTCATCTCCTTGTTCAACGAGGTCCTTGTCGGCTTCCTCGACAAGTTCACCATCGCCAAGAAGCTCGCGGACGACTTTGACGTAAGCCTCCAGCCGACGCGCCCAAGCTTTGCGATGCCCGCCTGTTAGGGAACGTAGTAATTTCAAAAAATTTCCTATGCACACGCAAGATCATGGTGATGCATAGCAACAAGAGGGGAGAGTATTGTCCACGTACCCTCGTAGACCGAAAGCGGAAGCATTAGAACAACGCTGTTGATGTAGTCGTACGTCTTCATGGCCCGACCGATCAAGCACCGAAACTACGGCACCTCCGAGTTCTAGCACACGTTCAGCTCGATGACGATCCCCGGACTCCGATCCAGCAGAATATCGGGGAAGAGTTCTGTCAGCACGACGGTGTGGTGACGATCTTGATGTTCTACCGTCGTAGGGCTTCGCCTAAGCACCGCTATAATACTATCGAGGACTATGGTGGAGGGGGGCACCGCACACAGATAAGAGATCAAGAGATCAATTGTTGTGCCTAGAGGTGCCTCCCTGCCCCCATATATAAAGGAGCCGAAGGGGAGGGGGCGGCCGGCCAAGGAGGGGCGCGCCAAGGGGAGTCCTACTCCCACCGGGAGTAGGACTCCCTTCTTTCCTAGTTGCAATAGGAGAAGGGGGGAAGGAAGAGGGAGAGAGGAAGGAAGGGGGGGGGGGCGCCCCCTCTCCTTGTCCTATTCGGCCTAGGGGGGGAGGGCACGCGGCCCAGCCCTTGCCTCCTCTCCTCCTCTCCACTAGGGCCCATGTAGGCCCATTAAGCCCCCGGGGGGTTCCGGTAACCTCCCGATACTCCGGTAAAATCCCGATTTCAGCTGGAACACTTCCAACATCCAAATATAGGCTTCCAATATATCAACCTTCATATCTCGACCATTACGAGGCCCCTCGTCATGTCCGTAATCTCATCCGGGACTCCGAACAAAATTCAATACATCAAAACTCATAAACTCATAGTAAAACTCTCATCGAAACCTTAAGCGTGCGGACCCTACGGGTTCGAGAACTATGTAGACATGACCTAGAACTGTTTCCGGTCAATAACCAATAGCGGAACCTGGATGCTCATATTGGCTCCTACATATTCTACGAAGATCTTTATCGGTCAAACCGCACAACAACATACGTTGTTCTCTTTGTCATCGGTATGTTACTTGCCCGAGATTCGATCGTCGGTATCTCAATACCTAGTTCAATATCGTTACCGGCAAGTCTCTTTACTCGTTACGTAATGCATCATTCCGTAACTAACTCATTAGCTACATTGCTTGCAAGGCTTATATTGATGTGCATTACCGAGAGGGCCCAAAGATACCTCTTCGACAATTGGAGTGACTAAACCTAATCTCGAAATACGCCAACTCAATATGTACCTTTGGAAACACCTTTAGAGCTCCTTTATAATCACCCAGTTACGTTGTGACGTTTGGTAGCACACAAAGTGTTCCTCCGGTAAGCGGGAGCTGCATAATCTCATAGTTATAGGAAGTAGTATAAGTCATGAAGAAAGCAACAACAACATACTAAACGATCAAGTGCTAAGCTAACGGAATGGGTCAAGTCAATCACATCATTCTCCTAATGCTGTGATCCCGTTAATCAAATGACAACACATGTCTATGGTTAGGAAACATAACCATCTTTGATTAATGAGCTAGTCAAGTAGAGGCATACTAGTGCCATTAAGTTTGTCTATGTATTCACACATGTATTATGTTTCCGGTTAATACAATTATAGCATGAATAATAAACATTTATCATGATATGAGGAAATAAATAATAACTTTATTATTTCCTGTAGGGCATATTTCCTTCAGTCTCCCACTTGCACTAGAGTCAATAATCTAGATTACAAAATAATGATTCTAACACCCATGGAGTCTTGGTGTTGATCATGTTTTGCTCGTGGAAGAGGCTTAGTCAACGGGTCTGCAACATTCAGATCTGTATGTATCTTGCAAATCTCTATGTCTCCCACCTGGACTTGGTCCCGTATGGAATTGAAGCGTCTCTTGATGTGCTTGGTCCTCTTGTGAAATCTTGATTCCTTAGCCAAGGCAATTGCACCAGTATTGTCACAGAAGATCTTCATTGGTCCCGATGCACTAGGTATGACACCTAGATCGGAAATGAACTCTTTCATCCAGACTCCTTCATTTGCTGCTTCCGAAGCAGCTATGTACTCCACTTCGCATGTAGATCCCGCCACGCCGCTTTGTTTAGAACTGCACCAACTGACAGCTCCACCGTTCAATATAAACACGTATCCGGTTTGCGATTTAGAATCGTCCGGATTAGTGTCAAAGCTTGCATCGACGTAACCATTTACGATTAGCTCTTTGTCACCTCCATAAACGAGAAACATATCCTTAGTCCTTTTTAGGTATTTCAGGATATTCTTGACCGCTGTCCAGTGATCCACTCCTGGATTACTTTGGTACCTCCCTGACAAACTTATTGCTAAGCATACATCAGGTCTGGTACACAACATTGCATACATGATAGAGCCTATGGCTGAAGCATAGGGAACATCTTTCATTTTCTCTCTATCTTCTGCTGTGGTCGGGCATTGAGTCTGACTCAACTTCACACCTTGTAATACAGGCAAGAATCCTTTCTTTGCCTGATCCATTTTGAACTTTTTCAAAACTTTATCAAGGTATGTGCTTTGTGAAAGTCCAATCAAGCGTCTTGATCTATCTCTATAGATCTTGATGCCCAATATGTAAGCATCTTCACCGAGGTCTTTCATCAAAAAACTTTTATTCAAGTATCCCTTTATGCTATCCAGAAATTCTATATCATTTCCAATTAACAATATGTCATCTACATATAATATCAGAAATGCTACAAAGCTCCCACTCACTTTCTTGTAAATAGAGGCTTCTCCAAAAGTCTGTATAAAACCATATGCTTTGATCACACTATCAAAGTGTCTATTCCAACTCCGAGATGCTTGCACCAGTCCATAAATGGATCGCTGGAGCTTGCACACTTTGTTAGCACCTTTTGGATCGACAAAACCTTCCGGCTGCATCATGTACAACTCTTCTTCCAGAAATCCATTCAGGAATGCATTTTTGACATAAATTTCATAATCATAAAATGCGGCAATTGCTAACATGATTCGGACAGACTTAAGCATCGCTACGGGTGAGAAAGTCTCATCGTAGTCAACCCCTTGAACTGGTCGAAAACCTTTCGCAACAAGTCGAGCTTTGTAGACAGTTACATTACCATCAGCGTCAGTCTTCTTCTTGAAGATCCATTTATGCTCGATGGCTTGCCGATCATCGGGCAAGTCAACCAAAGTCCATACTTTGTTCTCATAGATGGATCCCATCTCATATTTCATGGCGTCAAGCCATTTTGCGGAATCTCGGCTCATCATTGCTTCCTCATAGTTCGTAGGTTTGCCATGATCAAGCAACATGACTTCCAGAATAGGATTATCGTACCACTCTGGTGCGGATCTTACTCTGGTAGACCTACATGGTTCGGTAGTAACTTGATCTTAAGTTTCATGATCAATATCATTAGCTTCCTCACTGATTGGTGTAGTTGTCATAGGAACCGGTTCTTGTGATGAACTACTTTCCAATAAGGGAGCAGGTACAGTTACCTCATCAAGTTCTACTTTCCTCCCACTCACTTCTTTTGAGAGAAACTACTTCTCTAGAAAGGATCTGAATTTAGCAACAAAAATCTTGGCCTCAGATCTATGATAGAAGGTGTACCCAATAGTCTCTTTTGGGTATCCTATGAAGACACATTTCTCCGATTTGGGTTCGAGCTTATCTGGTTGAAGTTTCTTTACATAAGCGTCGCAGCCCCAAACTTTAAGAAACCACAACTTTGGTTTCTTGCCAAACCATAGTTCATAAGGCGTCGTCTCAACGGATTTTGATGGTGCCCTATTTAACGTGAATGCGGCCATCTCTAAAGCATAACCCAAAAACGATAGCGGTAAATCAGTAAGAGACATCATAGATCGCACCATATCTAGTAAAGTACGATTACGACGTTCGGACACACCATTTCGTTGTGGTGTTCCGGGTGGTGTGAGTTGCGAAACTATTCCACATTGCTTCGAATGTAAACCAAACTCGTAACTCAAATATTCTCCTGCGCGATCAGATCGTAGAAATTTTATTTTCTTGTTACTATGATTTTCCACTTCACTTTGAAATTCTTTAAACTTTTCAAATGTTTCAGACTTGTGTTTCATCAAGTAGATATACCCATATCTGCTCAAATCATCTGTGAAGGTGAGAAAATAATGATACCCGCCGCGAGCCTCAATATTCATTGGACCACATACATCAGTATGTATGATTTCCAACAAATCAGTTGCTCGCTCCATAGTTCTGGAGAACGACGTTTTAGTCATCTTGCCCATGAGGCACGGTTCGCAAGTACCAAGTGATTCATAATCAAGTGATTCCAGAAGTCCATCAGTCTGGAGTTTCTTCATGCTCTTTACACCAATATGACCCAAACGGCAGTGCCACAAATAAGTTGCACTATCATTATCAACTCTGCATCTTTTGGCTTCAACATTATGAATATGTGTATCACTACTATCGAGATTTAATAAAAATAGACCACTCTTCAAGGGTGCATGACCATAAAAGATATTACTCATATAAATAGAACAACCATTATTCTCTGATTTAAATGAATAACCGTCTCGCATCAAACAAGATCCAGATATAATGTTCATGCTTAACGCTGGCACCAAATAACAATTATTCAGGTCTAAAACTAACATCGATGGTAGATGTAGAGGTAGCGTGCCGACCATGATCACATCGACTTTGGAACCATTTCCCACGCGCATCATCACCTCGTCCTTAGCCCATCTTCGCTTAATCCGTAGTCCCTGTTTTGAGTTGCAAATATTAGCAATAGAACCAGTATCAAATACCCAGGTGCTACTGCGAGCATTAGTAAGGTAGACATCAATAACATGTATATCACATATACCTTTGTTCACTTTGCCATCCTTCTTATCCGCCAAATACTTGGGGCAGTTCTGCTTCCAGTGTCCAGTCTGCTTGCAGTAGAAGCACTCAGTCTCATGCTTAGGTCCAGACTTGGGTTTCATCTCTTGAGCAGCAACTTGTTTGCTGTTCTTCTTGAAGTTACCCTTCTTCTTCCCTTTGCCCTTTTTCTTGAAACTGGTGGTCTTATTGACCATCAACACTTGATGCTCCTTCTTGATTTCTACCTCCGCAACTTTTAGCATTGCGAAGAGCTCAGGAATAGTCTTGTCCATCCCTTGCATATTATAGTTCATCACAAAGCTCTTGTAGCTTGGTGGCAGTGATTGAAGAATTCTGTCAATGACACTATCATCAGGAAGATTAACTCCCAGTTGAATCAAGTGATTATTATACCCAGACATTTTGAGTATATGTTCACTGACAGAACTATTCTCCTCCATCTTACAGCTATAGAACTTATTGGAGACTTCATATCTCTCAATCCAGGCATTTGCTTGAAATATTAACTTCAACTCTTGGAACATCTCATATGCTCCATGACGTTCAAAACGTCGTTGAAGACCCAGTTCCAAGCCGTAAAGCATGGCACACTGAACTATCGAGTAGTCATCAGCTTTGCTCTGCCAGACGTTCTTAACATCGTCAGTTGCATCTGCAGCAGGTCTGGCACCCAGCGGTGCTTCTAGGATGTAATTCTTCTATGCAGCAATGAGGATAATCCTCAAGTTACGAACCCAGTCCGTGTAATTGCTACCATCATCTTTCAACTTAGCTTTCTCAAGGAATGCATTAAAATTCAACGGAACAACAGCACGAGCCATCTATCTACAACAAACATAGACAAGCAAAATACTATCAGGTACTAAGTTCATGATAAATTTAAGTTCAATTAATCATATTACTTAAGAACTCCCACTTAGACAGACATCTCTCTAGTCATCTAAGTGATCACGTGATCCAAATCAACTAAACCATGTCCGATCATCACGTGAGATGGAGTAGTTTCAATGGTGAACATCACTATGTTGATCATATCTACTATATGATTCACGTTCGACCTTTTGGTCTCCGTGTTCCGAGGCCATATATGTATATGCTAGGCTCGTCAAGTTTAACCTGAGTATTCCACGTGTGCAACTGTTTTGCACCCGTTGTATTTGAACGTAGAGCCTATAACACCCGATCATCACGTGGTGTCTCAGCACGAAGAACTTTCACAACGGTGCATACTCAGAGACAACACTTCTTGATAATTAGTGAGAGATCAGCTTAAAATGCTACCGTCAATCAAAGCAAGATAAGATGCATAAAGGATAAACATCACATGCAATCAATATAAGTGATATGATATGGCCATCATCATCTTGTGCTTGTGATCTCCATCTCCGGAGCACCGTCGTGATCACCATCGTCACCGGCGCGACACCTTTGATCTCCATCGTAGCATCGTTGTCGTTACACCATCTATTGCTTCTACAACTATCGCTACCGCTTAGTGATAAAGTAAAGCAATTACAGGGCGTTTGCATTTCATACAATAAAGCGACAACCATATGGCTCCTTCCAGTTGTCGATAACTCGGTTACAAAACATGATCATCTCATACAATAAAATATAGCATCATGTCTTGACCATATCACATCACAACATGCCCTGCAAAAACAAGTTAGACGTCCTCTACTTTTTTGTTGCAAATTTTTACGTGGCTGCTATGGGATGAGCAAGAACCTTTCTTACCTACGCACCAAAACCACAATGATACTTCGTCAAATTAGTGCTGTTTTAACCTTCGCAAGGACCGAGCGTAGCCACACTCGGTTCAACTAAAGTTGGAGAAACAGACACCCGCCAGCCACCTGTGTGCAAAGCACGTGGGTAGAACCAGTCTCGGGTAAGCGTACGTGTAATGTCGGTCCGGGCCGCTTCATCCAACAATACTGCCGAACCAAAGTATGACATGCAGGTAAGCAGTATGACTTGTATCGCCCACAACTCACTTGTGTTCTACTTGTGCATATAACATCTACGCATAAAACCAGGCTCGGATGCCACTCTTAGGGAACGTAGTAATTTCAAAAAAATTCCTACGCACACGCAAGATCATGGTGATGCATAGAAACAAGAGGGGAGAGTATGGTCCACATACCCTCATAGACCAAAAGCGGAAGCATTCGAACAACGCGGTTGATGTAGTTGTACGTCTTCACGGCCCGACCGATCAAGCACCGAAACTACGACACCTCCGAGTTCTAGCACACGTTAAGCTCGATGACGATCCCCGGACTCCGATCCAGTAGAATGTCGGGGAAGAGTTCCGCCAGCACGACGGCGTGGTGACGTTCTTGGTGTGCTACCGTCGCAGGGCTTCGCCTAAGCACCGCTATAATATTATCGAGGGCTATGGTGGAGGGGGGCACCGCACAAGGCTAAGAGATCAAGAGATCAATTGTTGTGCCTAGAGGTGCCCCCTGCCCCCGTATATAAAGGAGCCAAGGGGGAGGGGGCGGCCGGCCAAGGAGGGGCGCGCCAAGGGGAGTCCTACTCCCACCGGGAGTAGGACTCCCTTCTTTCCTAGTTGGAATATGAGAAGGGGGGAAGGAAGAGGGAGAGAGGAAGGAAAGGGGGGGGGGCACCGCCCCCCTCTCCTTGTCCTATTCGGACTATGGGGGGAGGGCGCGCGGCCCAGCCCTTGCCTCCTCTCCTCCTCTCCACTAGGGCCCATGTAGGCCCATTAAGCCCCCGGGGGGTTCCGGTAACCTCCCGGTACTCCGGTAAAATCCCGATTTCACCCGGAACACTTCCGACATCCAAATATAGGCTTCCAATATATCAATCTTCATGTCTCGACCATTTCGAGACTCCTCGTCATGTCCGTAATCTCATCCAGGACTCCGAACAAACTTCGGTACATCAAAACTCATAAACTCATAATAAAACTGTCATCGAAACCTTAAGCGTGCAGACCCTACGGGTTCGAGAACTATGTAGACATGACCTAGAACTGTTTCTGGTCAATAACCAATAGCGGAACCTGGATGCTCATATTGGCTCCTACATATTCTACGAAGATCTTTATCGGTCAAACCGCACAACAACATACGTTGTTCCCTTTGTCATCGGTATGTTACTTGCCCGAGATTCGATCGTCGGTATCTCAATACCTAGTTCAATCTCGTTACCGGCAAGTCTCTTTACTCGTTACGTAATGCATCATTCCGTAACTAACTCATTAGCTACATTGCTTGCAAGGCTTATATTGATGTGCTTTACCGAGAGGGCCCAGAGATACCTCTCCGACAATCAGAGTGACAAAACCTAATCTCGAAATATGCCAACTCAACATGTACCTTTGGAAACACCTGTAGAGCTCCTTTATAATCACCCAGTTACATTGTGATGTTTGGTAGCACACAAAGTGTTCCTCTGGTAAACGGGAGTTGCATAATCTCATAGTTATAGGAACTTGTATAAGTCATGAAGAAAGCAATAGCAACATACTAAACGTTCAAGTGCTAAGCTAACGGAATGGGTCAAGTCAATCACATCATTCTCCTAATGCTGTGATCCCATTAATCAAATGACAACACATGTCTATGGTTAGGAAACATAACCATCTTTGATTAATGAGCTAGTCAAGTAGAGGCATACTAGTGACATTAAGTTTGTCTATGTATTCACACATGTATTATGTTTCCGGTTAATACAATTATAACATGAATAATAAAATTTACCATGATATGAGGAAATAAATAATAACTTTATTATTTCCTCTAGGGCATATTTCCTTCACAGCCACCCTCAACGGCCACTATGGTGACAACCTGTTCGACGCACTGGTGGCCCTACGACTGCCCACCGTCGCGCCGGAGAATGTCCATCTCGAGGTCGCGCTCGCCGCGCAGCGCCTGGCGCAGCAAGACACCATCGACATAATCACCCACATCTACGCGCAAATCGTCCACAAGGACTACTACATGCAAGAGGAGGACGATAGGACGCTGGCCTTCTTGGACCGCAGGGCAACCTTGAACGGCACTGTTCAGAAGCACGTTGAGCTCACCGCCAACGCTGCTGCTCCTCACACGTCAGTTGGTGACCGGGCGCACTAGGGCGTGAGGATGTCGTTGATGGATCCGTATGTATTTTTATCTTTCCGTCAAATCCATGTAGTAGTATATGATACTACAGTAATTATCTTACCTTTCGCATCAACTTCACAATTTTAGTACGTACTCCATGCATGAACGGTGCCAGAACCAAACTTCTCATTACTCTAGGAAAAATCATTATTTTCTATCTATCGATCGCGCCATGGAGCAGAACCAAATTTTACAAGTTACGAGTTCAAAAGGAAAAGCCTGCCATGTTCGCGTCGCACCCCCACACGATTGGTCCGGCACGCCCCTCAAGCGGGAATGCGTGCGGTGTTGCATTTTCACTTACAAGTGGGACCACAGTTGAGCAAACCGACTATCGGCAAACCCCCACCCCACCCACCGCGTGATGGCTGAGAAAACAGGAGGGAGAAGAGATGATTGTAGCACGGACTCCGAGAAAATTGGTGTCGGATGGGACTCGTGTGGGTGGCGTGTGCCGTACTGCTAGACGTGAATGCTAGTTATGGCCCATGCCACCCCACTATATCGAGCCTATATCGAGGTACGTAGAACAAATTTCCTACAGTCCGTGCTCAGCCCTCCTCGATCTCTCTTCTCAGCCAGCCAGCGGACGCACGGAGCCCATCGTCTGTTTCTTCACATGCGGTCCCACATGTCAGTGAAAACGCAAGCGGACCCACTGAACCTGCACATCTTTCACCTCGACGTGTTGGTGATGAAAAACAAATCCAAGAAAGATCTTCGGTGGCCGCTTTTGGAGTTACTCAAGAGTAGTAAGATTCTATTTACAGTTTAACCCAAGATGCACATCTCGTGGCTTCAACTACCACTCTATTTTCTTTCATGACACGACCTGGATGTTGGATGTCCCACGTGTCAGCAAAAGGAGGAAGAACCCGACCAAATCTTCGGTTGTGCTGTCGGATTAGACTAGTTGTGCTAACTTAAATTTTTTATTGTGTACTCCCTCCGTTCCAAAATACTTGACTTCTATTTGTCCAAAAATGGATGCACCTATATACTAAAACATGTCTAGATACATATATATTTTGATAAATAAGAAGGCATGTATTGTGCAACGGAGGGAGTAGAATGGATGCAAGTTTTTGTATTGGGAAGAAGAGTACATCCATATATTGATAGAGCGCAATTTAGTAGATGGTCTATCACTTTTAGCTAGCACAGAGGCTATAGATGAGATTAATGCACTTGTTGATACTCCTACTTGGTATGCGTGTTGCTGCTTATACGCAGAGAAAAACGGACCGGAGGGAGTACTAGAATAGAGGCTGGACATGAGACTAGATGCGAGGAAGCAACGTCTACTTCTTTACACTCGAGGAAGAAAGAAGCACACAAGATCGAGCCTCCGCAGATCAACAATGAATGCATCGAGAAGGCACTAATCCAACTTACATGAGTAGTAAAATGTATTCTTGTGGTTCTTGTTTTCTTTGATCTTGCTTTTCTAGTCAAAATTATCGTTGGAGTTCGTGCAAAACGGAGGTCCGTTCGGGGTCGTGTGTTGCAGTTGGCCTTACAAGTGGGACCACAGTTAAGGAAACCGACTATCGGCAAACCCCCACCTCGCCCGCTGTGCGATGGCTGAGTTAGAGAAACAATGAGGTTGAAGATATTACTCTAGCACGGACTCCAAGAAATATGGTGTCAGATGGAAGTCGTGCTGGTGGCGTGTGCCGTACTCCTGGACGTGAATGCTTGTTCTGGCCCATGCCACCCTACTACTCCTACTACTTACTACTATATAGTACTACTAGTATCGAGGATTCGAGGTGCTAGTTACATAGTACAATATGGCTACAGTAAAAACACCCGCACAACACGCGAAGCATGTGAAGCTAGTACAAATAGTGTACTACTATTGTTGATTGGCCTCATCCGATAACCTGTTGCAATGCACGTACAATTATGTATTCGGAAAAAACTTTTTTGCCTCGTCGCACCACTCACTCACAGAAGCAACTCGAAAGCCATTCATAAATTTAGTAAGTTTATCATAGGCATATCATTTTAGTACATACAACAGGTCATCAACCCACATCGACAACGAGGATGCATTATAAATACTAAAGTTTTCACCACACAACAAATAACAAGCAATGAAATGAACTTCAACTCAGCCATTCCTCAGCGTTGGAAACGCTTGCTTTGAACCACAAGTGATTCTTTGGGATGGGCCATCCATTGTCGATCTGGAGACCAACGCAGGACTGATCATCCAAGCTGAAGCGGCCTACTATATCAGTACCAGGGTAGGGAACCACCCAAATGTCCGAGTTATAGACACAGTTGCTTCTCATAAATGGTAGTAACGTTGTGTCAACAGCAGTTGGATCACCTTTCACCATCATTGGATAGTTTTGTCCAAGGAAGAGCGAGTTTTCTCCAAGACTATCAATTCTGTACTAGGGAGAAGGAGTTGGTGCTAGCACACTAGTATCCATCCCAAATACCATGCAACGGGGTTGGAATAGGTCCGGAGAGTGCGACCATGGGAGACTACACATGCTTCCTTAGCAGTAACATCATCAGTGGGCTATATACACACGAGAAGAGGTGATCCATCGGGATTAGTTGCCAGGCGCCAAATAGTATATGGGCGCTGCTCGTCCTCATGCTCGTGATCATCACCATCGTCATCTCCCCCTTGGTTATAAAAATCTTCAAGTATAGGTGGTGGAATGTTCACAGGACCTTGGGAACACAAGAAGAAGGTTAATTAGTAAGGCTGGCCATAGTGGGGGTAACATAAGTAGTATCGTGCACTTGGGACTCGCAAACATGCTTATGTGGCAGGCAATTAAGGAAGAGAGAGATGGTTATAGTAACATAGGTAGATACCGTAACATAATAAATGTGATGCTACTATGTGTCATGCATGGCAATAATTGAGACCAACTATGATACTAATCTAAGATACTATGCACTATAGAGGTAGTAACATAAACTAGTAACATATGCATGTTACTGATAACCCACAAGTGTAGGGGATCGCAACAGCTTTTGAGGGTAAAGTATTCAACCCAAATTTATTGATTCGACACAAGGGGAGCCAAAGAATATTCTTGAGTATTAGCAGTTGAGTTGTCAATTCAACCACACCTGGATAACTTAGTATCTGCAGCAAAGTATTTAGTAGCAAAAGTGGTATGATAATAAAGGTAGCGGTAGAAAAAGTAAAGATAAATGTTTTTGGGTTTTTGTAGTAGTTGTAACAGTAGCAACGGAAAAGTAAACAAGCGAAGAACAATATATGAAAAGCTCGTAGGCAATGGATCAATGATGGATAGTTATACCAGATGCGATTCCTCATGTAATAGCTATAACATAGGGTGATATATAACTAGCTCTAGTTCATCAATGTAATGTAGGCATGTATTCCGTAAATTGTCATACGTGCTTATGGAAAAAAACTTGCATGACATCTTTTGTCCTACCCTCCCATTGCAGCGGGGTCCTTATGGAAACTAAGGGATATTAAGGCCTCCTTTTAATAGAGAACCGGAACAAAGCATTAGCACATAGTGAATACATGAACTCCTCAAACTACGGTCATCACCGAGAAGTATCGCGATTATTGCCACTTCGGGGTTGTCGGATCATAACACATAATAGGTGACTATAGACTTGCAAGATAGGATCAAGAACACACATATATTCATGAAAACATAATAGGTTCAGATCTGAAATCATGGCACTCGGGCCCTAGTGACAAGCATTAAGCATAGCAAAGTCATAGCAACATCAATATCAGAACATAGTGGATACTAGGGATCAAACCCTAACAAAACTAACTTGATTACATGGTAAATCTCATCCAACCCATCACCGTCCAGCAAGCCTACGATGGGATTACTCACGCACGGCGGTGAGCATCATGAAATTGGTGATGGAGGATGGTTGATGATGACGACAACGACGAATCCCCCTCTCTGGAGCCCCGAACGGACTCCAGATCAACCCTCCCGAGAGAGATTAGGGCTTGGCGGCAGCTCCGTGTCGTAAAACACAATGAAACTTTCTCCTTGATTTTTTTCTCCCCGAACGTGAATATATGGAGTTGGAGTTGACGTCTGTGGAGGTCCAGGGGGCCCACGAGATAGGAGGCCGCGCCCTAGGGGGGCGCCCCCTGTCTCGTGGACAGCCTGTGGGCCCCCTAGCATTGATTCTTTCGCCAAAAATTCTTATTAATTCCAAAAAGTGACTTCGTGGATTTCTAGGACATTCCAAGAACTTTTCTTTTCTACACATAAAACAACATCATGGCAGTTCTGCTGAAAATAGCGTCAGTCCGGGTTAGTTTCATTCAAATCATGCAAGTTAGAGTACAAAACAAGGGCAAAAGTGTTTGGAAAAGTAGATACGTTGGAGACGTATCAACTCCCCAAGCTTAAACCTTTGCTTGTCCTCAAGCAATTCAGTTGATAAAATGAAAGTGATAAAGAAAAACTTTTACAAACTCTGTTTGCTCTTGTTGTTGTAAACATGAAAAGCCAGCATTCAAGTTTCAGCAAATATTATGAACTAACCATACTCACAATAACACGTAGCTCTCACAATTACTCATATCAATAACATAATCAGCTAGCGATCCATAATAATAAAACTCGGATGACAACACTTTCTCAAAATAATCATAACATGATATAATAAAATGGTATCTCGCTAGCCCTTTCTGATACCGCAAAACATAAATGCAGAGCACCTTTAAAGATCAAGGACTAACTAAACATTGTAATTCATGGTAAAAGAGATCCAGTCAAGTCATACCCAATATAAACCAATAATAATGAATGCAAATGATAGTGTGCTCTCCAGCGGGTGCTTTTAATAAGAAGGGTGATGACTCAACAAAAAAGTAAATAGATAGGCCCTTCGCAGAGCGAAGCAGGGATTTGTAGAGGTGCCAGAGCTCGACTTTAAAATAGAGATTGAATAACATTTTGAGCGGCATACTTTCACTGTCAATGTTGTCAGCGTTCTGGGAACGGGGGTACCCAGACTTGCCTCCCTGCGGCCCGCGGCGTGGCTCAAGGAGTGGCCCCGTACGGCCCATCTTCATCAGCACATGCTCAAGACCCTCGCGAGGGGCCAAGCCTCGCGGGGCGGACGATAGGAGGCTTCCGCAGGCACGGCCTCGTTAGGCTGGCTCGCGAGGAGGCGGACAGATCAAGCCGGGGTACCTCACGAGGTGCCCGTGACGCAAGCCATGACGACCAAGGCCAGGCGGGCGCCGGCCTGCGCAGAGTCCTTGTTTCCTCTTTGGTGCAAAGGGGGCAAGGGCAGGCAAGGGTATCAAGCAAAGGCAACCATTTCGGTGCAACAAGACCAAGACCAGCAGGACATCATAACGGAGGTCATCGTGGAGCCCAAGCCGGCGTCATCGTGAGGGTCTTTGGCAGGCGAGGACCAACTTTAGTCAGGATAAGTGTAATAGATGTTCCCCTTTGAAATAGCCAATTGTTGGCGCCCTTCCCGCTCAATATTTGGGAAGAGGCCCGGGGCCTTCGCCTATAAATAGGACTAGCCACCCACAGGGTAGAGGCATCGAAAGAACAGGGTAGAGGCATCGAAAGAACAAGGATAGAAAGACAAAGAGAGAGAGAGGCGACTGAACTCCCCCTAGCAGTTCATCGCACCAGCCAAGAACAGACCCTCGCGAGGCTGTTCTTCCATTGTACTGTTCCTCATCAGCCCCTGAGGCAATCCACACACCACAAACTGGAGTAGGGTATTACACCACAATGGTGGCCCGAACTAGTATAAATCTCGTGTCCCTTGTGTTGTTCTTCGTGGAGTTTTATATCCTGGCGAGGCGGTGAGACATGGGTAGGCAGGAGGTGTGATCTCCACGTGCACCCCAGTGTTCGAACCTTAAGGGTTTGCCGGAACCCGAAATCCGACATTTGGCGCGCCATGTAGGGGTGCGCCGGAGCTTTCCCTTCCACCAACCCGCTCTCCATCAACACTGCGGTTCGCCCTCATGATGGGCAACGTGCCGCCCGCTCCGGTCGCCGGCGCCACCATGGGGGCCGAGGGCTCTGAACCTTGGTCCCCGCCTTGCGGCAGGTGCAATGGCCAAACAAGTTCAAGCCGAAGATGCCACCGCGCTACAATGACGCGGCCGATCCGTTGGCTTTCCTGCTGGCCTACGAGGAGGCCGTCCTCGAGGCCGGGGGTGACGACAGGGTCATGGCCAACTGGTTTCCCATGGCCCTCACTGATGTCCCACGCATGTGGCTGCTCCACCTGCCAATGGCTTCCGTGGCCTCCTGGGGGGAGCTGCGCGGCCTCTTCCTCGCCCAGTACGCTACACCAGTGCACCCAGTCATCGCAGGTCTCCTAGGCGGCTCACAGGCACCACCTTCAGGCCACCACATCAAGTCGTTCATCCGCCAGATCAGCGTCGCTTCCATGCCGCGCGGGGCGCCTCCGGGCTGGGCAGCACCTAAAGCCGACCTGGCCTTCAGCTCATATGATTACCCCTGCAACTCGGCCTGCTCGTGCGCGCTCCCAATGCAATGCACCCCCACCATCTGCAACGTGGCGATCACCAAGACCCTCATCGACGGCGGTGCTGGCCTCAGCGTGCTCTCGGGGGAGGCCTTCAGCCTCCTCCACGTACAGCCGGAGCGACTGTAGCCCAGCAAGCCCTTCTTGGGCGTCGGAGGCGGCTCCACCGGCTCCCTGGGGCAGATCCACCTCCCGGTGACCTTCGACATCTACGACAACTTCCGCACGGAGCTAATGGAATTCGACATCGCCCCCATCTGCCTCCCATATAACGCCATCCTTCGCTACCCAGCACTTGCCCGGTTCATGGCCACAACTCACCCAGCGTACAACCTCATGAAGATGCCCGGGAGTAGCGGCGTCCTCACCATGTCTGGAGACACAGGGGATGCGTTGCAGGCGCTCAAGCTTACCTTCAAGGCCGCGGCGGTGGCGCAGCCCGCCAGCTCAGACGCCCCTGAGCCCAAGGGGGCTGCACCGGCCAAGAAGAAGCAGCTATTCACTTAGGACAAGGCGGAAACCAAGCAGGTACTGGTCGACAAGGATGGATCTACCAGTGCCACCTTCACCATAGGCGCCAACCTCGAGCCCGAACAGGAGGAAGCCTTGGTGATGTTCCTGCGCGCGAACAAGAAGGTATTCGTGTCGGAACCTGATCAGCTAGCAGGGGTCCCAAGGGGCGGAATCGAGCATCACCTCAATGTGTGCCCCAACGTGCGCCCAGTGAAGCAGAAGGCGAGGCGGCAGTCCACTGAGAAGCAAGCTTTCATCGTCCAAGAGACCCGCAAGTTGGAGGCGGCGGGGGTCATTCGCGAGGTCCGCTACCCAGATTGGCTGGCTAACCCTATTGTCGTGCCGAAGAAGGGGGGGAAAGGAACGCATGTGTGTCGACTTCACCAACCTCAATAAGGCCTGCCCGCAGGATCTATTCCCGCTCCCTCGCATCGACCAGATCATCGACTCCACCGCTGAGTGCGACTTGTTGTGTTTCCTGGATGCCTTCTCCAGCTACCACCAGATCAAGATGCCAGTAGAAGATGTGGAAAAGACGGCCTTCCTGACCCCGTGCGGAGTGTACTGCTATACGTGCATGCCGTTCGGGTTGCGCAATGCTGGTGCGACCTTTCAGCGGCTGATGCACATTGCCTTGGGTCGGCAGCTCGGGAGGAATGCTGAGGCTTATGTTGATGACATTGTGGTGAAGTCTCGGGAGGAAAAAACCCTGATACAGGACTTGTAGGAAACCTTCGCGAGCCTTAACGAAGTGGACCTGCGGCTCAACCCAGAGAAGCGTGTGTTTGGAGTCCCCTCGGGCAAACTTCTGGGTTTCCTCGTATCCCACCGGGGCATCGAGGCCAACCCAGAAAAGGTAAAAGCAGTCGAGGACATGAGCCCGCCGAAGACCCTCAGAGAGATGCAGATGCTCACCGGGCGCGTGACCACACTAGGGCGTTTCATCTCCAAGCTGGGGGAACGAGCGCTGCCCTTCTCCAAGCTAATGAAGAAGAAGGGCCCCTTTGAATGGACTGAAGAGGCCGACAAGGCGTTCCAGGATCTCGAAAGGTACTTCACCAGCCCTCCGGTGATGGTGGCTCCACGTCCTCAAGAGCCCCTGGTGCTCTACCTTGCGGCCACCCCCTACTTTGCCAGCGCAACCCTGGTGGCTGTTAGGGAGGAGCGTAGGACCAAGACCGCGGCAACCGTCCGGGTTAAAGCGAGGCAGGGCCAAGAGGGCCTCACAGAGACCGCGGCTGCAGGCGAGAAGGACCAGCCACAGCAGGGAAGCACACCCAGGATAGAAGAAGCCCCTCCCCTAAGCGACCAGCCGCCGGGGGCTCCATTGTCTCGGGAGGTGGCCCAGCCTCCGAAGGGCGCCAGCAACGCAAACACTCCCCACCTCGTCTAGTACCCTGTGTACTTCGTCAGCACGGTATTGCGGGACGCGAGAGCGCGGTACCCCATGCCTCAGAAACTCCTCCTCGTGCTGTTGGTAGCCTCGCACAAGCTGCAACACTATTTCCAGGGCCATCCCATCAAGGTCGTCTCAGCATATCGCTTGGAAAGGGTGCTTAGAAGCCCCAACTCAGCCGGAAGAGTCGCTGAGTGGAACATCGAGCTGCAAGCGTTTCATATAGAATTCAGCACGACCAGAGTCATCAAGGGGGCCGCGCTTGCGGACTTCATGGCGAAATGGGTGGAAGCGCCATGCCTTGAGGCTGGCGAGGATCGATCACTCTCCCCAGGAAGCGAGGCACCGGACGGATGGGTCATGTACTTCGACGGGCGTTCTCCCGACACGGCGCGGGGGCTGGTGCGGTGCTCATATCTCCCACTCAAGACAAACTCTACTACGCCTTGCAACTCTGTTTCCAGCACGGAGAAAAGGTCTCCAATAACATAGCAGAATATGAAGGCCTGATAGCAGGTCTGAAAGCCGCAGTCGCCCTGGGGGTGAAGCGTCTCACCATCAAGGGAGATTCACAGCTCCTCATCAACTTCTCCAACAAGGTATACAAGCCGAAGGACGAGCACATGGAAGCCTACCTCGCGGAAGTCCGCAGAATGGAGAAACAGTTCTGGCGGCTGGAGTTGCAGCATGTGCCTCACGGCACCAATCAAGAGGCTGATGACATCGCCAAAAGGGCATCCAGACAGCTACCACAAGAGCCCGGCGTCTCCGAGGAGCGGCTCTTCAAGCCCTCGGCGACGCCATCACTGTCAAGCATGGCGCATCCTCGGGGGGAGCTCCCCCAGCCCCCTGCTTCGGGAGCCCCGGTCTGTGGCCCGACCACAGGAGCGCGCCTGCTCCTGGCGCTGGAGCCTCAGGAGGGGTGCTGGATCACAGAGCTCAGGAGTTACCTGACACGAGGCACATTGCCGGAAAAGGAGGAGGAAGCGGAACGTGTGGCACGACAGGCCACGGCATACTGCCTTAAGGATGGAGAGCTCTACCGAAGACGACCGAATGATGTGTCCCTACGCTGCATTTCTAGGGAGCAAGGGAAGGAGCTACTGGCAGACATACACGGTGGGGACTGTGGGCATCACTCGTCGTCACGAACTCTCGTTGGTAAGGCGTTCCGCAGCGGGTTCTATTGGCCCACGACACTCAATGACGCTGTGGAACTGGTGAAAGCTTGCGAGGCATGTCAATTCCATGCCAAGCAGATCCATCAGCCGGCAGGGGGCCTGCAGACTATACCCCTCTTGTGGCCATTCGCAGTCTAGGGGCTGGATATCCTGGGTCCGTTCCCTCGGGCGCCAGGAGGCTACCGCTACCTCTACGTCGCCGTGGACAAGTTCACCAAGTGGGCTGAGGTGGAAGCTGTCCGCACCATCCCCGCAGGCTCCACGGTCAAGTTCATCAAGGGCCTCGTGAGCCAATTCGGGGTGCCGAACTGCATCATCACCGACATCGGTTCGCAGTTCACCAGTAACCTTTTCAAAACATATTGTGCTAACCTTGGAACGCAGATATGCTACGCTTCGGTGGCGCACCCGCGAAGCAACGGTCAGGCTGAGCGAGCCAACGCGGAGGTCCTGAGGGGCCTCAAAACCAGGACCTTCAAGAAGAAGCTGGAGGCCCGCGGCAGGGGCTGGTACAATGAGCTCCAGTCTGTGCCCTGGTCAATCCGCATGACCGCAACCAAGCCGACTGGCGAGACCCTGTTCTTTCTAGTCTATGGAGCTGAAGCCGTCCTCCCTCACGAGGTCAGGCATCATTCCGCGCGGGTCCTGGCGTTTGACAAAGCGCAGCAGGACGCCATGCAGGGGACAGATCTCGTGCTGGGGGAGGAGCATCGCCGAGAGGCCGCACTACGGGCAGCAAGGTACCAACAAGCACTCGGCGGTACCACTGCCACAACATCCGCCCCAGGACTCTTGAGGTAGGGGATCTCGTGCTCAGACGGGTTCTCTCTAGGGAGGGACTGCACAAGCTCTCCCCCAAGTGGGAGGGCCCGTTCAAGGTTGTTCATGTTTCCAGGCCCGGCTCCGCACGCCTGGAGACCTAGGAGGGGGTGCCCATCCAGAACATGTGGAACATCCAACATCTCCGAAGATTTTACCCATGAAAAAGGCCCGGTGCCTGTGAAGAAGGCGAATGCCTGTGAAGTAGCCGCGTTTGGAAAAGGCCCGGTGCCTGTGAAGAAGGCGAATGCCTGTGAAGTAGCCGCGTTTTGGCAAAGGCCCGGTTCCTGTGAAGAAGGCGAATGCCTGTGAAGTAGCCGCGTTTTGGAAAAGGCCCAGTGCCTGTGAAGAAGGCAAACGCCTGTGAAGCTCACTGCCCGTGACACTCACACGTAATAATGAGTGGGGCTGTACACGCCCCGGAGTCTCCAGAGAGCCGCCCTCGGGCCTCGGGGGCTCCCGCCCACGCCCAGTGGCAGCACTTAGCTCCACGCTGGTGAGAAGATGTCGAATACTAGACTAGGTGCCGGACGCAGCTTCTTTCATTTGCTTTCTGTAGTTGGCTTGTTCGTTTCTATTTGAAGTTTTTCTGAAGCTGTTGCCATTTCGAGCTTGCGACCCTTCGTCCATTAAACTTATTTGTTTCATTTTCTCTCGCGCAAAGTCTCACGAGGGAGGAGCATGGGCACCCTCGCGAGTGTTTTTCAGCCCAGTTATTTGGAACTCCCTGTTCGAGTCCGCTGCGGGAGCACCCCTCCCATTCCGTGCCCCACGGGCATCACGACACGATCACGGGGCTTGAGTTGGTTCCCCTCGCTACCAAGGCTGGAGACTACCTCTGCTGACTAAACTCTGCAGGACACAAGGTGCAGGACGAGGCCCTAGCCTCGGGAGGCAAGGACCGCGACGAGCCCCCCCCCCAAGATAAGTGATTTCCACGCATAGGCACATAGAACGAAAACATAGCACATAAACAGTAGAAATAGTGCACCAATTAAACAGCAACAGTTCAGCACGCCCCATGGGGCACCGGAGTACATTCTTTTCGCGCAAGAGAGAAAGGAAAGCAAAGGAGGGACAACTTGCCCGTCGCCAACTCTTAGCGGAGGCTCGTACTGCCTCCAGAGCTCAGCTGGATTCCGCCTCCCGCTTCACCGGAGCGAGGCGTCGGGCCGACCCGCTGCCCTCTCCCAGGCGAGCGCGACGGCGAGGGGGCTGGTCGCGACCGCCACTGGAGGAGCTGCCATCCGAGGTGGAGTCACCAGAGCTTGGCGGGCCTCGGGCACTGCTGCCCGCGCGCCCTCCGCCACCTTCACCCCAACCAATGTCGGGGCTGGGCGTGCGGCCGCGGTCACCATCTTCAGGGCAGCATCCGGCGCGGCGGCCGTCTTCCCCGAACACCCTCACGTAGAGGGTGGCATCGCCGTCAAACTTGAAGTGTAGAGTGCATCGACAGGCCACGCGCGCGGGCAAATGTCTGCCAGCCGTGGGTCAAGGCCGCCTCCCCAGCGGTGGAGACCTCCAGGGTAGCCATGCTGCAGCAACCATCTGCCTGAAGCCAAAGGCCGCCTGGGGCACCAGCCGGAAGTTCACCTATGAAGAAGCGGGGGAGCTGGAGCCATGTGCTGGTTGGGTCCGCCGACCACACGACAAACTCCGGCAGCACCTCCGCCGAGCGAAAACGTGGCCTTGGGGGACATGCAGCCCCAACGTACCCCTCGTTGGCAGCCGAACGCCCACCGCCGCGTAGGGGGCTGTTCCCACGACCACGGGAGGTCGCGGCGGAGGCCGTAGGGTGCTTGCGAGGGTGGCCCCGGCCACGCTTGGCCGGAGGAGAGCCGGGTCCTTCTTGGCGCGTCTTTCCTTTCTTCGTGGCCGAGAACCTCTTCGGCGGGGCCATGGGGATAACGAGCAGCCAAGAAGGAGAAGGGTCGTAGCAAGAAGGGCTGAACTGGAAGGGCTCGCTCCGTTCCGTACATATAGCCGAGGGAGGCCAACCGCCGGCCACTATGATCGCAGGTAATCATGACCCGTTTTGCGTGCAGGGACTTGTCAAATCGTGCAGTTACCGAGGCATCATGGGGGAGTCGGGACGCCCACGTACAATCAACCACCACGCGGCGCCCAAGGCCGCCGACTATTGGGGCCCGCGGGGCTTCGCACTTGCCTCTTCGCTTCTCTGCTAAGCCAAGTCCAAGCGCGCCTTGGGCCCGGGGGCTACTGTCGGTGTCCTGGGAATGGGGGTACCCAGACTTGCCTGCCTGCGGCCCGTGGCGTGGCTCAAGGAGTGGCCTAGTTCGGCCCATCTTCATCAGCACATGCTCAAGACCCTCGCGAGGGGCTAAGCCTTGCGGGGCGGACGACAGGAGGCTTCCTCAGGCACGACCTCGTCAGGATGGCTCGCGAGGAGGCAGAGAGATCAAGGTGGGGTACCTCATGAGGTGCCCGTGACGCAAGCCATGACGACCAAGGCCAGGCGGGCGCCGGCCTGCGCAGAGTCCTTGTTTCCTCTTTGGTGCAAAGGGGGCAAGCACAGGCAAGGGTATCAAGCAAAGGCAACCATTTCGGTGCAACAAGACCAAGACCAGCAGGACGGCAGAGCGGAGGTCATCGTGGAGCCCAAGCCGGCATCATCGTCAGGGTCTTTGGCAGGCGAGGACCAACTTTAGTCAGGATAAGTGTACTAGATGTTTCCCTTTAAAATGGCCAATTGTTGGCGCCCTTCCCGCTCAATATTTGGGAAGAGGCCCGGGGCCTTCGCCTATAAATAGGACTAGCCACCCACAGGTTAGAGGCATCGAAAGAACAAGGATATAAAGATAGAGAGAGAGAGGCGACTGAACTCCCCCTAGCAGTTCATCGCACCAGCCAAGAACAGACCCTCGCGAGGCTGTTCTTCCATTGTACTGTTCCTCATCAGCCCCTGAGGCAATCCACACACCACAAACTGGAGTAGGGTATTACACCGCAATGGTGGCCTGAACTAGTATAAATCTCGTGTCCCTTGTGTTGTTCTTCATGTAGTTTTAGATCCTGGCGAGGCGGTGAGACATGGGTAGGCAGGAGGTGTGATCTCCGCGTACACCCCAGTGTTCGAACCTTAAGGGTCTGCCGGAACCCAAAATCCGACAAACGCAACAACTATGAGATGGCTGTATCTTCCATACTAAATGCATTATAGGCAGTTCCCAAACAGAATGGTAAAGGTTTATACTCCCCCAACCACCAACAAGCATCAATCCATGGCTTGCTCGAAACAACGAGTGCCTCCAACACACAACAGCCCTGGAGGAGTTTTGTATAATTATTTTGATTTGCTTTGATCTTTTTGGATCATGGGACTGGGCATCCCGGTTACCGGCCCTTTCTCATGAATGAGGAGCGGAGTCCACTCCTCTTGAGAATAACCCACCTAGCATGGAAGATATAGGCAGCCCTAGTTGTAACATGAGCTGCTCGAGCATACAAAACAGAATTTCATTTGAAGGTTTGGAGTTTGGCACATACAAATTTACTTAGAATGGCAGGTAAATACCACATATAGGTAGGCATGGTGGACTCATATGGAACAACTTTGGGGTTTAAGGAGTTTGGATGCACAAGCAGTATTCCCGCTTAGTACAGGTGAAGGCTAGCAACAGACTGGGAAGCGACCAACTGAGAGAGCGACAACAGTCATAAACATGCATTAAAATTAATTCACATCGAATACAAGCATGAGTGGGATATAATCCACCATGAACATAAATATCATGAAGGCTATGTTGATTTGTTTCAACTACATGCATGAACATGTGCCAAGTCGAGTCACTTAATACATTCAAAGGAGGATACCATCCCTTCATACCACATCATAATCATTCTAATAGCATGTTGGCACGCAAGGTAAACCATTATAACTCATAGCTAATCAAGCATGACACAAGCAACTATAATCTCTAAATGTCATTGCAAATATGTTTACTTCATAATAGCTGACTCAGGAACGATGAATCATCATATTTACAAAAACAAGAGAGGTCGAGGTCATACCAGCTTTTCTCATCCCAATAAGTCCATCATATATCGTCATTATTGCCTTTCACTTGCACAACCAAACGATGTGTATAATAATAAGAGTGCACATGCATTAGACTAAGCTGGAATTTGCAAGCATTCAACTCAAGAGAGAAGACAAGTAATATAGGCTCTAAGTTAAATAAACAATCATGCATATAAGAGCCACTAAGCATTTTCAATATGGTCTTCTCGACCCCCAAAAGAAAGAAAAGAAAATAAAACTATTTACACGGGAAAGCTCCCCACAAGTAAGAAGAATAACTAGAAATCTTTTTGGGCTTTCATTTTAATTTCTACTACAAGCAAGGAAATTAAACTAACTATTTTTTTGGTTTTTCTTAAAGTTTATCAAACACACAAGAAGAAAACTAGAAAAAGAAATTTAAACTAACATGGATAATACAATGAAAGAGTATGAGCACCGACGACTAGTGTGTGAACATGAATCTAAAGTCGGTGAGAAATACGTACTCCCCCTAGCTTAGGCTTTTGGCCTAAGTTGGTCAAGTACCAACGCCTGGCTGATATCCATAAGTGAAACTGTGGTTGTACTGAGATGCAGAGGCAATAGCCTCCTGAGCAGCAGCGTGTTGGAGAGCTGCCTCCATTCCCCTCTTGTCGGATTTCGGGTTCCGCCAGACTCTTGAGGTTCGAACACTGGGGTGCACGCGGAGATCACACCCCCAGCCTACCCATGTCTCACCGCCTCGCCAGGATCTAAACTACACGAAGAACAACACAAGGGACACGAGATTTATACTGGTTCACGCCACCATTGTGGTGTAATACCCTACTCCAGTTTGTGGTGTGGTGGATTGCCTCTGGGGCTGATGAGGAACAGTACAAGGGAAGAACAACCTCGCGAGGGTCTGTTCTTGGTTGGTGCGATGAACTGCTAGGGGGAGTTTAATCGCCTCTCTCTCTGTGTCTCAGATGCGGATCCCATCCCCTACCCTGTGGGTGGCTAGTCCTATTTATAGGCGAAGGCCCCGGGCCTCTTCCCAAATATTGAGCAGGAAGGGCGCCAACAATTGGCCATTTTGAAGGGGAACATCTAGAACACTTATCCTGACTAAAGTTGGTCCTCGCCTGCCAAAGACCCTGACGATGACGCCGGCTTGGGCTCCACGATGACCTCCGTTCTGCTGTCCTGCTGGTCTTGGTCTTGTTACACCAAAATGGTTTCCTTTGCTGGATACCCTCGCCTGCGCTTGCCCCCTTTGCACCAAAGGGGAAACAAGGACTCTGCGCAGGCCGGCGCCCGCCTAGCGCCCGCCTGGCCTTGGTCATCACGGCTTGCGTCACGGGCACCTCGTGAGGAACCCTGCCTTGATCTCTCCGCCTCCTCATGAGCCAGCCTAACGAGGCCGTGCCTGAGGAAGCCTCCTGTCGTCCGCCCCGTGAGGCTTGGCCCCTCGCGAGGGTCTTGAGCATGTGCTGATGAAGATGGGCCGTACTGGGCCACTCCTTGAGCCACGCCACAGGCCGCAGGCAGGCAAGTCTGGGTACCCCCATTCCCAGAACGCCGACAGTAGCCCCCGGGCCCAAGGCGCGCTTGGACTTGGCTTAGCAGAGAAGCGAAGAGGCAAGTGCGAAGCGCCGCGGGCCCCAATAGCCTGCGGCCTTGGGCGCCGCGTGGCGGTTGATCGAACGTGGGCGTCCTGGCTCCCCCACGATGCCTCAGTAAGTGCACGAATTGACAAGTCCCTGCATGCAAAACGGGTCATGATTACCTATGATCGTGGAGGCTGTCGGTTGGCCTCCCTCGGCTATATGTACGGAACGGCACGAGCCCTTCTAATCCATCTTTTCCCGCTACTCTTCGTCTTCCTCTTCGTCCTTGCTCCTCATCCCCATGGCCCCGCCGAAGAGGTTCTCGGCCGCAGAGAAAGGGAAGGCTCGCCAGGAAGGGCCTGGCTCTCCTCCGGCCAAGCGTGGCCGGGGGCGCCCTCGCAAGCACCCTACGGCCTCTGCCGCGGCCTCCCGTGGCCGTGGAAACAGCCCTCTGCGCAGCAGCGGGCGTCCGGCGGCCATCGAGAGGTACCCTGGGGCTGCGCGTCCCCCTAGGCCGCGCTTCCGCTTGGCAGAGGTGCTGTCGGAGTTCGTCGTGTGGTCGGCGGACCCGACCGGCACCTGGCTCCAGCTCCCCCGCTTCTTCATAGGTGAGCTTCCGCCTGGTACCCCAGGCGGCCCTTGGCTTCAGGCAGATGGTTGCTGCAACAGGGCTTCTTGGGCTACCTTGGAGGTCTCCACCGCCGGGCGGCCTTGACCCGCGACTGGCAAACATTTGCCCGTGCGCGCGGCCTATGCCGACGATGCACTCTGCACTTCAAGTTCGACGGCGACGCCACCCTCTACGTGAGGGTGTTTAGGGAAGACGGCCGCCGCGTCGGATGCTGCCTCGAAGATGATGACCGCGGCCGCGCACCCAGACCCGGCGTCGATCAGGGTGAAGGTGGCGGAGGGTGCGCCGGCAGCGGGGCCCGAGGCCCGCCAAGCTCTGGTGACTCCCCTTTTGATGGCAGCTCCTCTAGTGGCGGTCGCGACCAGCCCCCTTGTCACCGCGCTCGCCTGTGAGAGGCCAGCGGGTCGGTCCGACGCCACGCCTCGGTGAAGCGGGAGGCGGAATCCAGCTGAGCTCCGGAGGCAGTTCGAGCCTTCGCTGAGAGTTGGCGTCGGGCAGGTCGTGCCCCCTTTTGCTTTCCTTTCTTTCCTGTGCAAAAGAATGTAGCCTGGACTCCTATGCGGGTGTGTTGAACTGTCGCTGTTTAATTGGTACGCTGTTTCTACCGTTTCTGCGCTATATTTTGTTCCGTGTGCTTATGCATGGAAATTACTTATCTCGGGGGAAGGTTGTTGCGATCCTCGCCTCTTGAGGCTAGGGCCTTGTCGTGCGCCTTGTGTCCTGCAGGGTTTTAGTCAGCGGGGATAATCTCCAACCTTGGTAGCGAGGACAACTGACTCAAGTCCCGTGACAGCATCGCGATGCCCGTGGGGCACGGACTGGGAGGGGTGCTCCCGCAGCGGACTCGGATAAGGAAGTTTCAAACCACCGGGGCAGAAGACACTCGTGAGGGTGCCCGTGTTCCCCCCTCGCGAGACTTCGCGCGAGAGAAAATGAAAACCAACAAGTAAAACGAACGAGGGGTCGCGAGTTCGAAATGGTAATAGCGCCAGAAAAACTTCAAATAGGAACAAACAAGCCAACTGCGGAAAGCAAATGAAAGAAGCCGCGTCCGGCATCTAGTCTAGTCTTTGACGTCTTCTCACCAGCGCGGAGCTAAGTGCTGCCACTGGGCGTGGGCGGGAGCCCCCGAGGCCTGAGGGCGGCACTCCGGAGACTCCAGGGCATGTACAGCCCCACTCATTATTATGTGAGAGTGTCACGGGCGGCGAGCTTCACATGCGTTTGCCTTCTTCATAGGCACCGGGCCTTTTCCAAAACTCAGCCACTTCACAGGCATTCGCCTTCTTCACAGGCACCGGGCCTTTTCCCAAAACACAACTTCTTCACAGGCACCGGGCCTTTTCCCAAAACACAGCTTCTTCATAGGCATTCGCCTTCTTCACAGGCACTGGGCCTTTTCCCAAAACACAGCTTCTTCACAGGCATTCGCCTTCTTCACAGGCACCGGGCATTTTCCCAAAACACAGCTTCTTCACAGGCATTCGCCTTCTTCACAGGCACCGGGCCTTTTCCCAAAACACAGCTTCTTCACATGCATTCGCTTTCTTCACAGGCACCGGGCCTTTCTCAGGGGTAAAACCTTTGGAGGTGTTGGATGTTCCACGCGTTTTGGATGGGCACCCCCTCCTGGGTCTCCAAGCGTGCGGAGCCGGGCCTGGAAACATGAACAACCTTAAACGGGCCCTCCCACATGGGAGAGAGCTTATGCAGCCCCTCCCTGGAGAGAACCCGTCTGAGCACGAGGTCCCCTACCTCGAGAGTCCTGGGGCGGTTGTTGCGGCAGTGGTATCGCCGCAGTGCTTGTTGGTACCTTGTTGCCCGCAGCGCGGCTTCTCGGCGATGCTCCTCCCCCAGCAAGAGATCCGTCCCCCGCATGGCATCCTGCTGCGCTCCGTCGAACGCTAGGACCCGCGCGGAACAACGTCTGACGTCGTGAGGGAGAACGGCTTCAACTCCATAAACCAGAAAGAACGGGGTCTCGCCAGTCGGCTTGGTTGCGGTCGTGCAGATTGACCACAGCACGGATTGGAGCTCGTCGTACCAGCCCCTGCAGCAGGCCTCCAGCTTCTTCTTGAAGGTCCTGGTCTTGAGGCCCCTCAGGACCTCTGCGTTGGCTCGCTCGGCCTGACCGTTGCTTCGTGGGAGCGCCACCGAAGCGTAGCATATCTGTGTTCCAAAGTTAGCACAATATGTTTTGAAGAGGTTACTGGTGAACTGTGAAACATTGTCGGTGATGACGCGGTTCGGCACCCCGAATCGGCTCATGAGGCCCTTGATGAACTTGATCGTGGAGCCTGCGGGGATGGTGCGGACAGCTTCCACCTCAGCCCACTTGGTGAATTTGTCCACGGCGATGTAGAGGTAGCGGTAGCCCCCTGGCGCCCGAGGGAACGGGCCTAGGATGTCCAGTCCCCAGACTGCGAAGGGCCATGAGAGGGGTATAGTCTGCAGACCTCCCGCCCGCTGATGGATCTGCTTGGCATGGAACTGACAGGCCTCGCAAGCTTTCACCAGTTCCACAGCGTCATTGAGTGCCGTGGGACAATAGAACCCGCTGCTGACGCCTTGCCAACGAGAATTTGTGAGGACGAGTGATGCCCACAGTCGCCACCGTGTATGTCTGCTAGTAGCTCCTTCCCTGGCTTTCTGGAAATGCAACATAGGGACACATCATTCGGTCGTCTTCGGTAGAGCTCCCCATCCTTAAGGCAGTATGTTGTGGCCTGCCGTGCCACACGCTCCGCTTCCTCCTCCTTTTCCGGCAACGTGCCTCGCATCAGGTAACTCCAGCACCCTTCCTGAGGTTCTAGTGCCAGGAGCAGGCGCGCTCCTGATGTCGGGCCGCAAACCAGGGCTCCCAAGGCAGGCGGCTGGGGGAGCTCCCCCCGAGGCTGTGCCGTGCTTGATAGTGATGGCATCGCCGAGGGCTTGAAGAGCCGCTCCTCGAAGACGCCGGGCTCCTGAGGTAGCCGCTTGGATACCCTTTTTGAGATGTCATCAGCCTCTTGGTTGGTCCCGTGAGGCACATGCTGCAACTCGAGCCCCCAAAACTGCTTCTCCATCCTGCGGACCTCCGCGAGGTAGGCTTCCATGTGCTCATTCTTTGGTTCGTATACTTTGTTGGAGAAGTTGACAAGGAGCTGCGAATCACCCCTGATGGTGAGGCGCTTCACCCCCAAGGCGACTGCGGCCTTCAGGCCTGCTATCAGGCCTTCGTATTCTGCTATGTTGTTGGAGACCTTTTCCCCATGATGAAAACAGAGTTGCACGACGTAGTAGAGCTTGTCTTGAGTGGGGGATACGAGTACCGCACCAGCCCCCGCGCCGTGTCGGGAGAACGCCCCGTCGAAGTACATGACCCATCCGTTCGATGCCTCGCTCCCTAGGGAGAGTGATCGATCCTCGCCAGCCTCGAGGCCTGGCGCCTCTGCCCATTCCGCCACGAAGTCCGCAAGTGCGGCCCCCTTGATGACCCTGATTATGCTGAATTCTATCTGAAACGCCTGTAGCTCGATGTTCCACTCAGCGACTCTTCCAGCTGAGTTGGGGCTCCTGAGCACCCTTTCCAAGGGGTATGCTGAGACAACCTTGATGGGATGCCTTGGAAATAGTGCCGCAGCTTGCGCGAGGCCACCAATAGTGCGAGGAGGAGTTTTTGGGGCATGGGGTACTGTGCCCTTGCGTCCCGCAATACCGTGCTGACGAAGTACACAGGGTGCTCGACTAGGTTGGGAGTACTGGTGCCGCTAGTGTCCTCCGGAGGCCGGGACGCCTCCTGAGACAACGGAGCCCTCGGCGACTGGTCGCCTGGAGGAGGGGCCTCCTCTGTTTTGGGTGTGCTTCCCTTCCGTGGCTGGTCCTTCTCGGCTGCAGCCGCTGTCTCTGTGAGGCCCTCTCGGCCCCGCTTTGCTTTAACCCGAAAGGTTGCTGCGGCCTTGGTCCTACGCTCCTCCCTAACAGCCACCAGGGCTGCGCTGGCAGAGTAGGGGGTGGCCGCAAGGTAGAGCACTAGGGGCTCCTGAGGGCGCGGAGCCACCATCACCGGGGGGCTGGTCAAGTAGCTCTTGAGATCCTGAAACGCCTTGTCGGCCTCTTCAGTCCATTCAAAGGGGCCCTTCTTCTTCATCAGCTTGAAGAAGGGCAGCGCTCGTTCCCCCAGCTTGGAGATGAAACGCCCTAGTGCGGTCACGCATCCGGTGAGCTTCTGCATCTCTTTGAGGGTCTTCGGCGGGCTCATGTCCTCGACTGCTTTTACCTTTTCTGGGTTGGCCTCGATGCCCCGATGGGATACTAGGAAACCCAGGAGCTTGCCTGAGGGGACTCCAAACACACACTTCTCCGGGTTGAGCCGCAGGTCCACTTCGTTAAGGCTCGCGAAGGTTTCCTCCAAGTCCTGTATCAGGGTTTTTGCCTCCCGAGACTTCACCACAATGTCATCAACATAAGCCTCAGCATTCCTCCCGAGCTGCCGACCCAAGGCGATGTGCATCAGCCGCTGAAAGGTCGCACCGGCATTGCGCAACCCGAACGGCATGCACATATAGCAGTACACTCCGCACGAGGTCAGGAAGGCTGTCTTTTCCACATCCTCTACTGCCATCTTGATCTGGTGGTAGCCGGAGAAGGCATCCAAGAAACACAACAAGTCGCACTCAACGATGGAGTCGACAATCTGGTCGATGCGAGGAAGCGGGAACGGATCCTGCGGCCAGGCCTTGTTGAGGTTGGTGAAGTCGACACACATGCGTTCCTTTCCCCCCTTCTTCGGCACGACAACAGGGTTAGCCAGCCAGTCTGGGTAGCGGACCTCGCGAATGACCCCCGCTGCCTCCAACTTGCGGGTCTCTTGGATGATGAAAGCTTGCTTCTCAGTGGACTGCCGCCTCGCCTTCTGCTTCACTGGGCGCACGTTGGGGCACCCATTGAGGTGATGCTCGATTGCGCCCCTCGGGACCCCTGCTAGCTGATTAGGTTCCCACACCTTCTTGTTCGCGTGCAGGAATTTTACCAAAGCTTCCTCCTGTTCAGGCTCGAGGTTGGCGCCTATGGTGAAGGTGGCACTGGTAGATCCGTCCTCGTCGACCGGTACCTGCTTGGTTTCCGCCTTGTCCTGAGTGAATAGCTGCTTCTTCTTGGCCGGTGCAGCCCCCTTGGGTTCAGAGGCGTCTGAGTCGGTGGGCTGTGCCACCGCCGCGGCCTTGAAAGCGAGCTTGAGCACTTGCAACACATCCCCGGTGTCTCCAGACACGGTGAGGACGCCGCTACTCCCGGGCATCTTCATGAGGTTGTATGCTGGATGAGTTGCGGCCATGAACCGGGCTAGTGCCGGGTAGCCAAGGATGGCGTTGTATGGGAGGCTGATGGGGGCAATGTCAAAGTCGATTAGCTCCGTGCGGAAGTTGTCGTAGGTGCCGAAAGTCACTGGAAGGCGGATCTGCCCCAGGGAGCCGGTGGAGCCACCTCCAACGCCCAAGAAGGGCCTACTGGGCTGCAGCCGCTCCAGCGGTACGTGGAGAAGGCTGAAGGCCTCCACTGAGAGCACGCTGAGGCCAGCGCCGCCGTCGATGAGGGTCTTGGTGACCGCCACGTCGCAGATGGTGGGGGTGCATAGCATTGGGAGCATGCCCGAGCAGGCCGAGTTGGAGGGGTGATCATCTGAGCTGAAGGCCAGATCGGCTTTAGGTGCCGCCCAACCTGGAAGCGCCCCGCGCGGCACGGAAGCGGCGCTGATCTAGCGGACGAACGACTTGATGTGGTGGCCTGAAGGTGGTGCCTGCGAGCCGCCTAGGAGAGCTGCGATGACTGGGTGCGCTGGTGCAACGTACTGGGCGAGGAAGAGGCCGCACAGCTCCCCCCAGGAGGCCACGGAACCCGTTGGCAGGTGGAGCAGCCACATGCGTGGGACATCAGTGAGGGCCATGGGAAACCAGTTGGCCATGACCCTGTCGTCGCCCCCGGCCTCGAGGATGGCCTCCTCGTAGGCCAGAAGGAAAGCCAACGGATCGGCCGCGCCGTTGTAGCGCGGTGGCATCTTTGGTTTGAACTTGTTTGGCCATTGCACCTGCCGCAAGGCGGGGGCCAAGGCTCGGAGCCCCCCGGCCCCCATGCTGGCGCCGGTGACCGAAGCGGGTGGCATGCTGCCCACCACGAGGGCGAATCGCGGTGTTGACGGAGAGCGGGTTGGGGAAGGGAAAGCTCCGGTGCACCCCTACCTGGCGCGCCAAATGTCGGATTTCGGGTTCCGGCACACCCTTGAGGTTCGAACACTGGGGTGCACGCGGAGATCACACCCCCAGCCTACCCATGTCTCACCGCCTCGCGAGGATCTAAACTACACGAAGAACAACACAAGGGACACGAGATTTATACTAGTTCAGGCTACCATTGTGGTGTAATACCCTACTCCAGTTTGTGGTGCGGTGGATTGCCTCTGGGCTGATGAGGAACAATACAAGGGAAGAACAGCCTCGCGAGGGTCTGTTCTTGGTTGGTGCGATGACCTGCTAGGGGAGTTCAATCGCCTCTCTCTCTCTGTGTCTCAGATGCGGATCCCATCCCCTACCCTGTGGGTGGCTAGTCCTATTTATAGGCGAAGGCCCCGGGCCTCTTCCCAAATATTGAGCGGGAAGGGCGCCAACAATTGGCTATTTTGAAGGGGAACATCTAGTACACTTATCCTAACTAAAGTTGGTCCTCGCCTGCCAAAGACCCTGACGATGACGCCTGCTTGGGCTCGACGATGACCTCCGCTCTGCTGTCCTGCTGGTCTTGGTCTTGTTGCACCGAAATGGTTGCCTTTGCTTGATACCCTCGCCTGCGCTTGCCCCCTTTGCACCAAAGGGGAAACAAGGACTCTGCGCAGGCCGACGCCCGCCTGGCCTTGGTCGTCATGGCTTGCGTCACGGGCACCTCGTGAGGTACCCCGCCTTGATCTCTCTGCCTCCTCGCGAGCCAGCCTGACGAGGCCATGCCTGAGGAAGCCTCCTGTCGTCCGCCCCGCAAGGCTTGGCCCCTCCCAAGGGTCTTGAGCATGTGCCGATGAAGATGGGCCGTACTGGGCCACTCCTTGAGCCACGCCTCAGGCCGCAGGCAGGCAAGTCTGGGTACCCCCGTTCCCAGAATGCCGACACCTCTCATATTCAGTTGCTTCTTCCCTGGTGACAACATATCTTCCTCTTGCCTGATAATCAAAAAGGTAGGGGGCAGGAAGAGTAACAGGGACGACGTTGCGCTTATCATAAATTAGTCGATAATGGAGGAATTGTTCATTCCTCTCAAGAAAATTATGATCAAATATAGCTTCTTTATCCAAATAAACAGGAGGTACAATCATATCCCCCTCTCATGGAGCTATATTAAGAAAATTAGACACATGGGTTGCATAAATTGCTCCAAAGAAATTACCCCTTCTACTATTATTCTGCAACCTACGTGCAACTATTTCCCCCAGGTTATAACCTCTATAACCTGACACAACACTCTTGAGGACACAAAGATCAGGGACACACATGTGACATGCTTCGTCCTTACCGTTAATGCATCTACGAATAAAGAGAGCAAAATAATGTATAGCAGGAAAATGAATGCTCCCTATGGTAGCTTGTGTTATGTCCCTAGATTCTCCCATAGTAATACTAGCAAGAAAATCTCTACATCATTGTTTTTGCTAGGTGGAGCATCAACATGAACATTATCATTAACATTATCACTAGGTTCATGTTCATCACCTGATTGAGTTTCAGCATCAGAAATAGAAATATCATTGGGATTCTCAGGTGTGTCTACAATAGGTTTACTAGAAGCATGCAAGGTTCTATCGTCTTTCTTTTTCTTATTTTTAGAAGAACTAGGTGCCTCTAAATTATTTCTCTGAGAATCTTGCTCGATTCTCTTAGGGTGGCCTTCAGGATACAAAGGTTCCTGAGTCATTCTACCAGTTCTAGTAGCCACTCTAACAGCAAAGTCCTTTTTATTATTTAATTCATCAAGCAAATCATTTTGAGCTTTAAGTACTTGCTCAGCTTGAGTAGCAACTATAGAAGCATATTTGCTAACGCGGTGAAGTTCATCTTTAACTCTAGCCAGATTATCACTTACGCGTCCTATCTCGAAAGCTTTATTCTTTAACTCTCTACCAACATAAGCATTAAAACTTTCTTGTCTAGCCATAAAGTCATCAAATTCATCTAAGCATGGGGTATGAAATTTAGTAGAGGGTATTTCAACTTTATCATATCTATAGAGATAATTTACCTTTACTACCTGTGTCGGGTTATCAAGACAATGTGGTTCTTCAAGCAGTAAATTAAGACCATGTATTTCTTCAGTAGGAGGTAAATTCTTAACATCTTCATCTTTAATACCTTTTTCTTTCATTGATTTCTTTGCCTCTTGCATATCTTCAGAACCGAGAAATAAAACACCTCTCTTCTTCGGAGTGGGTTCAGGAATAGGCTCAGGAGTTGGCTCAATTGGTTCAGGAATTACTTCAGGAATTGGCTCGGGAGGAGTCCAATTATTTTCATTAGTCAACATATTATTCAATAGTATTTCAGCTTCGTCGACTGTTCTTTCCCTGAAAACACAACCAGCACAACTATCCAAGTAGTCCTTGGAAGCATCAATTAGTCCATTATAAAAGATATCAAGTATTTCATTATTCTTAAAAGGATGATCAGGCAAAGCATTAAGTAATTGGAGAAGCCTCCCCCAAGCTTGTGGGAGACTCTCTTCTTTGATTTGCACAAAGTTATATATTTCTCGCAAGACAACTTGTTTCTTATGAGCAGGGAAATATTTAGCAGAGAAGTAATAAATCATATCCTGGGGACTATGCACACAACCAGGAGCAAGAGAATTATACCAAGTCCTAGCATCACCCTTTAATGAGAACAGAAATATCTTAAGGATATATAAATAGCGAGACTTCTCTTCATTAGTAAACAGGGTGGCTATATCATTCAACTTGGTAAGATGTGCCACAACAGTTTCAGATTCAAGGCCATAAAAAGGATCAGATTCAACTAAAGTAATAATATCAGGATCAACAGAGAATTCATAATCGTTATCAGTAACACAGATAGGTGAACTAGCAAAAGCAGGATCGGGTTTCATCCTAGCATTAAGAGACTACTGCTTCCATTTAGCTAATAATTTCTTAAGATCATTTCTATCATTGCAAGCAAGAATTTCCCTAGAAGCTTCTTCATTCATAACATAACCCTTAGGAACAACAGGTAATACATAATCATTGGGAGAACCTTCATCATCACTATCATCAATAATAGGTTCTTCAATATTTTCATTCCCCCTAACTCTAGCAAGTTGTTCATCAAGAAATTCACCTAATGGCAAAGTAGTATCGCGCACAGAAGTAGTTTCATCATGCATAGCAGAAGTGACATCATCAATAACATGCGACATATCAGAATTCATAGCAGTAGTAGGTTTAGGTGTCGCAAGCCTACTAATAACGGAAGGAGAATCTAGTGCAAAGCTAGATGGCAGTTCCTTAACCCCCCTCATAGTTGAGGGCAAAATCTTGGTTTTAGCGTCTTTCAAGTTCTTCATAGTGATGAACAGATATAAATCCCAAGTGACTTAGAGAATAGAGCTATTGTGACGCCCGGGTAATTAAGCTACAGTGAACCTCTGCTAATGGTGCCACGTCACCTCGGTTACTGTTGATAAACTCGAGTTATTTCGAGACCGTTTCAAAATTCAAATTCAAATAAATGTCAACAATAATTTTTTTCAAAAGTTATAACAAAAATGTTCGGGTAGTGCCTAATATCACTTAGGTAGTTATAGTGAAGAAAACATAATTTTACAAAGTGCCTAAGTGCTTTAAGTTAAATATAACAGAAAAGAAAAATAAATAAAAGAAAGAAATTACAAAAACAAAAAAAAACAAAAGGAGGAACCCCCGGGCTCCGGCCCAGCAGGCCATCAGCCCCACTGGGCCAACCCACCAGGCCCATCCGGCCACTCCCCCCACTCCCCTTATCCACTCCCCCAGAAACCCGAACCGCCACCGACACTCCACTCCCCCCCTGCAAAATATCTCTGCCCCCCTCTCTCCCGATTGGATCGGGATCGAGAGAAGGAGGCCACCGACGCCGGGCCGGGTGCCGCCCGGCCCCATCGCCGGACCTCGCCGAACGCCTCGTCCTCGCCGCCCCCTCTCGGCCTTCTTCCTCACCCTCTGGCACTGTGCCCGTCTTCCCCGAGCTCCGCAGGACCTTATGCTCGTTGCCGCAACCCCGCCGCTCTACGTCGCCGGCAGCAACCCGTCACCCCCTGCGCCCCATCGCCGGCGCCGCTCGTCGCCCATCGACATCGACGCCCACGACGCCGCGGCCACCGTCGCCTTCCTCTCCCTCGCGGGATCTCCTCCTCGCCGGCGTCGCATCACCGTCTTCCTCCCCGAGCACCGCTGCCTAGACCCCACGGCCCCGTGGTGAGTCTCCGGCAACTCCTCCTCCTCCCCTGCTCCGGCCACTTCGGCCATGGCCTCGCTCACCGGCGCCCGCACGCGCGCCGGCCGCCCCAGCCGCGTCCCGCTGCTCGGGTCTACTGCTACTGCTAACTGCCTCTGTTGCCGCTGCTAACTGCTCTGGTGTCGCCACCGCTGCTTCGCTCTACTGCTGCTAGTGCTGTTGCTTGATGCCACCCTGCTCGACCCCACTCGCCACCGCTGTGAGTCCTGCTGGCCTCAACCGCCTGCAACGCACGCCGCCCTGTGGTGGCCTCGCCACTGCCGCCTCAGGCGGGCGGCCTCGTCGTGCCCCCGGTCGCCCCCCTTTCGATCTGGGCGAATGCCCAATCGGGCTGGCCGCCCGTGCCCGTAACCCGCACGCCCTTCGCCCGTTACGCCCGACCCGCAAGGCCCGTGTGCCACTGACCTGGGGGCCCCACACCCCAGAACGTTTAAAAAAAGTGAATTAAGAAAATTAATAATAATAACTAAATAAAAATGTTAATCAACTAATTAATTAATTAATTAAATTAATTAATTATATTTAATTAACCTAATAACTAACTAACCTAATTTACTACTGTTAATTAATTAGACAGCCTATGACATGCAAGGCCCACGCGTCAGTTTGACCCAGTCAACACTTCTGTTGACTGCTGACGTCATGTTGACGCAATAATTTTATTTTTTGAATTAATTAAAAAATAATAATTTAGAAATTGATTAAATCTTTAAAAATTTAATATAAAATAAACCGTAGCTCGGATGGAAAAACTTTGTACATGAAAGTTGCCCAGAACAACGAGACGAATCCTGATACGCTGCCTGTTTGTCCGCCACACGTCCCTAGCATAGTGAACCTGCAACATTTCACCTCCGGTTCATTTGACCGAAAACGTGAAACACCGGGGATACTTTCTCGGATGTTTCCCCCTTTCGCCGGTATCACCTACTACCGCGGGCACACCGGACACCGCGTATTGCCTTGTTACGCTCTGTGATGCTTTGATTGCTCTGTTATTTATTGTGTTCCCTCTCTGTTACTTCTTTCTGATGGACCCCGAGACTGGAGGCGACCCCCAGTTCGACTACGGTGTTGATGACTCGCCGTTCTTGCCAGAGCAACCAGGCAAGCCCCCCCTTTGATCACCAGATATCGCCTATTCTACTCTCTACTGCTTGCATTAGAGTAGTGTAGCATGTTACTATTTCGATTAATCCTATTCTGATGCATAGCCTGTCATTGTTGCTACATCTGTTGATACCTTACCCGCAATCCTAAATGCTTAGTATAGGATGCTAGTTTATCATCATTGGCCCTACATTCTTGTTAGTCTGCCTTGCTATACTATCGGGCCGTGATCACTCGGGAGGTGATCACGGGTATATACTATACATACATATACTATACAGATGGTGACTATAGTCGGGTCAGTTAATTTAGTACCCGCAAGTGATTTCGATGTGGGGGCTGGAAGGACAGGTGGCTCCATCCCGGTAGAGGTGGGTCTGGGTTCCCGACGGCCCCGACTGTTACTTTGTGGTGGAGCGACAGGGCAGGTTGAGACCACCTAGGTGAGAGGTGGGTCTGGCCCTGGTCAGCGTCCGTGGTTACTTCATAATAACACACTTAACGAGATCTTGGTATTTGATCTGAGTCTGGCCACTGGCCTATACGCACTAACCAACTACGCGGAAAATATATGGGCACTCGACATCGTGGTATCAGTCGAAGACTTCGTGACATCAGCGATTGAGCGGCGCACGCCGGATTGGAACATAAGCCTGCTCTTGTATTAAGGGGGCTAGTTCTCCTTCCGGCCGCCCTCGCAACGTGCAGGTGTGCAATGGGCGATGGGCCCAGACCCCTGCGCCATAGGAGTTAGACCGGCGTGCTGACCTCTCTATTGTGCCTAGGTGGGGCTGCGACGTGTTGATCTTCCAAGGCCAGGCATGACCCAGGAAAGTGTGTCCGACCAAATGGGATCGAGTGTGTTGGGTTATGTGGTGCACCCCTGCAGGGAAGTTTATCTATTCGAATAGTCGTGTCCCTCGGTAAAAGGACGACCCGGAGTTGTACCTTGACCTTATGACAACTAGAACCGGATACTTAATAAAACACACCCAGACAAGTTCCACAGACAACCCGGTGATCGCTTTTCCACAGGGCAACAAGGGGAGGATCGCCGGGTACGATTATGCTATGCGTTGCTACTTGGAGGACTTCAATCTACTCTCTTCTACATGCTACAAGACGGAGGCTGCCAGAAGCGTAGTCTTCGATAGGACTAGCTATCCCCCTCTTATTCTGGCGTTCTGTAGTTCAGTCCACTAATATGGCCTCCTTACACATATACCATGCATATGTAGTGTAGCTCCTTGCTTGCGTGTACTTTGGATGAGTACTCACGGTTGCTCTGCTCCCTCTTTCCCCCCGTTTTCCTCTTCCTCCCGGATGACGCAACCAGACTTTGGAGCCCAGGAGCTAGACGGCACCGTCGACAACGACTACTACACTGGAGGAGCCTACTACTACGTGCAGGCTGCTGACGACGACCAGGAGTAGTATAGGAGGATCCCAGGCAGGAGGCCTGCACCTCTTTCGATCTGTATCCTAGTTTGTGCTAGCCATCTTATGGAACCTTGTTTAAGTTATGTCTGTACTCAGATATTGTTGCTTCCGCTGACTCGTCTATGATCGAGCACTTGTATTTGAGCCCTCGAGGCCCCTGGCTTGTATTATGATGCTTGTATGACTTATTTTATTTGTAGAGTTGTGTTGTGATATCTTCCTGTGAGTCCCTGATCTTGATCGTACACGTTTGCGTGTATGATTAGTGTACGATTGAAACGGGGGCGTCACAAGTTGGTATCAGAGCCGACTGCCTGTAAGAATCCCCCTTCCACACTCCTTGGCCGAAGTCGAGTCTAGACATTGCAAAACTTTTACTAACATGCTTGTGTGCCTTACGGGCCCACGTCGCCATTTGGGTGGTACTAGGATCTTTTACTCCTCGACCTTTACTCTGGGACTCTGAACTCTCTTCTACTCGGGTTAAACAATTTTACTAACTCTGACTCTAGGTTCTCGTAACTACTTCCACCCGGAGAACCCCTTATTACAGGTGATCACCGGCTACACCAGAAGATTTCGGAGATACTCTCTGATATTCTCTTGAGACCTTGTGCCTGTTGCTTTTGCAATTCTCTACCACCAAAATATCCCTATGGATAAATGCATACACCTGTCGTTCTTACTTTCATTCCTAGTTGATATTGTTCTTAAAAGATTCCCTGAAACATTCCAATATCCTGAGAATTCATTATGCCTGCTGCCTTGCAGCTCCATATCCGCTTTAATACATGAAAGTGCGTTATATCGACTATAGGGGGGGTGAATAGGCGATTTTTATGAATTCTTCACTGAGGAATTTGCTGTTGAGGAAATTCCTTAGCGAAGAACTACTAGCAGCGGAATAAGTACTCAGAAGTAAGCATAACAGGATACAAACATAGCATCATGATGAAATGAAGACAAGCACAGAGTACAGAAAGCGTAAACACAGGATATCACAAGATGAAGACACACAGGCTGAAGAAATAGAACTGAGGAAATTGAGAAAGTCTTCAGACAAAGTATTCAAACATAGATATGAACAATCACTCAACACAGTAATGAGGAAATGAAAGAGTTGAGGAAATAGAACCAGTAAGGTTGGTGAAGATAATGATTTGTTCGACCAGTTCCAACTCCTGTCTCAGTTGTCCGTCTGGTTGGAGCGGCTGAGTATTTAAACTCGAGGACACGCAGTCCCGGACACCCAGTCGCTGAGCATGCAGCTCAGGACACCAAGTCCTCACCGTATTCTCCTTGAACTAAGATCACCCAAATCTCGTCCAATCACTCGCGGTAAGTCTTCAGGCGACTTCCAAACCTTCACAGACTCGGTCACTCGGCGATCCACAATTCCTCTTGGATGCTCTAGACCATGACGCCTAACCGTCTGGAAGAAGCACAGTCTTCAAAGGTAACAAGCGTCGGATCCACGCAGGATCAATCTCTTCAGTGATGCTCAATCACTTTGGGGTTTGTAGGTGTTTGGGTTTGGGATTTTCCTCACTCGATGATTTTCGCTCAAAGTCCTCGGAGGATGGGTTGCTCTCAAATGACAAGTGCCAGTTTCTCTCGGAGCAGCCAACCAACTAGTGGTTGTAGGGGTGGGGGCTATTTATAGCCTAGGGAGCAGCCCGACATGATAAGGCATAAATGCCCTTGTCTGATATGACCGTTAGGTGGATAAGATATTTTGGGACAGCTGGCGCGCAGCTCAGCAACGGTCGGAATTTTGACTCTCAAATTCCTCAGGGCTATCCGCACTGGTGAATTCCTAACTCCTCAGTCAGAACAAATTCCTCAGCAACCAGAAGAACTTCGTCTGTCACTGAAGAAATTGACTGAATTGTATGAGATTTCCAAAGGCTTCACTCGAAGGGTTTGGTAGGTGTAGGATTTTGAGTTGAGCATCACATGGAAAATTTTCCTTAGTATTTCCTCGACCCCCTTTAACAGTACGGTGTTTCCTATGACTCAAGAAAGAGAAAAACAAAACTATGAAAACGAAAGTCTTCAAGCTTCATATTCCTCGCATGAATATCAAGTCTTGACGGATACACCAATATCTTCACTTTCAAAGTCTTCATGAAATTCTTCAGAAATACCAAAGTCTTCGGTCGAAGATATTCATTTTTTAGGGGTCGACTTTCCCTGTAAATATCAAACTCCTCATAGACTTATAGACCTGTGTACACTCACAAACGCATTAGTCCCTTAACCTATAAGTCTTCAATACACCAAAATCACTAAGGGGCACTAGATGCACTTACAATCTGTCCCTTTTTGGCGATTGATGACAATATAGGTTAAGTTTTCAATGGGGATAAACATATGAAGTGTAAGTACTGATATTGAGGAATTTGATTGCAAGATATAGAGGAACTCCCCCTGAAAATGTGCATAGTGAGGAATTTGCTTTTGAAGCAATGCACACTTGAAGAGTTGAATCATGGAGATCTCCCCCTATATCTTGTAATTCATACACGCATTTGACATATAATATGAAGAATTTGAAATGCATGATGAAATATGGTGCCTGATGAAATTTAGCATGCGTGCGATAATATTAATGAGGAACAAGCATGCAGAATAACATATCGAGAGTATCAAAGCACAGTGCATCAAAAGTATCAGGGCACCATCGGGTTTAAGATTACAACTCGATCCAATAAAGTTTCAGAAGAACGAGAGTTGTAACTTAAAAAACGCCCATATAATTGACCCGCTTGAAGACTAACTCAAATTTCTCCCCCTTTGTCATCGAATGACCAAAAGGATCGAAGCTGAGGACTAACGCCCCTGAAGAATATCAAGTTGATGGAGGAGCGCCAGCATTGTTGGGGTCGGTTGTTGTAGTAGGGCCTGCCGCAGTGTCGTCCAAGTCTTCATTTTCATCAGTCTCGCGTGATGAAGAATAGGAGCTGGCCACCAAGGAAGGAACTTTGACCTTCTTGAATTTCTTTGGTGGAGGTGCAGACCAGTCAAATTCTTCCTTGAGACCCATATTCTTCAGATCTGCAGCGCTGTAGACATGAGATAGAACAGCCCAGGTATGGTTGAAAGTTTCATGGAGGTAGTATTGGTTTTTCTTCACAGCATTGTGTGTTGTGGTCATGTTGTGCAGAATTGAACCAAACTGACGCTTGACCCATTTATGATTGCGATCAACCTTCTGATGAAGACTGAGGAGTAACTCACGATCAATCATCACCCTAGGAGCTGTGGCTTGATGATTTTTCTTGGCGGCAGAGTCATGTGTGGCTGAGTCGTCATTGGTGGAGTAGGATGTAGCCTTGCGACATTGACCATCCAATGGACGAATGCCTTCATCTATCAGAGCAGTTGCTTTTCCTTTGTCATCAGCTGAGGAATATGTCCGTTTGAGGACTTCAATCAGAGGTAAGTAGCTGCCATGGTTCAAAGTGTCAGCTTTGTAATTCAGTGAAGCCCTTGACCTGATGAATCTCATAATCCATGGTGCATAAGGCTTCAGCTCAAATGGTGACATAGCAATATTCGCCAAAGTCCTCATGAAGACATCATGGAAGTTGACGGGAACACCATGAATAATGTTGAAAAGCGTGTTCTTCATGATGCCAACAACCTCTTCATCATTTGAGTCGTGGCCTTTGATAGGACTCATTGTCTTCGACAGAATGCGATAGACAGTCCGGGGCACATATAGTAATTCCTTGACGAGGAATTTGGTTCGAGGAGCCTGCCCTGGCTTCAATGGCTTCATCAGCACTTGCATGAAATGGTTTGAAAGTTCAGGTTCACTGTAGACACAACGAGCACCGTCAAGGGGAGGACTGAGTGGGAGGGCACGAAGCAATTCAGTTGCTGGTGCCTTGTAGTGAGTATTTTCTGACATCCAGTCCAACACCCATGAATTCACATCTTCAGAGTTTCCTGTGATGTGCAGCGTTGCATAGAATTGAAGAATGAGTTCTTCATTCCAGTCACAGATGTCAATGCAGAAATTTAACAGTCCAGCATCATGAAGAACACCGAGGACTGGCTCGAAGCACGGCAGAGACTCCATGTCTACATGAGGAATGTGTGCATGATCGAATACTTTGTCTTTGTTGAACAGTACTGAGGAATAGAAGTTTGCTTGACTTGCTGTCCAGAAACGCCTCTTTCTTATGCGAGCAGAGTCATAGGGGTTATAGTTAGTGGAGAACACATGCTCGCTGAAGAAATCTTCATCCTTGAACTTTTGCTTATTTGAGAATGGATCCGTTGGCTTGGGCACTGGAGTGTCAGTGAGTTGCATCACAACCTCTGGAATCGCAATCTCAGGTTCTTCAGGCTGAGGAATTTCTGGTTTCTCTTCAGTAGCAGGCTGCGTGTTCAAGGGTTCAACAACAGTAGCTTCTTCAACACTAGCGGCTGGAATGTCTTCATGCACAGACGAAGTGGGATGAGTTTCTTCAGAGCCCATTTGAACAGTTGGTGCGGGGGACTGAGGTATTTGTTGAAGTGGGGTGAAGAGTGGAGTATTAGGGTGCTGACTTTCCTAAAAGTCATCATTCATCACTGGCGTTGTGCATCCAATGTCCACGTCTTCATCTTCAAATTCGTCAACGCCAGCCTCTTCAGCTGTGAACTGAGGCATTAGCGAGGAAGCAACAATTGTTGAAGGGATCGCATCCACTTCAATTTCTTCATCAACCTGCTCTGACGAAGCAGCAGATTGAGGTTCTTCATTAGATCCACTTGGGATCACATATTCCTCACCAAAAGGAACAAGGTCCTTTGATGACATGGTGGAAATTGGAACAACATCAATTGGATTTTCAATTGAACTTGTCAGAGGCTTCATCTTCTTTGGAGCTGAAGATTCTGAAGCACTGGATGCTTTCCTTTTCTTCGCTCCAGCTCGCTCTGTAGCCTTGGTCTTCTTCACATTGAATGCACATGGAAGAATTGGAGTTGGGGTAGGCGCAGATGGAACTGAGGAATCTGGTTGAATTTCCTCAGGCGCAACTGATGCAGTTGCCCTTACATTTTCAGTTTCTTCAGGCGCACCACTAGTGGATGCCATGACAATTTCATCAGCGGCTGGAATGGAGTCATTAGCCCTGGAACTAGCATTTTCTTCAGCAGCCTGAATGTCATCACCGGTGCTGGCATGTTCTTCAGTTGGCTGAGCAGATGCATCAGCATGAGGAATTTCTTGTTGCGATGGGGCTGCAACATTTGTGAATTTCTCAGTCAGTTTCACAAACCTGACTTTGGCTCCTTGCCAATCCGCATAGTAGGCTTTGAAGTCATTGCTGAGTGTTTTGATTTCAGCTTGGATCTTGAGGAGTTCATCAGGTGTCATATTGACAACGTTATTCTTCAGGAACTTCTCCTTTCTGAACTGAGTCTTCTTGATCTGCCTCGCCTTCCCAAATTTCCATTTCTCTTCAGTGATGAAATGGGTCAGCATATGACTTTGACCAGGAGTCAACTTGAAATCAGGCATAGGAGTACTTGGATCCTTGTGCCAGAGATCAATGTAATCAAGGATCGCCCTTGGATCCAAAAGAAGTGGCACATTTGTGCCTTTGGCTCTAGCGGCCCTTTCTTGTCGGTCTCTGATGATTTCTACAAGTTCATCATCATCAGCTTCATCATCAGATGGCACGTGGAAAGCAACCTGTTTCTTCTTCGGACTAGGCCGAGTACCTCGACCAGCTGTTGCCTTTGTCTTCAACAGAGTGGGGCCTGATGAAGACTTTGGTGCAGCTGAGGAACTTGCTGAGGCACCAGAGGCAATAGAGATGCTTGTTGTCCTTTGGCATGTAGCCAGATGTACTTGTGTTGAGGACTTTGCCGAAACAACTGAGGGCTTTGGAGGAGGAGCTGTAGTTGGTACCGGCCGTGAGGGCTTTGAAGAATCTGGCCGTGAGAGCGTTGAAGATTCTGGCCATGAGGGCATTGATGAGGAACTTGGTCGTGAGGGCATAGTTGGTGAAGCACTTGGCTTGTGAGCAGGCTTCTTTGCCATTGATTTCTTTGGCTTGACAGAGACCTCAGTGGCAGTAGCAGCAGCAGAGTCTTCATTGAATTTCCTCACTGCTTCTTTGGCCTGTCTTGCTAACTTAGCTTGGTGCTTGGCCCATTCTTCAGGAAAATCCTCACCACGCTTGATGCTGGTGGGGTCAGCCTTTTGGCCAGGTGCCAATGGAGCTCTTGGGCATGGAGGATTAAGTGCGAATTTCTTCATATACTTTGGAGTCACATATATGTACTCCCTCCATTCTCTTGCCCATCTCCGTTCAATCTTCTGTATGCGCACCTTGCACTGAGTTTTGGTTTCTTTTCCATACTTAGCCTCATCAGGTGTGCAATAATCAGCATAGAGGTCCTCAGGGATTTCAAAAACAGTCACAACCTCTGGCTTCTTTCCTCCTTTCTGCGGCCTCTTACCATTAGCCATATTCTTCAGATGAGGAATTTGAACAATCGAATTTTCTAAAGAAGTACGCAACTTTTCTTCGAGGAACGCTGCAAATGAGTTAAGTTGATGAGAACCTAGTGATTCAGCAGCAGACATGAGTACCTGTGAACAGAGTATAGTTGTGAGGAATTTGGAGAGGTCATATGCGTTCTCAGAAGGTTTTTCAAAAAGAACAAGTTTGAGGAATTTAACCAGATGAGCCTTGAAGAATTTCACTACGCGTTCTTTGCCTTAGGTTCCAGAGTTGTATAGATCGAGGATCCACACAATTGAGGAATCTTGAAGAAAAATGACGCTTAGAGAAACAAATCCAGAACAGATGACTAGTGAGGTGTTTTGTGTGTGAGGATTTGAAGAATAAAACACCTTTGAAGATTTTGTAGAGAAATTTCGAATCAAAAGGGGTAGTAAATGTAACTTTTAATTACCCTGTGTGAAGAACACGACGAACTGAGAAGCAGAACAGTGAAGTTCGTCGGTGTAGATCTTCCACGCCCTAACTTGGCGGAGGAAGACAGCTATGGCGGCGGCAGAGTGAAGATTTCCACGGTCGGCGCGAGTACGATGGTGAAGAGGTCGAGGCAGTGAAGCTCTTCCTCACCGGCAACGATGGAGTAGCGGCGGCGCTAGGGTTTGAGGAGCTCGAGCGAGAGAGAGAGAGCGGTCGAGCGGAGTAAAGGAAGTGAGGAAGGGATGAGGGGGTATTTATAGACGCAGTGAAAAACTGTTCGCCCAAAGATTTTGGACGAACCTGCCCCTGACCCTTCTCCTTCGCTTGACATGTGTCACCCACGTACTGAGGAGTGGAGATCGTGTTAGATTTTGGGTGAATAGATAAGTCTTTCGTGGGATTTGGAACGGATTGAGCGGTAAAACCGAAAATTTGGATAAGATTAGTTTTAAAGTTCCGTTCGCAAATTCTTCAGCTGTCAAGGACACAGTGAAGATTTTGAACGAGTTTCAAATAGAACGCACATGAAGAATTTGTGAATAGATTGGGTTGAGTATAGCATAGAGGGGGAAAGGGTCGGATCACATTCACTCAGCAGAAAAATACAACTTGAAGAAATAGTCATAAGTGAATGCTGTAGAGGACATAAACTCATATATATATGTAGTCAATGAAGAAAAACGACGGAAACTTTGAAGATTTTGCAAAGTTGAAGAATTTGAAAAAACTGAAGAATTTCAAAAATGAAGATTTTCAACTTTGGTGGTGGCGTGACCCACCGTATAAGAATGATGATTTCAGACACCGCGTACAATTATCGTAGGGTTCTGAGAATCAATTTCTTCATTAATTTCTTCACACTTAGAGTGTTATTCTTCATTGATTGAAGAAAAACTTTTCTTCATGTGTTGCACATCTAAGTCATCAATTTTGCATAAGTGTCAGGATGTGTGTCCTTTTTCAAAGAACATTCGAAGATTCTAAGATATTTAGCTCACACCGCAACTTGCTAAATCTCTTCTCATCCAAGGGCTTTGTGAAGATATCTGCTAGCTGTTCTTCAGTCTTCACGTGCTCGATGGAGATGTCACCCTTCAACACATGATCACGAAGAAAATGATGACGAATCTGTATGTGCTTTGTCTTCGAGTGCTGAACTGGGTTGTGAGCAATCTTGATGGCACTCTCATTGTCACAGAGGAGAGGCACATTCTTCATGTTGATGTTGTAGTCCTTGAGGGTTTGCTTCATCCATAGCAGGTGAGCACAGTAAGAACCATCAGCAATGTACTCAGCCTCTGCAGTAGACAGTGATACACAGTTCTGTTTCTTCGAGGACCAGCAGACCAAGGATCGTCCGAGGAAATGACAAGTACCGGATGTTGACTTGCGGTCCACAGGATCACCAGCATAGTCAGAGTCAGAATATCCAATGAGATCAAAAGTAGAGCCCTTGGGGTACCATAATCCTAGTGTTGGTGTGTGATCTAGATATCGAAGAATATGCTTCACAGCCTTATGGTGTGATTCCTTCGGTGCATCTTGAAATCAGGCACACATGCAAACACTAAGCATTATATCTGGCCTAGATGCACATAAGTACAATAACGAGCCAATCATGGAGCGGTATACCTTGTGATCGAAGTCAATACCATTTCCATCAGTGCATAGATGGCCATTTGTGGGCATAGGAATTTTGACTCCTTTGCAATCTTGCATGCCAAATTTCCTCAGAACTTCCTTGAGGTATTTCTCTTGAGATATGAATATACCATTGTGCTGTTGACGAATTTGAAGACCTAAAAAGAATTTCAACTCTCACATCATAGACATTTGATATTCTTCACTCATCATGTGAGCAAATTCATCACTATAACGTTGGTCAGTACAGCCAAAGATAATATCATCAACATATATTTGGCACACAAACAGCTCACCATTATAAGATTTAGTAAAGAGTGTGGGGTCGAGTGAACCGGGTGTGAAGCCATTCTTCATGAAGAATTCCTTCAAAGTGTCATACCACGCCCGAGGGGCCTGCTTGAGGCCATACAGGGCCTTGTTAAGTCTGTAGACTTTGTTAGGATTCTTTGGATCTTCAAAACCTGGGGGTTGAGCAACATATACTTCTTCCTCAAGCTTACCATTAAGGAATGCACTTTTCACATCCATTTGTTGCAAGATAATATTATGATGGTTAGCATAAGCAAGTAATATGCGAATAGCCTCAAGTCTAGCAACAGGTGCAAAAGTTTCATCGAAATCAATTCCTTCAACCTGTGTGTAGCCTTGAGCTACAAGCCGTGCCTTATTCCCCACCACAAGGCCATTTTCATCTTGCTTGTTGCGGTAGATCCACTTTGTGCCGATGATATTATGCTTACGAGGATCTGGACGCTTGACCAGTTCCCAGACATTGTTGAGCTCGAACTGATGTAATTCTTCTTGCATGGCTTGAATCCACTCAGGCTCCAGAAATGCTTCATCTACCTTAGTGGGCTCTGTGATAGAGAAAAAAGCATAGTGCCCAAAAAAGTTAGATAAATGTGAAGCTTTTGAGCGTGTAAGAGGACCTGGCGCTTGAATGTCATTGATGATCTTTTCAACTTGCACTTCTTTTGCAATGCGAGGATGAGCTGGTTGTCGTTGAGGAATTTGATCAGCATTTTCTTCAGCACCATTTTCTTCAGTGTTTCCATCAGGTGCACCAGATCGATTTTCTTCACGTTCTGGAATGAATTCTTCAACAGATTCTTCGGTAGGAATAACATCCTCAGTAGCCTTGAACTTGATAGAATCCTCAGGATCTGGTTCATCTATCATAGAAGGTAGGTGCTCTCTTTGTGAGCCATTAGTTTCATCGAACCGCACATCTACAGTTTCAACAAGCTTGTGAAGAACGTTGTTGAAGACTCTGTAGGTGTGCGAGTCCTTTCCGTAACCAAGCATAAAACCTTCATGTGCTTTTGGTGCAAATTTAGCATTGTGATGAGGATCTCTAATCCAACATTTTGCACCGAAGACTTTGAAATAACTCACATTGGGTTTCTTGTCAGTGAGGAGTTCATAGGCAGTCTTCTTGAAGAATTTGTGAAGATATACCCGATTGATGATGTGGCACGCAGTATCAATTGCATCAATCCAAAAACGACGAGGCGTTTTGTATTCATCAAGCATAGTGCGAGCCATTTCAGCGAGGGTTCTGTTCTTGCGCTCCACGACGCCATTCTGCTGAGGAGTATAAGGAGCAGATAATTCATGAGTAATACCAAGTTCATCAAGATAGCCATCAAGACCGGAATTCTTAAACTCGGTCCCATTGTCAGTTCTGATGTGCTTGATCTTCACACCAAAGTTGGTTGAAGCCCTTGAGGAAAATCGTTTGAAGATTTCCTGCACTTCATGTTTGTAAGTGACAATGTGTACCCATGTGTAACGAGAATAGTCATCAACAATAACAAAACCATATAGAGATTCATCATTCGAAACAGCAGAATAATGATTAGGACCAAAGGGATCCATGTGAAGTAATTCGAATGGACGAGTAGTGGTCATGATAGTCTTTGCTGGATGCTTGGCCTTGGTCATCTTTCCAGCTTCCCAAGCTCCACATAAGTGATCCTTGAGGAATTTGATATTCTCAATGCCAATGACATGCTTCTTCTTCGCAAGCGTGTTCAGATTCCTCATGCCAGCATGACCAAGTCGTCGATGCCATAGCCAGCCTTCTGAAGCTTTTGCAAGTAAGCACATTGCTGGTTGTGGACCTGTAGAGAAATCAACAATATACATATCTCCTCTCCTAAAGCCTTCGAAGACTTTGGAATAGTCAGCTTCCATGATCACAACACATTGATATCTTCCAAAGACAACAACCATATCAATATCGCAAAGCATTGAGACAGACATGAGGTTGTATCCTAAGGACTCGACAAACATGACTTTGTCCATGTGTCGATCCTTTGAGATCGCAACCTTACCTAGACCCAATACCTGACTTTTGCCTTTGTCAGCGAAGATGATGTGCTTCAGATGCGACAGTGTTAGGGGAGCATCCATCAATAGGTTCTTGTCACCAGTCATGTGATTTGTACATCCACTATCTTGAACCCACTCGTTGACTTTTGGCTGATCATCCTGCAGATGAATTAGTGCAACTTACGATCTCATATACTTCATCAGTGAAGAATATGATATCAAGTTCATCAGATGAATTTCATCAAACAGTAGAACAGATATTTCAGTATGAGGACGTGTGAAATGAAAATTCATTTCATCATGATTCGCCTGCATCCTTTCAGGCATTTTTGTCAGGCCTCCAGCAAATTCTTCAGACATTTAAAGCACGTCTGGAGACCTGAGCCTACACAAAGAATTAGTTCTTTTTCTTCACCACCCACATCTGAAGGGGTGGCAAAGAGTTCATCCCTCTGCGAGCACCATATGAGAAAGGTGGCATAGTGGCCAATCCATTTCGTTTCACATAAGAGGGGTTAGGGTAAGCATTTGAATAAGCAGAGAAATTCTTCGAGGACTTATGAACATAATGATTTGAAGAATAATGCGCATATTCATAGCCCTTAGCTCTACCCTGCGAAACAGAGGGGTTAGCACGATGATGATCATATGAGGACTTTGATCCATTTGAGGAATTTGATGCATGTGAAGAATTAGGTCCATATGAAGAATTTGATCTGGGGTTCTTGTTCTTCACAGGTGGTGTCATGAGAACATTCACCTGAAGACTTTCAACATAACTTTTGGGAACCCAGATTTTCTTCATAGGGGAACCGTTCCTGCAGTTAGTTCCAACATATCTAGCAAATACTTCACCATTCTGATTTTTGAACAGTTTATAGTTGGAGTCAAATGACTCATCAGAAGAATGAGAAGATTCACATGTAAAGCCATATAAGTTAGATGGATCAGCGGGAGGTCCCTTCGCAGCAACCCATGAAGTTTTGGGGTACTGCTCACGCTTCCAGTATGTTCCATCAGCATTGAGTTTCCTCTCAAAGGCAATACCCTCTTTCCTAGGGTTTCTGTTGAGGATCTGCTTTTTGAGCACATCACAAAGAATATGATGCCCTTTGAGGCATTTGTACATGCTTGTCGTGTACAATTCCTTCAGCCTTGCATCATTAGTAGTACTAGCAATGTCCTCAGATGAGGAATTAGTGATAGCAGAGGCAGGTGAAGAATTTGTAACAGTTGAAGCATTTGAACATTCAGGTGAAGAATTAGCAGATTCACGTTCAATGCATTTTAAGCATGGAGGAACAAATTCTTCTTGAGTAGCGCTGATTTGTTGAGCAAGTAATGAATCGCGATCCTTCTGAAGATCTTCATAACTCACTCTTAGCTTCTCAAGATCTTGCTTTCTTGGAAGAAGTTCAAGAGAAAGTTTCTCGTGATCAGATAAGAGAGCATTATGATGACCTTGAAGATCATCAAACTTGGAATGGAGTCCCTGAAGACTTTCAGCCAAGGCTTTTGACTGATCCATTTCTTCACCCAACATATCATCGCTCTTATTTAGCATGTAATGAACTTTTTCCAAAGCTCTTTGTTGTTTAATGGCAAGGGAAGCAAGTTTATCATAGCTAGGTCCAAATTCATCGCCAGATTCATCATCACTGGACTCGGATAGGTAGCCTTCGTTTACCTTAGCACTTTTTGCCATAACGCAGGGGTTGGACGATGATGATTCTGGTTCGAATGTCATCTCCATGAGAGATTCCTTGTAATCATCAAGCCAAGGATCATTATGATTTAGATGACCATCATAGACCTCAGAGAGACGGTCCCAGATTAGCTTCGTGTGATTGAGATGCATGACGTTCCTGAACTGATTTCGGGACAAACTTGTGCAGATGACATCCTTTGCTGTGAGGTTGAGGAGAGTGTACTTGTGAATGTCATCAGCTTCAGCCATCTTGCATAGATCGGTAAGACCAATCTCGGTGATGGTCCATAGTTCGCTGTCCATAGCCATGAGTTGCTTCTTCATCCTGGCCTTCCACCGAGGATACTCATGGCCGTCAAAGATGGGGCAGGAAACGTTCCTCAATCCTGCAGTCGACATAACTAGAACTCCAGGTGGTTAACCAAAATCTCACAGAACAAGGGAGTACCTTGCTCTGATACCAATTGAAAGTGTGTTATATCGACTAGAGGGGGGGGGGGTGAATAGGCGATTTTTATGAATTTTTCACTGAGGAATTTGCTGTTGAGGAATTCCTTAGCGAAGAACTACTAGCAGCGGAATAAGTGCTCAGAAGTAAGCATAACAGGATACAAACATAGTCATCATGATGAAATGAAGACAAGCACAGAGTACAGAAAGCGCAAACACAGGATATCACAAGATGAAGACACAGGCTGAAGAAATAGAACTGAGGAAATTGAGAAAGTATTCAGACAAAGTCTTCAAACACAGATATGAACAATCACTCAACACAGTAATGAGGAAATGAAAGAGTTGAGGAAATAGAACCAGTAAGGTTGGTGAAGACAATGATTTGTTCGACCAGTTCCAACTGTTGTCTCAGTTGTACGTCTGGTTGGAGCGGCTGAGTATTTAAACTCGAGGACACGCAGTCCCGGACACCCAGTCGCTAAGCACGCAACTCAGGACACCAAGTCCTCACCGTATTCTCCTTGAACTAAGATCACACAGATCTCGTCCAATCACTCGCGGTAAGTCTTCAGGCGACTTCCAAACATTCACAGACTCGGTCACTCGGCGATCCACAATTCCTCTTGGATGCTCTAGACCATGACGCCTAACCGTCTAGAAGAAGCACAGTCTTCAAAGGTAACAAGCGTCGGATCCACGCAGGATCAATCTCTTCAGTGATGCTCAATCACATTGGGGTTTGTAGGTGTTTGGGTTTTGGATTTTCCTCACTCGATGATTTTCGCTCAAAGTCCTCGGAGGATGGGTTGCTCTCAAATGACAAGTGTTAGTTTCTCTTGGAGCAACCAACCAACTAGTGGTTGTAGGGGGCGACTATTTATAGCCTAGGGAGCAGCCCGACATGATAAGACATAAATGCCCTTGTCTGATATGACCGTTAGGTGGATAAGATATTTTGGGACAGCTGGCGCGTAGCTCAGCAACGGTCGGAATTTTGACTCTCAAATTCCTCAGGGCTATCATGTTCCTCACTGTGTAGGCAATCCGCACTGGCGAATTCCAAACTCCTCAGTCAGAACAAATTCCTCAGCGACCAGAAGAACTTCGTCTCTGTCACTGAAGAAATTGACTGAACTGTATGAGATTTCCAAAGGCTTCACTCGAAGGGTTTGGTAGGTGTAGGATTTTGAGTTGAGCATCACATGGAAAATTTTCCTTAGTATTTCCTCGACCCCCTTTAACAGTACAGTGTTTCCTATGACTCAAGAAAGAGAAAAACAAAACTATGAAAACGAAAGTCTTCAAGCTTCATATTCCTCGCATGAATATCAAGTCTTCACGGATACACCAATATCTTCACTTTCAAAGTCTTCATGAAAGTCTTCAGAAATACCAAAGTCTTCAGTCGAAGATATTCATTTTTTAGGGGTCGACTTTCCCTGTAAATATCAAACTCTTCATAGACTTATAGACCTGTGTACACTCACAAATGCATTAGGCCCTTAACCTATAAGTCTTCAATACACCAAAATCACTAAGGGGCACTAGGTGCACTTACAATACATCTACGGATAATTCCTCACACTCATCGAGGATTTGTTCATTCCTAGTTGATCATGTGATCCACAAGATACTTTGAAATACTATTCGGTCTTTGGATAATCCATTGTCAACTATTGCTCTGCAAATACTTGTCTACTTGCATTATGGTTATTTTCCATATGTCTAGCAATATTCACGAGCATCCTTTGTCACCGTTAATTTGAGTCTTTGATCCAATATGTTTGCGAATGCTTGCAATCATCAATTGGACCCAGAATTCATCCTTCCGACTCATATGTCATTTTAAACATGAGTTGGTTATCGACCCATCAAATTGCCGTTGATTGTTCCCCTAAGTCTATTCAACTTATCCATTCTTAGCCAGACCGTTGGCTTCTGATCCCTTGATTTGGAAATGATAATTCCTTTGCATGTGATCTTTGAATTAGTCAGTTGTTTCTATAATCCGATGCCCTTTCATTCATTCTTCCTCTAATAGAGTACAGATACTTGCAACAACTCCGTTGTGGACCACAAACCCCTTGTTGGATTATTATCCGATAGTGTCCTTCATATTCAATAACCTTGTGAGCCTTTCCATGGGTATATAATGCCTTTGGTAATTTGTATCATCTGCTTTGATAACCATACTCTACTTTCGAGCTGGTATTATTTACTCTGAAGTTTGTGGTATATGTTCCTAAGATGCCCTGATGGGTTGAACCAATGCCTTGCCTAATCTGTGTGAACCCGAAAGATTTCACGGGTCATACTTATCTGGTATTGGACCAGGTAAAACTTTCCACAACTATTGTCATTTTCGAAATACGAGAGGTGAATGGAAGGTTATGCATTGAGGAAGTGGGAGTCGACCTTGAACTTTGTGTTCATGCCTATGGAAACGATGTTGAGCTTATCATGATACCTTCTCGTAACAAATAATTATTCACTTGGCATAAGTTGAACTTGTATCTATGATTTTGTCCTTTGCAATCATGGTTTCGACCATATTATTATTCATTAATTCCTTTTCTCAAACAAGTTAAAGTACTTGCTTTCTTCAGATCAGTACGCCTTCCCAACCTCTATTTTTGATCTACCTTCGAGTATTACCCCATGGTATCTCGAGGATATCAACCCATTACACTACATCTTATGAATTTCTGATGAAGTAGTACCTTTCCCCGTCATAGTCACTCCACAGGTTCTAGGTTGTCGTCAACCGAGAACACCGATTTGTGAATCAAATCAACACTGTGATTCAGTACTTCCAATACTTTGTTGTTGAGAAGTTTAATACTCCATCACGTCATTCCGAGCCTGATCGGCTACATCATTATCGTGCTAACTTAAACTGTGCTACCTGGTCCTTCCCGGAGCACAAGTTTTGATGATGAGCTAAGCTTACACCGATCTTCCTCGTCATACCATTTCGCCTTTAATAGCAAGCTTGATTTTGAGTTTGCGTCGTACTCGTGGTTTCAATAACCTTTCGCGTCATCATTCCTTTGACTTGATGTCATCGCCGATCGATTACATCTTCTTGAAATCTCTTGACAATTTTTGTGTGATTATCATCAACATTCCGAGCTCTTATAGGATATCAACCGAATCCGTGATGAGTAATACCATCCTTGCCCCTCGATTAATTTTGTTATCATCGACAACATTCTTGCCTTCCTTGCTATCTGGCTTACGTTATGTTCTACCTTGTAGTATTATTGTCTTCTGTATCAAGAATGATGTGAGGATTACTCCACCTCTTAAGAATTCTTGGTATAGTGATACTTCTCATCATCACCATTCTTTCTTGGTCCCCGTGTTGTTTCTAACTGGAATACCGACAATTCAACTATGATGTGTGAATTCAAAATTCCTAGTAACCCTATTGCTTTGAAGTGAATGGTCGATTGATTCATTTTAATTCTTTTGTTCATTAAGTCGTCGTCCTAATATTTATCGTGCATCCCATCCCCATATTTTGGGTGCACCTGTCAAGCAAGTTTAATTGTGGATGTTTTCCTCGAACATACTTCATTATATCATTTGATCTGACAATTGTTATCTCCTTGTTCACATAACTGTGGAAATCCACCTTATTGGAAACCTCGAGGAATTGTCGTTGATTCCATCGTCCACCTCCTCATCCTCTCGTTGGTTTACTGAAGAACTCTTGTTTTGGAACTCGCTTCCATAGTTCATTTCCCGAGAATTTTATAATGTCATCTCGTCAATTTGTGTCGCACCTTTTCTTCTCAGGCATCCTGAGTCTGAGGTATCCTAACACCGATAAGATCTGAATCTCGTTCAGATATGATGGTTGGAACATTTTTCCAAGAGTTATAACACTAGTCTTTTATGACCCAGTAAGGTGATGTCATGCCCAGCACACCTGGCCGAAGGACCTACTGTTATAGTTTCCTTTTTAGAAAGGTTATCCATTCTTCCATGAGGAAATTGTAAGACTTATTCTACAAGTTGTTCCTGATGGATCCTTCCTGTATCCAAAGTCTTACCTTTGCTTAAAGACCATGTCAATGCTATCTCGAAGCATGCCTGTGGTAATCCGATTTTCAATAAGAGCATTTGAAGCACAATGCTAAGTTTTCTTTATCATTTATCCTAACACCGTTGTATGGGTAATATCATGAGATTCCTCCCCACTTACCTAAATGGTTTCCTATTTTCTATCCTGTCATGGATATCATGCTCCGCTTGTCCTTGGGAAGGATATACCCCTGAAATATGTGTGTATACACATTTTTCTTTCCATTGTTCTGTTTAAACTTGATAATCACTTTTCCTTTCCATTGGTTTGTTTAAACCTTCTTGTGATTTATATAATATAAGCAGTAATATTTCCCTACTTGAGTAAACACCTCGTTGTACCACTCTGTCAGTAAGACCCTGCTACTATTGTTGCTGACATTCCGGTAGCCGCCGATGGACGAGAACCTTGCCTATTAGTCTGCCTCGTTCAACAAGCAGGAAAATGGTTCTCTTCGTCCCTCGCCCTTGGTATCGATGTTGTTGCCGACATAACTGATAGGCTACCCTCTGACATGCCTTGCTATCGTGACCATGCAAGATGTCAACCCCCTTTCTACTTTAACCCACATGGTGGGCCCATAACCCACAGTTCCACAGGATCTAAACCTGACTCTCCTGCACCCCATGTTCCCAAGGTTGCCCCTCACGCTTGGCTTCGTATGTAATTCACGAGCCACCTTCCGGGGGATCATCAATTCTGGTATTAAGCACAATACCTATACCCGTTGCCTTGTTTTAGGCAATGACGATTGTCTATCCGTTTCAAACATCTTATGGTACTTTCTTACTTTGCTCTTGATGTGTTGTATTTGTTCAACTCCAGAGATACTCTTATGATCATTCTTGGGATACCCCCCCCCCCAGATGATTTTCCCTTATAACATTCAATTGTTGTAAAGCTGACACTTACCTATTCGTAAGTACGATGGAGTTCTCGAAGAAAGGACAACAACTTCATCATGATGACCTAAAATAGCAGAATGAAGACATCAATGTAATGGATCAACCTCTTCGAGAAGAACAACCAAGACCAAGAACACTCCCTAGAATTTCGTAACCCGAACCTTCCCCCTTTACTTCCCTCTTAAATCTCAGGACGAGATTTCTTGTAGTGGAGGAGAATTGTGACGCCCGGGTAATTAAGCTACAGTGAACCTCTGCTAATGGTGCCACATCACCTCGGTTACTGTTGATAAACTCGAGTTATTTCGAGACTGTTTCAAAATTCAAATTCAAATTAATGTCAACAATAAAAGTTTTCAAAAGTTATAACAAAAATGTTCAGGTAGTGCCTAATATCACTTAGGTAGTTATAGTGAAGAAAACATAATTTTACAAAGTGCCTAAGTGCTTTAAGTTAAATATAACAGAAAAGAAAAATAAATAAAAGAAATAAATTACAAAAACAAAAAAAACAAAAAGAGGAACCCCCGTGCTCCGGCCCAGCAGGCCATTAGCCCCACTGGGCCAACCCACCAGGCCCATCCGGCCACTCCCCCCACTCCCCTGATCCACT
>NC_041385.1:312790663-312830757 GCF_002162155.2 Triticum dicoccoides | reverse complement strand
TGTCTCCCGATTGGATCGGGATCGAGAGAAGGAGGCCACCGACGCCGCGCCTGGTGCCGCCCGGCCCCGTCACCGAACCTTGCCGAATGCCTCGTCCTCGCCGCCCCGTGCCGGCCTTCTTCCTCACCCTCCAGCACTGTGCCCGTCTTCCGCGAGCTCCGCAGGACCTCGTGCTCGTTGCATCGACGCCGCAACCCTGCCACTTGATGTCGCCGGCAGCCACCCGTCGCCCCCAGCACCCCATCGCCGGCGCTGCTCGTCGCCCATCAACATCGACCCCCATGATGCCGCGGCCACTGTTGCCTTCCTCTCCCTCGCGGAATCTCCTCCTCACCGGTGTCGCGTCCCCGTCTTCCTCCCCGAGCACCGCTGCCTAGACCCCACGGCCCCGTGGTGAGGCCCCGGCAACTCATCCTCCTCCCCTGCTCCGGCCACTTTGGCCATGGCCTCGCTCACCGGCGCCCGCACGCGCGCCGGCCGCCCTGGCCGCGTCCCGCTGCTCGGCTCTACTGCTGCTGCTAACTTCCTCTGTTGGCGCTGCTAACTGCTCCGGTGTCACCGCCGCTGCTTCGCTCTATTGCTGCTGGTGCTGTTGCTTGCTGCCGCCCTGCTCAACCCCGCTCGCCACCGCTGTGAGTCCTGCTGGCCTCAACGGCCTGCAACGCGCGCCGCCCTGTGGTGGCCTCGCCACTGCCGCCTCAGGCGGGCGGCCTCGTCGTGCCCGTGGTCGCCCCCCTTTCGATCTGGGCGAATGCCCAATTGGGCTGGCCGCCCGTGCCCGTAACCCGCACGCCCTTCGCCCGTTATGCCCCACACCCCAGAACGTTTTAAAAAAAGTGAATTAAGAAAATTAATAATAATAACTAAATAAAAATGTTAATCAACTAATTAATTAATTAATTAATTATATTTAATTAACCTAATAACTAACTAACCTAATTAACTACTGTTAGTTAATTAGACAGCCTATGACATGCAAGGCCCACGCGTCAGTTTGACCCAGTCAACACCTTGTTGACTGCTGATGTCATGTTAACGCAATAATGTTATTTTCGAGTTAATTTAAAAATAATAATTTAGAAATTGAATAAATCTTAAAAAAATTAATATAAAATAAACCGTAGCTCGGATGGAAAAACTTTGTACATGAAAGTTGCTCAGAACGACGAGATGAATCCAGATACGTAGCCCGTTCGTCCGCCACGCGTCCCTAGCATAGTGAACCTGCAACATTTCACCTCCGGTTCATCTGACCAAAAACGTGAAACACCGGGGATACTTTCCCGGATATTTCCCCCTTTCGCCGTTATCACCTACTACCGCGCTAAGGCACACCGGACACCGCGTATTGCCTTGTTACGCTTTGTGATGCTTTGATTGCTCTGTTATTTATTATGTTCCCTCTCCGTTACTTCTTTCCGATAGACCCCGAGACTGCCGGCGACCCCCAGTTCGACTACGGTGTTGATGATTCGTCCTTCTTGCCAGAGCAACCAGGCAAGCCCCCCCCTTTGATCACCAGATATCGCCTATTCTACTCTCTACTGCTTGCATTAGAGTAGTGTAGCATGTTACTGTTTCGATTAATCCTATTCTGATGCATTGCCTGTCATTGTTGCTACATCTGTTGATACCTTACCCGCAATCCTAATTTCTTAGTATAGGATGCTAGTTTATCATCATTGGCCCTACATTCTTGTCAGTCTACCTTGCTATACTATCGGGACGTGATCACTCGGGAGGTGATCACGGGTATATACTATACATACATATACTATACAGATGGTGACTAAAGTCGGGTCAGCTCGTTGAGTACCCGCAAGTGATTTCGATGTGGGGGCTGGAAGGACAGGTGGCTCCATCCCGGTAGAGGTGGGCCTGGGTTCCCGACGGCCCCGACTGTTACTTTGTGGTGGAGCGACAGGGCAGGTTGAGACCACCTAGGCGAGAGGTGGGTCTGGCCCTGGTCGACGTCCGTGGTTACTTCATAATAACATGCTTAACGAGATCTTGGTATTTGATCTGAGTCTGGCCACTGGCCTATACGCACTAACCAACTATGCGGGAAAGATATGGGCACTCGACGTCGTGGTATCAGCCGAAGCCTTCGTGACGTCAGCGACTGAGCGGCGCGCGCCGGATTGGAAAGTAAGCCTGCTCTTGTATTAAGGGGGCTAGTTCTGCTTCCGGCCGCCCTCGCAACGTGCAGGTGTGCAATGGGCAATGGGCCCAGACCCCTGCGCCATAGGAGTTAGACCGGCGTGCTGACCTCTCTGTTGTGCCTAGGTGGGGATGCGACGTGTTGATCTTCCCAGGCCGGGCATGACCCAGGAAAGTGTGTTCGGCCAAATGGGATCGAGCGTGTTGGGTTATGTGGTGCACCCCTGCAGGGAAGTTTATCTATTCGAATAGCCATGTCCCTTGGTAAAAGGACGACCCAGAGTTGTACCTTGACCTTATGACAACTAGAATCGGATACTTAATAAAACACACCCAGACAAGTTCCACAGAAAACCCGGTGATCGCTTTTCCACAGGGCGACGAGGGGAGGATCGCCGGGTAGGATTATGCTATGCGTTGCTACTTGGAGGACTTCAATATACTCTCTTCTACATGCTGCAAGACGGAGGCTGCCAGAAGCGTAGTCTTCAATAGGACTAGCTATCCCCCTCTTATTCTGGCATTCTGCAGTTCAGTCCACTGATATGGCCTCCTTACACATATACCCATGCATATGTACTGTAGCTCCTTGCTTGTGAGAACTATGGATGAGTACTCACGGTTGCTTTTCTCCCTCTTTTCCCCTGTTTTCCTCTTCTTCCTGGATGCCGCAACCAGACTTTGGAGTCCAGGAGCTAGACGCCACTGTCGACGACGACTACTACACTGGAGGTGCCTACTACTAAGGGCAGGCCGCTGACGACGACCAGGAGTAGTTTAGGAGGATCCCAGGTAGGAGGCCTGCACCTCTTTTGATCTGTATCCCAGTTTGTGCTAGCCATCTTATGGCACCTTGTTTAACTTATGTCTGCACTCAGATATTGTTGCTTCCGCTGACTCGTCTATGATCGAACACTTGTATTCGAGCCCTCGAGGCCCCTGGCTTGTATTATGATGCTTGTATGACTTATTTTATTTGTAGAGTTGTGTTATGATATCTTCCCGTGAGTCCCTGATCTTGATCGTACACGTTTGCGTGTATGATTAGTGTACGATTGAATCGCGGGCGTCACAGCTATGCTCCATGGTAGCGGCGCCAGAAATTAGTCTTGATAACCCACAAGTGTAGGGGATCGCAACAGCTTTCGAGGGTAAAGTATTCAACCCAAATTTATTGATTTGACACAGGGGAGCCAAAGAATATTCTTGAGTATTAGCAGTTGAGTTGTCAATTCAACCACACCTGGATAACTAAGTATCCGCAGCAAAGTATTTAGTAGCAAAAGTGGTATGATAATAAAGGTAGCGGTAGCAAAAGTAAAGAAAAATATTTTTGGGTTTTTGTAGTAGGTGTAACAGTAGCAATGGAAAAGTAAATAAGCGAAGAACAATATATGAAAAGCTCGTAGGCAATGGATCAGTGATGGATAATTATACCGGATGCAATTCCTCATGTAATAGCTATAACATAGGGTGATATAGAACTAGCTCTAGTTCATCAATGTAATGTAGGCATGTATTCCGTAAATAGTCATACGTGCTTATGGAAAAGAACTTGCATGACATCCTTTGTCCTACCCTCCCGTTGCAGCGGGGTCCTTACGGGAACTAAGGGATATTAAGGCCTCCTTTTATTAGAGAACCGGAACAAAGCATTAGCACATAGTGAATACATGAACTCCTCAAACTACGGTCATCACTGAGAAGTATCCCGATTATTATCACTTCGGGGTTGTCGGATCATAACACATAATAGGTGACTATAGACTTGCAAGATAGGATCAAGAACACACATATATTCATGAAAACATAATAGGTTCAGATCTAAAATCATGGCACTCGGGCCCTAGTGACAAGCATTAAGCATAGCAAAGTCATAGCAACATCAATCTCAGAACATAGTGGATACTAGGGATCAAACCCTAACAAAACTAACTTGATTACATGGTAAATCTCATCCAACCCATCACCGTCCAGCAAGCCTACGCTGGAATTACTAATGCACGGCGGTGAGCATCATGAAATTGGTGATGGAGGATGGTTGATGATGATGACGGCGACGAATCCCCCTCTCCGGAGCCCTGAACGGACTCCAGATCAGCCCTCCCGAGAGAGATTAGGGCTTGGCGGTGGCTCCGTGTCGTAAAACACGATGAAACTTTCTCCTTGATTTTTTTCTCCCCGAACGTGAATATATGGAGTTGGAGTTGACGTCGGTGGAGGTCCAGGGGGCCCGCGAGATAGGAGGCCGCGCCCTAGGGGGGCGCCCCCTATCTCGTGGACATCCTGTGGGCCCCCTGGCATTGATTCTTTTGCCAAAAATTCTTATTAATTCCAAAAAGTGCCTCCGTGGATTTCTAGGACATTCCGAGAACTTTTCTTTTCTACACATAAAACAATATCATGGCAGTTCTACTGAAAACAGCGTCAGTCCGGGTTAGTTTCATTCAAATCATGCAAGTTAGAGTCCAAAACAAGGGCAAAAGTGTTTGGAAAAGTAGATACGTTGGAGATGTATCAGTCACTAGTCTAAGTTACTCCCCACTATGACCAGCCTAAAGGGAAACTTGCTAACCCGGATGCATGTGGATGAAACAATTATAATTACGGTGGAAGAAAAATGTACCGAAACAACGAGGATGCCATGCAAAAACAGTGCCACGAGTGGTGGCAGCAAACACAAGGCCCTCGTATTGAATTGCATCACATTACTCATCTGTGTACAGAAACTGATTTTTGACCAATATCCATCCAGTCAAACCACTGAGGACGGCAACAAGATTGTCGAAGATAGCAACAACTTCATAGTTGTTGTAATTCCAAGAGCGGTTGGGAACTCGAGAAATTGCTATCTTCTGTAGAAGATAGTCACCATGATTGTATTTGAATGTGCGTACAATACCAGTGTGCACAACCTCTGGACAGTCTGCTGAGATTTTTGGAAGTGGAACCCGGTCACGAGTGTACACATTCAGATGCTCCTACTCGCAGTTGGACCCAATGTAAACAACCCAATATCCATTTGCGCCTGCCCAAGCCTTGCCCTCAAGCGATGGTAGCCGAGGTGATGACGTCGCACCGATCAGTGAGTTCCTCCACCACGTCATCTTTCAGATCGGGGCAAGAATAACAGGGTCGTTTCCGTCCTGTTCCCTCCAAGGAGAAGACGATCGAACAATGGCAGAAGAAAGGGTGAAGGGCTGAAGGAAAATGGAGGAGGGAGAGGAAGAGCGTGCGACAGCAGTTCCAAATCGAGAGGGAAAGGCGAAGAGTCGATGGACAGTTTCCAGTTTTCCATGATTCACGAAGGGGCGCCCCGGCCTACACGTCGGTTTCAGAAATACTCCTACTACTCGCCGTCATCTCACTGATATGTTGGAACGGGACCACATGTCAATGAAACATGGTGTGTAATTTCTCGTGCAAAATGCGATCTGGCCGTGTTGGCCCGAGGTGCCGCATTAGTTATAGACCTTTATTTTTTTAATGGCGTGCCGTTCAGTTTTGAAGCACAACTAACTGGTACTGTACGCAGAGAAAATATAAACTACTCTACCACTACTCCACCTCAAGTACTAGTAGTATAAAAACGATATATAGGCTGGAGCTTCAGCGCTTTCCTACCAAGGGCCGCCCACTTGCTTCTCACACTACCACCCTCTCTCCAGATCTAAAGAAGACGACCCCTCTCTCCCTCCTCACCGGTGGTCACAGATCCACCGGGGAAGAAAGGACATGGAGCGTTGATGCACTTGTCGTCGGCGAGCGAGGTCACGCACTGACGACAAGGCCGTCCTCTCAGAACTAGTGCCCGTGCGGGATGGCCTCCGTCCCCAAGCTCGTTGCCATAGTGTGTGCGGAGGACGATAACCATGAGTGAAGCCACTTCCCGCCGACCCTCTGGTATGCTACCTCTTTTCGAATGATACCCTTGGTCTATTTCCCCATCTGGCACGTCGTTGCTTGTGGATCTTTTTCCACTCCACCATCTTCCCAATTTGCTATCCTCTGCTCTGCTGGCCACGTAGACGAAAACAATAATTTGCACTATTAAAGGAAACCCTTTTTCATGCAGACTAATCCATGTCTGGGTTGAATAAGGAAAGGAAGGGAGATTGTACTGTCCAAGAGAGTAGGCATCGAACCCGCATCTAGGTTGAAAAGGGGTAGAAAGGAATGAGTCTCGTGTCTCTTTGTTGAAGAAGGGTAGAAAGGCATGACAACACAATAGAGAATGACTAGGTAGATCGGTTTGTTGTCCTCACATAGGAAAAAGGTGGCTAAAGAGAACAAAAATGGGACGTAATCCACATATGCTGCCTAGATATTTGTTGCTCTGGGCAACGATACCTCCCTCACCACTCTGCGTCCGTGGAGGTACATCTTACTAGTGCGCCCACTATCCGAATGGGCCTCCCATGCTCTTATTGCCACTTTTTTTGTTGTCAGTACAACGCCAGCAGTCAAGTCAAGCAATGCTACTGCTAAAGTGATGCCACATTTAACTAATGGTGCTCTCACTCTAATTCCACCGATAAATTTAAGCAGTGCCATTTAATGTCACTTGATCATTTCAGGGTTAGCTGTTGATTGTGGATGTATTAAAGATTTTTCAGCTAAGGCATTCTAATGCTGTTGCACAGCCAGTATACCAACAATGAAACTTGTTACTACCTTCAGATTTTTGCACTGTTAATGCTTATAGATTACATACCTCACTTTCATGAGATAAGTTAATTTTTTTCTACAGTGTCACCAAAATGCCAAGGCGCTGATGTCATTTTATTTTGGTTAAACTGCACAGACAATTATGAAGACAATAGGAAAGGTCAAGAGTGGGCACCTCCTCCTCCGGCTATTCTCTTGATTCTTTCGATCAAGTTTATATGTTTGATCGATTATCAAGATTGGGATAGCAATTTTTAAGGCCCCCCCGAGTTCGAAATGATATTTACCTTGGAGGTACATGGTTTGCAATTTTTATACTGTCATTAGTTAATAATGCCAGTTACCTTCAGACTTCTGTATTTGGTTTAATGCTCATGCACAGCTAGTATACCAATGCTGAAACTTGTTACCTTTACATTTTGTATTGTTAATTCTTATAGAAACCTTCCAGTGCTAGAGTTTATTGAAATATGTTCAGTAAAACCATTGTACTGTACCATGTAATAAACTAACTACTCTACTATTGCATTAGCCATTGGATTAGTGTATATTTGTAGTATTCGAATGGTGTTGCATTAGCGTATGGACATAAATAAAGTGTGGCAAGCTTTCCCAGATATGTGCTCAAGAAAACTACTACCTGTTTTTCTAAATACTAGACATTTGGGTACTTTAAATTGAACCGCGAAAATATCTTATATTAGGGAACAGAGGGTGTAGAGTTCACTCAAATTATCCCGGTAAAGCTAGTCACACCTTTGTTAAAATTAATGTTCATTATGTTATCGGAGGAGGTCTATATGTTTGTCTCTAATGCCTGTCGACTACATACCCGACATCATGATGTAATGTTAAGTCATTTCCTTTTGTACAGTGTCACTAAATTGTCAAGGCGGTGATGGCATTTTATTTTAGTAGAACTGCACAAAATTTGCTTAAAAGAAGAGGAAAGGTTAGGAATGGCTCAGGTTTTCAGAAAAAACTATGTATGCCTTCCTGACATCAGCCACTGTTGCTTTATTTATTCCTTCAAATAGGTGGTTAGAAACAATCTTGATACCTTTTCCCATTAAGAAATTGGAATGCTTATATTTGTGAGTCTATGCTTCAACTAGTGCCACTTTTATAGTAATCACACTTTCAATATCTATGCAAACAGGGATGCTCGATTTTAGTGGAACTGCACAAAAAGTCCAACTGGTTCAACATTAGGAGCATGTTTTTTTCCAAACCTTTATATCCAATTGGTGGCACTATGAGCTGTTCATTAGGAAGGTACATGGTTTGCTACTATCTTGCTACTCTTTTTGTACTTTCATTAGATAGTAATCTAGTGGTTTGCATGTGAATTTATTGGTAGGGTGGACCTACATTGGAGGTGCAGGACATGATTCAATGATTGGATGCTCAATTTCGGCTGTATCGATTTCACCTCTTCCATCACTGCGAACATGGTGTGGTATATGTTTACTAGCTGCTTGATATTTGTGCAGACAGAGATGTCTGCCCGTTGCTATTTGGCAAACAAACAAAGTGTCCGCAATTTTGGTTGAACTGCACAAGAGAATAGTATAGTCACTGCATGCAGTGCCATTTGAAAATAGACACAAAGATTGGATAGTCACTTCATGGACTGCAGAAAAGTAGTACTGTACTATTTACTAGCCAACACTAGGTGCTTCATTGCTTTGGTCTGATTATACAATGGGCATCATTTTCCCTAAGTTAAAGTTTGTATTCCGAAAATAGTCTCGCGGTGTGATCGAGAGAAGACCAAATCATATTGCAGTGGATGTTCCTCCATCATGTGTGGTTCATTCTCATGGTTCCAGCTGTTGGTGAAACCACTTACGTTTGCAAGAGGAATTGTAGACTTCACAAACAAATTTGTCTTTCAATCTGTACTGAATGTTGGCCAAGAGAAGCATCCATGTTAGTAGGAAGAATAGATGTTTTTTTTCTAGATCTTTGCGTTTGGAGCTACATATTTGTATATGATCTGTGAATCATTGAGATGCATTAACATGTTGATCTTATGTGTGGGAATCGTACTAGTTAGTTTTAGTTGCGATGCAAGATCCGAAGTGGCTGATCTTTGCTTTTGGAGCTACATATTTGTATATGATCTGTGAATCATTGGTATGCATTAACAGTTACTTATTTCTGTTCGCTCAGTGTTTACAAGTTACTGATCGATCACTGGCTAGCCTACAAATTCCCTACTGGCAGTTTTATTTGCGACGCAAGATGCGAAGTGGCAGTTTTTTGAATAAAAATGCCTACCTCTGAAGAAACTGACAAGCTACACTATTGATCCTACACGGATAAAAATGCCTACCCCTGAAGAAACTGACAATCTACACTATCGATCCTATACAGATAAATAGCGGATCACGCACGTACTACCTCCTTTCCGGTTTGCAGGGCTCAATTCAAGAAACGACCTACTCGATCCTACACGAATAAATAGCAGATCACGCACGTAGTAGTACCTCCTTTCCGGTTTGCAGGGCTTAATTCAAACCTCTCACCAACCAAGGTACTCCCTCCGTCCGGATTTATTAGTCCCGCGAGCAAAGCAGCAAGACCAAGGCATGGCAATAATTAACGGCATGCAGAAGTTTAAGCCTAATTAATTCCAGTGATTAAGTGGCTGCATGCGTGCCCTCGGCTGCGACTCGTTGCATGCTGCTTCGTGTACTGCCTGCAAGCGATTCTGAGTGCCTGCATGCAGCCGGCCGTAATTAAGGCAGCTAACTGATGCGAAAAAAGACACGGTTTAATTGTTGGGGGCTTTTTAAATCCGTGAAATCATTATTGACAAGGAGGAAGATGATTCGAGTGCACTTGTTTAACCGCCATGCCGGCATGCGACCCAGACGGGATGGGACATCATAGTCATAATTTCAGTTCCCTAGTTTTCCACGGCAAGCTGGCGCGTTAAGCCATTATGCATTGAATTCCATGACCGTCGCGCTACCTTCCCCCTATAAGTACTATTTCCCAGCCTTCTCCGGTGCCACCATGACCCAACTCACCATATCCTCATAAGCCCCCACCGGCCCGACGTCGCTCGCCACGTCCGCCATGCCCCCGCCCGTGCGCGGTAGGCGACGCCGGAGGCGGTCACCGCCGGAACTAGTGTTCGGTTTTTCATCGAAAGGCAGACGGAGGGAGGAGGCATTATATCTGTCTTTAGATGGCAATGCGCAGATCGAAGGGCTGTTGGAGCGCGACCGCATGGCGGAGGAGCAGGAGTTGTTGGAGCACGACCGCCTGGCGGAGGAGCAGCGTATCGCTGGTTTGCGCCGCCAGCGGGACATGGAGCAGCATCGCAGCGACGCTCCGAGTCGCGAGCAGAGCGCCCGCAACTGGGCCGACTACATGGAGGCCGGCACCCGACAAATAACCCTGGAGGCTCTCGGGCACGCACGCGTTCGCGACGCCGATTTTTACTACCAGCTCATCAAGTGGGTTTCCCACTTGGAAGCTGAAGCTTCGGTGGACCACGCCGGCATAGAAAGGGCCAATGCGCGCGAGCAACGCGCCCTATCGCACCTCTGGCAAGTCCGAGGCGAGGCGCAGGACGCCGGTGCCGGCGTTTAGCGTGTACCACAGATGGCGGGCGTCATCGTCTAGTTAGCTAAGAGTAAGTTAGTACTTGTCTAGTGGGAGTAGATAGTTAACTTGGCCTGTGATGGTTGTCAACGTGGAAGTTCAGCACTCTATATGTGGATCAGACCTGTTACTTTGCTCTGAATGTTGAACTTTTCGTTTGAACGTATGGAATGGGCTGTTATTTTTTTAAATGGGTTGTCTTTGTCCTCCACGGGTTTAGAGGCCGACTTGTGGGCCTAGCAAGTTGACGCGTACACAATCAGGAGATGATTGTACATGAAGAGGATGACAGCAGGGACCCGCCAAGGTCATGGCAGTACGCAAGCAAGTGCCTCCTTATTTCAAGCCAATAAAAAATGGCTCCTCCTAGTGGATTTCTGACATCTGGGTCCCATGCCATTGTCAACGTAGTTAATAAACGAGAGAATTGCATAACGAGCGGCTGACACCAGGGACCCAGCAGCTCGCCCAGTTATTTTTGTTTTGGGTTAATTGGATAAATGCCTTTGACAAATGCCACTGCAATTTCCAAACTTTGAAAAATGCCATTTCTTGCCATTTCTAGTGGCATTTTTCAAAGTCTGGAGTGGCGTTTTTCAAAGTTTGCAAAAATTGCAGTGACATTTTTCAAAGTTTGGAAATTGCAGTGGCATTTTTGAATCACCATAATTGGAGTAGCATTTATCTAATTTGTTTTTGAGATGGAAGCAGGGTGTCAATTGGGCTGTGCGGGACACTCTGGCCTGTCTAGACAGCCTTTTCTTTTATGTTTACCAGAGACCAGCCCAGTAGTATTTTTTTTCTTTCTGAAAATAGCTAGCCCAGTTTTTTTGTGATTTGTCAAGTAAGTCGCTTTATCAGGCCTGTTGGGCTGCAAATCTTTCAAGACGAGGAGAGCTTCATTCGGCTGGCCGAGAAAATGGCCGATCAGTAATGAGAAATGGGATGTACATTTTTAAAACACATCAAACCGTCAATTAGTTTCAAATATCTTTTTTTCATTTTGAGATTTTAAATTGCATTGATTTTTATGCGTGGACAATTTATTGGATTTTATATTGATATACATTTATTTTTAAAATCAGTCTGAATGTGACTCGAAATTTCGGGATTAAAAACAGTTCACACCGCACCGACATATGCAAAATTTCGTATGATTTTTTAACTGTGGCCACAATATGGGCTGTAATGCTAACAAAAAGAATATGGGCTCCAAAAAAACCCATAAGAATTAGCAAATGGGCTATAAACTATTTGAAATAATGGCAGATGGGTTGTATGCTGTTTACCACAGATTTGAGGCTTTCCACAAATGGCCTGTATACTGTTGGATGTCCATCCAATGGCCGTCGTGCTTCTTCAATCTCTGCTCTTCCTGCTCCAGCCGCTCAAACAAGCACCGGCGGGACTGCCTGCTCCCTCCTCCCCGCGGCCGGCTGTGCTGCCGCGCAGGCCTCACTTCCCCATCGTACTCCCATCGCTGGCCTAGCCATCCCTCTACTCACCCACAGTCCCACACCTGCTGTTATTCTCCGGCGACGGCAGATGAACCAGTAAACCCTCATACAGTCGTACTCCCCTCCTCGTGGGAAACAACTGCCGAGTCTGCCCTTCCTAGGCCTAACCGTCATCCACCGCCCTCGTGCTCTTGGCGTGGCGTGGTCAACGTGGTCAATGACCGACATGCATCTGAAGTGGACTGTACGTGGAGAGGCTGACAGCTGGGTCCACGGCCGCATGCAAGGAAATGGCTCCTTATTACGCGCAAAATAATGATTCCTCCACCTGACATCTGGGACCCACCGAAAGGGCCTCTGTATTTCACGAAAAAAACGTTACCGCCGCTGACAGCTCGGACCCACCAGTTATATCTTCGCACGCAAGGAAGTGCCTCCTTACTACGCCCAAAAAAAAGAATGCTCCCCCTGCTAGCTGGGACCCAGTATAGTGGGCCTACTAAGTTTACATGGATGAAGGGCTTTGTCAACTTAGTCAATACGCACGATTCTAGCTCGACTGACCGTACGATGTCCATCCAACGGCCGTAGTGTTTCTTCAACCTCTGGTCTTCTTGCTCCAGCCACCCAAAGTAGCGCCGGTCGTGCCGCATGCTCCTGCCTCCCGTGGCCAGATGTGCTGCCGCGGAGGCCTCACCGCCCCTACTATTCCCACTGCTGGCCAGGCCCTGCGGCGACGGCAGCCTCACACCGCAGCCGAACCAATGAACCCTCGTACTCCTCTCCGTGCGGGCTTCCACTGTCGCGTTTTCCCTGGCTCCCCGTCGTACCCTTCCTAGGCCTTGTCGTCGTCCACCGCCCTGGTGCTCTCGGCGCGGCGTGGTCAACATGGTCAAGGAACGACTTCCATCGGACGTGGGCTGTATGTGGAGAGGCTGACAGCTCGGTCCACGACCGCAGCAAGGAAGTGCCTCCTTATTACACAGAAAATAATTATTCCTCCACCTGATAGCGGGGACCCACCGGACGGGCGATCGTATTTCACAAAAAAACACGTTTTCCCCCTGACAGTTGGGACCCACCAGCTACACCTTCGCACGCAAGGAAGTGCGTCAGGGCAAAAAAAACGATTCACCCCCCCTGACTGCTGGGACCCACCAGCTACATCTTCCCACGCAAGGAAGTGCGTCCGGGCAAAAAAACGATTCGCCCCCCTGACTGCTAGGACCCACCAGCTACATCTTCGCACGCAAGGAAGTGCGTTCGGGCAAAAAAAACGATTCACCCCCCTGACTGCTGGGACCCACCAGCTACATCTTTGCAGGCAAGGAAGTGCCTGATAGTCGGGACCCACCTGGTCGAAGCGTACGTAGCATTGTCATTCTGGTCGCGAACGTGTATGTACATACTGGTCGATGTAGAGGCACGCATGTGTCGTAGTAGAGGCGCGCACGTAGCATGTACACGTACGTACAACAGCGAGGATGCAAGAAAGAAAATACAGCCACGTACGTACATACGGGCAGGGTCTCGAACGCCTACTTGCGCATACATACATGGCTGGGTCGGAACGGAGAAACAGTGTCGTCGTCGTGTTCATGGGGAGCCAACCAGCTGGGTCGGAACGGAATGCGCGGACCGCACAACGGAGGAAACGGCCTTGTGTTCAACCGGCCATGTTCGAAACAGAATCCTGTTGATCGGGAGGGGCGTGGCGTACCGCAAAACGGAGGAAACGGACCTCCTACGGTCAAAACGGGGGTCCTGTTGATTGGGAGGGGTGTGGCGTACCGCAAAACGGAAACGGACCTCCTACGGTCGAAATGGGGGTCCTGTTGATCGGGAGGGGTGTGGTGTACCGCAAAACGGACGAAACGGACTTGTGTTGGAGTGCTACGGTCGAAACGGGGGTCCTATTCATCGGGAGGGGTGTGGCGTACCACAAAACGAGACTCCACGGGATATTGTTCATCTCCACCGTCGACCTCATCCAGCCTCCACGGGCTACCGTCGACCTCCTCCAACCTCCATGGGCTCTTGTTCATCCAGCCTCTACCGCGCGCTACTCCACCGGCTATTGTTCAACCACCCCTCCACGGGCACCCCTCCACCGTCTACTGCTCATCCAGCCCTCCACACCACGGGGTCCTGTTCAACCACCCCTGCCCGGCCACCCCTCCACCTTCTACTGTTCATCTAGCCCTCCACACCACGGGGTCCTGTTCATCCAGAGGCAATGCCACCGCTCACTGTTCATCCAACCCCTCCCCCCCCCCGCAACGCTCACTGTACATCCCAAAGGCAGCATCGATCGGCTTCAGTTAGCAGCAGTAGCGAAGGAATCGCTCGATCGGGTTCAGTTAACAGCCATCGATCGATCACTCGGGTTCAGTAACGCGTAGCCTGCAGTGCAATCGCTCGGGTTCAGTTAGAGCCCAACGCCTCACTCGGGTTCAGTTAGAGCCAACGCCTCTCACACACGCACGTACGTGTACGAGAGAAACGCGCATCGCTCGGGCCCCAACCTCCCACCGTAACCGGCAACTCCCCGAAATTTTCCTCCCCCTCGCTTCTACCATGGATTTTTCCGTCATGGACGGCCCAAAGAATGTCATGCAGCTGCGTCTCCGGCCTGCCCAGGACGAAAAGCCCATTTTCTGTGATATTTTTTGTCATAGAAGTAGGAGCCCACCACATCTATGATGATACCGGGGTTTGTCACAATTATCGTCATAGAAGTGTCATATGTATGACATAATTTTTTTTCGTTCAGCCCAAAATTTCACGGATGTGTCTTTTTTTGTAGTGCATGTCGAATGCCTAGATCTGCATCTCTCAGAAATTACTTTGAACTCATACCGAGGGACCTTACCGGAGATTATATTCGCCAGGTTCTTTGTTGTCAGAGCAAGGGTGCTGAAGGTAATGAGGTTTGCCCTACATTTATTTCACAAAAATGAATGGTTTGCTGATCAGCGCCGACGCCTGCGGCAGTATGGAATAGGCTCCAGAAATGTTGAATTTAATTTTGGAACTTCAGATGACAGAGTAATCGGAACTCATCATGTCAACCCCATGCATGACTTCTCAGTGGCTGACCCCTTTGCAAAAGTTGTGAGGTTCCAAAACCATACTTAGAAGTGGTAATATTAGTTTGAACCTCTCTGATATCAATGTTCAGCGGATCAGCACGAGCGTTTGCAGCTGAGGAGCTGAATTTTCATTTCTAATATCAGTTTGAACCTTGTAATCTTCAAATTTGAGACATATAACTTTGGAATTTGAACCTTGTAACATTTCGAGCTTTTGTGGTACAATGGTTGAAATGGCATCGTATGAGACTCGTATATTGGTAGCACTATTTTGACCTTAATATGCAATGGTCTTAGATTTGATTTTATTAACCATTCTCGAATCTGTTTACCTTGTCGATCTCACAACACACGATCTGTATAGCTAACTCGACTGCAATCTTCGACATTATTGCACACAGTTGGTTTCTTCCACCGTGTGCCCTGTAGAGCGCAGAATTAATTATCGCACTCGAGTGTCCATCATGACCCTTCTGTGTAACTTTGACCTCATCACCCACGGGTAAACTTATGACCGAAGTCATTCCGCACACTTTGTTTTTACAAAGCTTTTTGCCAATAAACACCCACAATTTGTCCCTCTTCTAGCCGACGCATGGCAAACCAAGCCGGGCGGAAAGCTTGTGCGGTAAACTGCACGGTAGTGCGAGAACAGGCTCACCGATGATACATGTGGCGCCTCTTCGAGGCCACACGTGGTCAAACTTCGGTGCGGGGTTGTCAAGCATGCACTGGAATCCTACGCTATGAATGCCGTGAAAAGACGTGACGGTTACAGGCCGGCTGGCCCCCATTTGTTACACAGGCCATTTAAGCCTCTTGTGTCTCTTCAACCTTTCGATCGTGCCCCACCATTGCAAGAAGTACACCCACCATGACAAGTTCTTAGAGCGTATTCTGCGTGGCTCCAATGGCGCTCCGAGCGGCTGATAACCCACAAGTATAGGGGATCAATTGTAACCTCTTTTGATAAGTAAGAGTGTCGAACCTAACGAGGAGCTAAAGGTAGAACAAATATTCCCTCAAGTTCTATCGACCACCGATACAACTCTACGCATGCTTAGCGTTCGCTTTATCTAGAACAAGTATGAAACTAGAAGTAGTTTGTAGGTGTTGTTGGATAGATTTGCAAGAATATAAAGAGCACGTAAATATAAACTAGGGGCTGTTTAGATAAAGAAGCAATAGAGTTAGTATATCGAGTGTGGAAAAGTGGTGGTAGGAGTTGCAAAATTGTCCCTAAGCAATTGTCTACTTTACTAGACCGATAGCAAGTTTTATGTGGGAGAGGCCACTTCTAGCATGTCATCCCTGACTTGGAATTCTATGCACTTATGATTGGAACTATTAGAAAGCATCCTCAACTAATAACATTCATTAAGGTAAAACCCAACCATAGCATTAAGATATATTGGTTCCCCCTCAATCCCATATGCATCAATTTCTATGCTAGGTTGAAGCTTCTGTCACTCTTGCCCTCCAATACATAGTCCTATCAACATACAACTAACCCTATGGTGTGATCCATGCGCGCACTCATATGATGGGCACCAAAGGACAGAAACATAACCACAAGCAAATTAAACCAATCATAGCAATTCACCAATTACCGATAGGACAACGAAAATCTACTCAGACATCATAAGATGGCAACACATCATTGGATAATAATATGAAGCATAAAGCACCATGTTCAAGTATAGGGTACAGCGGGTTGCGGGAGAGTGGACCGCTGTAGATAGATGGGGGAAGGTGATGGAGATGTTGGTGAAGATGACGGAGTTGTTGGTGTAGATCACGGTGATGATGATGGCCCCGGCGGCTTTCCAGCGCCACCGAGAGAGAGGGGGAGAGAGCCCCCCTTCTTCTTCTTGCTCCTTGACCTTCTCCCTAGATGGGAGAAGGGTTTCCCCTTTGGTCCATGGCCTCCATGGCGTGGGAGGGGCAAGAGCCCCTCCAAGATTGGATTTGTCTCTCTGTCTCTCTATTTCTGCGTTCCTGATTCTGCCTGTTCACCGTTTCTTATATTCCCGAAGATCCGTAACTCCGATTGGATTGAAACTTTGAACACAATTTTTCTCCGGATATTAGCTTTCTTGCGGTGAAAGAAGGGCAACCAGCACCTTACGGGTGTCCACGAGGGTCAGGGGTGCGCCCATCCCCTTGGGGCGCCCCCTGCCTCGTGGGCCCCTCGAGCATCGTCTCGCGTAGATTCCACTTCCCAAAATTCATAAATATTCCAAAAAAAATCTCTGTCAGTTTTTGTCCCGTTTGGACTCCGTTTGATATGGATTTCTGCGAAACAAAAAACATGCAACAAACAGGAACTGGCACTGGGCTCTGGATCAATATGTTAGTCCCAAAAATAGTATAAAAAGTTGCCAAAAGTATGTGAAAGTTGTATAATATTGGCATGGAACAATTAAAAATTATAGATACGACGGAGACGTATCAGCATCCCCAAGCTTAATTCCTGCTCATCCTCGAGTAGGTAAATGGTAAAAAAGATAATTTTTGATGTGGAATGCTACCTAGCACAATCTTGATCATGTAATCGAATCATGGCATGAATATTAAGACACGAGTGATTCAAAGCAATAGTCTATCATTTGACATAAAGGAATTTAATACTCGGGCATCCCATCAAATAATCATGTCTTTCAAAATATCAATGCTAAAGAACGTTATCCCTACAAAATCATATAGTCTTTTATGCTCCCTTTTCTTAACACAAGGTACCCCTCATGCCCATCCCGGTGTCAGCCAAGCAATTGGTTCATACTTTTTAATGCGCTTCAGATTTTTCAACCCTCACGCAATACATGAGCGCAAGCCATGGGTATAGCACTACAGGTGGAATAGAGTATGATGGTGGAGGTTGTGTGGAGAAGACAAAAAGGGAGAAAGTCTCACATCGATGCAGCTAATCAATGGGCTATGGAGATGCCCATGAATTCATGTCAATGTGAGGAGTAGGGATTGCCATGCAACGGATGCACTAGAGCTATAAGTGTATGAAAGCTCAAACTGAAACTAAGTGGGTGTGCATCCAACTTGCTTGCTCATGAAGACCTCGGGCATTTGAGGAAGCCCATCATCGGAATATGCAAGTGAATTTCTATAATGAAAATTCCCACTAGTATATGAAAGTGATAACTCAAGAGACTCTCTATATGAAGAACATGATGTACTTTGAAGCACAAGTGTGGTAAAAGGATAGTAGCATTGCCCCTTCTCTCTTTTTCTCTCATTTGTTTTATTTTTTTGGTGGGCTTCTTTGGCCTCTTTTTTTTTTATTTGGGCTTCTTTGGTCTGTTTTATTTTTCATAAACTCTGGAGAATCATCCCAACTTGTGATGGAATCATTGCTTCCATCATCCTTTCCTCACATGGGACAATGCTCTAATAATTATGATCATCACACTTTTATTTACTTACAACTCAATATTACAACTCGATACTAGAACAAAAATATGACTCAATATGAATGCCTCCGACGGTGTACCGGGATGTGAAATGATCTAGCATAGCAAACATATCAAAAAACGGACAAGCCATGAAAACATCATGGTAGCTATCTTACAATCATGCAAAGCAATATGACAATGAATGCTCAAGTCATGTATATGATGATGATGGAAGTTGCATGGCAATATATCTCGGAATGGCTATGGAAATGCCATAATAGGTAGGTATGGTGGTTGTTTTGAGGAAGATATAAGGAGGCTTATGTGTGATAGAGCATATTGTATCACGGGGTTTGGATGCACCGGCAAAGTTTGCACCAACTCTCGAGGTGAGAAAGGGTAATGCACGGTACCGTAGAGGCTAGCAAATTGCGAAAAGGTAAGAGTGCGTATAATCCATGGACTCACATTAGTCATAAAGAACTCATATACTTATTGCAAAAGTTTATTAGCCCTCGAAGCAAAGTACTACTATGCATGCTCCTAGGGGGGAGGTTGGTTGGAGTTAACCATCGCGCGCCCCGACCTTCACACAAAGATAAACAATCAAAATACAATGCGCTCCAATTTGGTTACATAGTTAGGAGACCATACGTGCATGCTTTGGGAATCACAAACCTCAATAGCAATATTCTTACTAAACACAACCATTTACTAGAACCTCCCACATATTATCATCTCTATATCGTAAAACTATTGCAAGGAATCAAACATATCATATTCAGTGATGTACAAGTTTTATGTAGGATTTTATGACTAACCATGTGAATGACCAATTCCTGTCATCTCTCTAAATGGATATAAGTGAAGCAAGAGAGTTTAATTCTTTCTACAAAAGATATGCCCATGCTCTAACAAATATAAGTGAAGCAAAAGAGCATTCTACAAATGGCGGTTTTCTATGTGAAGAGAAACAGGCAATCCAAACTTCAAATGATATAAGTGAAGCACATGAAGCATTCTATAAAGCCATACTCAAAAGATTTAAGTGAAGTGCAATGAGCATTCTATAAATCAACCAAGGATTGTCTCATACCAGCATGGTGCATAAAATAAAAGTGAAAACTAAATGCAAAAGACGCTCCAAGATTTGCACATATCGCATGAATGAAACGAATCCGAAAACATACCGATACTTGTTGAAGAAAGATGGGATGCCTTCTGGGGCATCCCCAAGCTTAGATGCTTGAGTATCCTTGAATATTTACTTGGGGTGCCTTGGGAATCCCCAAGCTTGAGCTCTTGCCTCTCATCCTTTTCCTCATATCGAGACCTCCTCGGTCTTCGAACACTTCATCCACGCAAAACTTCAACAGAAAACTCGGTAAGATTTGTTAGTATAATAAAGCAAATCACTACTCTAAGTACAGTTGCAAACCAATTAATATTTTGTTTTTGCATTGTAGATACTGTAATATAACTTTTCCATGGCTTAATCAACTGATAGAAATTGATAGTTTCATCAAAACAAGCAAACTATGCATCAAAAACAGAATCTTTCTTAAACAGTACAGTCTGTAGTAATCTAAACATTCACCATATTTCTGGTACTCGAAAAATTCTGAAACAATTAGGAAAAAATAAACAATTTTTATATAAAGACATTGCAAAAAGTTTCAGAACCATTTGACGTTCAAGTAAATATTTTAAAATCGCGCACTACAGCCAAAGTTTCTGTCCTGCAGCACACAAACCAACAAGCATTGTAAACATCCTAAAGGAAAACCTTGGCACATTATTTTTATTATATAAACTTTATTAAAGAACACAACAGAAATAAATGAATCTCTAAAACTTCCGGGTTGTCTCCCTGGTAGCGTTTTCTTTAAATCCATTAAGCTAGGCATATAGTCCTCAAGTAATGGATCCACCCGGATCCCAAGGTATATCAAAGACAATTTTAATTAACAATGATTTGTGATTTAGTAGTGAGAACAAAGTAACATATATCAAGCAATGACGAAGTCTAACTCTCTTCCTATGCATCGGCATGTCACAAAAAAACAATTCATGCAAACAAATTAAAGGCCAATGCATAGTATAAACAGTTTCTTGCAATTCTATCATATTGGAAACATAGAGAGGTGGAGATATAGTTCCTCTCGCATAATAATTTAAAGTAGGAGTAGCAAGCACATGCATATTATATCTATCGAAATCATCATGTGTAGTAGTAAAATGCAACCCATCAATATAATCCTTAATAAGCAGAAACTTCTCCGATATAGTGTAGTTTGGAGAATTCAAAAAGGTAATAGGACTATCATGCGTGGGTGCAATAGAAACAATTTCATGTTTAACATAAGGAACCATAGCAAGTTTATCTCCATAAGCATAATTCATATTGGCATCTTGGCCACAAGCATTGCAAGCATCATCAAAAAGGGATATTTGAAAAGAACCAACGGGATCATAACAATCATCATAGCAATCATCCTTCGGTAAGCACAAAGGGGAATTTAACAATGTATGAGTTGAAGAGTTAATCTCATTAGAAGGTGGGCACGGGTAGCTAATCCACTCTTCCTCCTTTTGTTCTTCGCTCTCCTCATCATCTTTTTCATCCAATGAGCTCACAGTTTCATCAATTCCTTCTTCCATAGACTCTTGCAAAATATTAGTCTCTTCTTGGACACCGGAGACTTCCTTAATAAATGCATGAATATCGGAATTGAATTCATAATTATCATAGCAATATTTAACTATAGCAAAATTTTCAGGTCTGTAAACAACATCATCAAGATTTTCACACTCTATAAAAAAAGATTCAATTTCATAAGCACCCATAAAAGCGACGAATTCTTCTATTTGTTCCACATCATAGTAATTGTATATACCATTAGCATAAGAAGCTAAGGTTTAGTTATCATTAAATTTGCATGAAAAGGGAAGGTGTGGAGCCTCCATCCTAGAGCAACAAGTATAATCATATCTCAAGCATAGTTGCCTAGCATACCAATACAACATATAAATTTGATCCCATAATAGTTTCCCTTTTTGTGTCAAGAGATAATCCCTAAAGTGTTCACTTTGATCCAACGTGTCTACCATAAAATAATTGAATGGGGTTTTCTTAGGATTATTAAAGTAGTACATAATATCTTTCACATAATGAGCATCAAGGGTTTTAGGAGGTTCCCCATCTCCATGAGTAGCAGGTAAACCTAATTTTTTTTGGAATTTCATCTTCCATATCCATAACTAAAGATAGAGAACAACTAGGAACAACAAATAAAAATTACTTAGTGATAAAGCAAAGAAGCACACACGAGAATATTCACCCCAAGCTATAACTACCCGGCAACGGCATCAGAAAAGGTCTTGATAACCCACAAGTATAGGGGATCAATTGTAACCTCTTTCGGTAAGTAAGAGTGTCGAACCTAACGAGGAGCTAAAGGTAGAACAAATATTCCCTCAAGTTCTATCGACCACCGATACAACTCTACGCATGCTTATCATTCGCTTTACCTAGAACAAGTATGAAAATAGAAGTACTTTGTAGGTGTTGTTGGATAGATTTGCAAGAATATAAAGAGCATGTAAATATAAACTAGGGGCTGCTTAGATAAAGAAGCAATAGAGTTAGTATAGCGAGTGTGAAAAAGTGGTGGTAGGAGTTGCGAAATTGTCCCTAAGCAATTGACTACTTTACTAGACCGATAGCAAGTTTTATGTGGGAGAGGCCACTGCTAGCATGTCATCCCTGACTTCGAATTCTATGCACTTATGATAGGGACTATTAGCAACATCCGCAACTAATAACGTTCATTAAGGTAAAACCCCCAACCATAGCATTAAGATATATTGGTCCCCCTTCAAGCCCGTATGCATCAGTTTCTATGCTAGGTAGAAGCTTCTATCACTCTTGCCCTCCAATACATAGTCCTATCAACATACAACTAACCCTATGGTGTGATCCACGCGCGCGCTCATATGATGGGAACCAAAGGACATCAACATAACCACAAGCAAATTAAACCAATCATAGCAATTCACCAATTACCGATAGGACAATGAAAATCTACTCAGACATCATAAGATGGCAACACATCATTGGATAATAATATGAAGCATAAAGCACCATGTTCAACTATAGGGTACAATGGGTTGCGGGAGAGTGGACCGCTGTAGATAGATGGGGGAAGGTGATGGATATGTTGGTGAAGATGACAGAGGTCTTGGTGTAGATCAGGGTGATGATGATGGCCCCGACGGCGTTCAGGCACCACTGGGAGAGAGGGGGAGAGAGCCCCCCTTCTTCTTCTTCCTCCTTGACCTTCTCCCTAGATGGGAGAAGGGTTTCCCCTCTGGTCCATGGCCTCCATGGCGTAGGAGAGGCAAGATCCCCTCCGAGATTTGATATGTCTCTCTGTCTCTCTCTGTTTCTGCGTTCCTGATTCTGCCCTTTCACTGTTTCTTATATTCCCGGAGATCCATAACTCCGATTGGATTGAAACTTTGAACATGATTTTTCTCCGGATATTAGCTTTCTTGCGGCGAAAGAAGGGCAACAACTGCCTTACGGGGTGTCCACGAGGGTCAGGGCCGCGCCCACCCCCCTGGGGAGCCCCCGTGCCTCGTGGGCCCCTCGAGCATCGTCTCGCGTTGATTCCACTTCCCAAAATTCATAAATATTCCAAAAAAAATCTCCGTCAGTTTTTATCCCGTTTGGACTCCATTTGATATGGATTTTCTGCGAAACAAAAAACATACAACAAACAGGAACTGGCACTGGGCACTGGATCAATATGTTACTCCCAAAAATAGTATAAAAAGTTGCCCAAAGTATGTGCAAGTTGTATAATATTGGCATGGAACAATCAAAAATTATAGATACGACAAAGACGTATCAGCGGCTGCCGACAACGAGCAGCAGTTCACCATGCAGGCCGTGGTGGACACCCACCGAAGGTTCACGGAGCTCTCGGTGGTGTACACCAACAACCCGATCTGGGTGGAGCACTCCATCCACATCATGGAGCTGTTGCTTGCCGAGGAGAAGTACAAGGTGGTCGGGTCCGACCTCGAGTACACCCGCACTCATGCCGGGTCTCATCCCAAGGTCGCCATCGCCCATATGTGTGTGCGCAACCATGTCCTCGTCTACCACTACGGCCTGGCCACAAGGCCTTGCAGGCATTTCGCCAGGTTTGTCAACAACCCCAACTACATGTTCGCTATGGTGGACATCACCAATGATGTCAATGTGCTCAAGAATTCGGGCATCACCTGCCAGAATCTTGTCAACATCCAGGGCCAATACAAGATCCGGGGCAGCAAGGAGCATGGGAAGGACTCACTGGTTCACCTCGCCAAGGCCATCATTGACCCCTACTACAAAGACCTGAAGGATTCCTGCAACAAGGACAAGCGTGTCTGGCACTCGGCCTGGATGGAGAAACTCGATAAACCTCATGTCGTGTACACGGCCAAGGAGGCATACACGTGCTACAACATGTACATGCGGATTGTTGACATGAGGAAGTGCCTCCATCCCCAAAACGGCCAGGGATCCAGTCGGAAGCAGAGAAATGGTAAGTGTCTTCGCAACAAGAAGTAGATGATTAGATCCTCGTTTCTCATAGTTTAGCATGCATGTAATTGCTTACTTTGGTGTGTGATAATGTTATGTGGGTAGTCAATTGTGTAATTTTATGCTTAATTTGGTTATGCAATGCTGAGTTTTTAAGTATATATATGTTGATGCTCTGTAGACAGAGCAAATCACGTCGCACACGGACTAAACAATGGAACCCGTCGGTGATGATTTCATAAATCACTAACGATTATATACCAACAATTGTTTGCTCACACACGGCTTGTTAACATGAATCTCTATGTTGTTAGCGGTCTTCCCACACATTTCTGATTATAGAACTATTTCTTGGCGGAGGCGGAGCGAGAAGCCACCGTGGATGTTCTTGGTGGAGGAGAAGAGCACGGAGACAGTGTCGGCGTCCTCGATTGATGGCAGTGAGGAGACATACGCCGCGGCCTTGCGGAAGAGCGGGTTGTCCTGGTGGACGCGGACGCCGTCAACGAGGAGCCTGCGTGGCACCTCGTCGAGCTGGTACGCCTGCGTTTGGTCGTAGGCCCAGCGCCACAGGCGGCGCAGCGCATGGAGCGCTGACCTGTGCGACAACGCCAGCCTCAGCGCCGCCACAACAAGGACGGCGTAGGCGATTAGGAGGAGGACTGCCATGGCGCCGAGCAAGGAGTGAGCGATGTGTGCCGGGCTGTGCGTGCGTTAATATAGTAGGTACATGTGGAGTGGGTTTTGGGTGGTGGGCGAGACGTGGGAGGGTGGCCGGCCAAGGTTTTAAGAGGTGGTGAATGAGATGGTGATGGGGAGGAGGAGCTGTGGCGCGGCGGCGATGGATCCACAGGGTTAAATGAGGGTGGGAGGGAGGGAGAGGTGTGGCGCGCGGGAAGAGAGAGGCCATGGCGTTGGCGGCGGTAAGGTAAATGTATCTAGGCGGCGTACGTACGTAGGTGTGTTTGACATTTTCGCATGACGAGTTTGGCTGATCATTCTGCTGCTGTCGGCTCACGACTTGGCTCGGCTCGACTGGTTTGAATTGAATTTTTCTTTGGCTTTTGGCTTGTTTCATTCCTTGTTTCGTTCCTTGTCGTTGTACAAGGAGAAGACTTTCTACGAATCAATTTACTAATGACAATTTGTAGGAGCATCTACAAGAGAGATAGACATCTTATTAAGTTGAACCGTTTCTATTCACTTGGCTCAAAGCAAACAGTTAATCCGAGCGAACTGTATGTTGTATATCGCACACACCTTCATCTGGCTGCCCGTTTCTATTGTTCCGCCTCATCACAAACAGTTCATCCCAGTGAACCATATGCTCTACATCGCACACCCCTTCATCTGGGAACCCGTTTGTTTTGTTCATCCTCATCACAAATAGTTAATTGAACTGAACCATACGTCCTGAACCGCACACGCATAAAAAATCTGAACCATGTTTTATGCATCCTCATCGCAAATGTTTTGCACCTTTTTTGACGGTTTTGTTACACCACCGTTTGCGATTATTGCATCGCACATAGTTTCATCAAAGGGTCTCTGATTGTGTCGCGTTAGCAGCATCCTACAGTAGTGCTACTCTTGTTCACACGTGTATGCATTCTGTGGAGGACTGTGCCAGACCGCACAATATGGGTGAGAAGAAGAGGTACTCATGGGCAGGACAGATGAATCCAAAGCACCAAATGCAAAGGGCCCAATGATAGGCCCATCTTCCAGCAAAAGAAAAAGAGCCGAACCAAGAAAGAAGAAGATGCTCCGAAGAAAAGGAAAGGTAGCAGGCAACCTCTCACAAATTCGCCACAGTATATCTCTCATGATAACTACAACACAGCTCCTGGAGAAGATTCCACTCAGAGAAAATGGCGTGTGCAAAAGATTCGGTGTCACTGGGTACGGAAGTTGTTCCACTACAGAATGGTTCATCCTCGATATGCCAAGAACTTTGCCTTCCATCCACCATGGGGTGACTATCGTGAAATTGGACTCATCCGGGAAGGTGAGCCCCAACAAAGGCCTCCACTACATCCTGACGCTGATGATTCGTCTCTTAAGATACCTGACTCATATCCCAAAGAAAAGTCCAAGTGTCTCAAGAATGTAGAAAAGAGAGCCAAGAAGGCTAAAAAGGAATAGGCAAAGGAAGAAGAAAACTGTCATCTCATTAAATCAGACGTCAAGAAGAGAAATGTTGAAGGAAAAGCAAAACACCATTCTAAGAACAAACATGATCGAAGATCTGTTGCTCTGAAGAAAAAGAGCGCACCAAGGAAAAGGCCTTCCAAGACAGTTGAACCTGGAAGTGATTCTTCTGATGAAGATGATCCTCCGCTCATGAGAGAATAAATTGACACAACTCTGTCTGAACAAGTGAATGTCACCACATCCACTGTTCTGCCTGATCTTCGAGCAAGTGCTGTCCAAACTACACCTCCGAATAAGAATCCGTTGAAGAGAAAGACCCCTGCAACCACTGTCACTATGATTGATAAAGTGAACACAACTCCTCATCCTAACGCAATTGATCTACAAGCCAGGAGAAAAGCTCCCGAAGCAAAAGGCGAAGCAAATCAAAGCTCCTTCTGCCAAGCAGAATGCTCGAAGAGTTGAGATTATGAAAGAAAAGGCTGCAAACTTTGTCCCAAACTGACTCAACAATTGGCATCTTTGCCTCGGACCGAGCAAAATGTGCCACAAACTGCTCCTACTGCAGGAACTGCTGCACAAGCACAAGATGATTGTGATGCACCGCACTATTTTAATCATATGTTCATCATGGAGCAGCTTGATAGATTTGTGGAAAACCTGGTTGATGGAGAAGTGGCATCTTTGCCCATTCCCTCTAAAGTAATTACTCAAGTGTCTGATTTGGTCCAAGACATGAGAACTGATTTGGTTGATATAAATGACCTCAGTGCTCAACTCAAGGAGCTTGACAACCGCATGAAAGCTACAAAATCAAGTTTGTCATCAAGCAACTTGAAGAATCCTATGAGGATGTCAATAAGTCTTTGACTATCCTTCAACACAGAAGATTGGGATTTCATTCTGATCTAGATCAAATTGTTCGTAAGGTCTGCCTTGATCATCAAGCCAAAGTCACTGGCTACAATGATCTTGTCAAAGGACACATAGATTCGTCCAAGCAAAAGAAGAAGAAGATAGCAAAGAAGAATGCTCCTTCTCCTCCAGATGCTGATACACAGAGAGAAAATTCTCCTGAACGAACAATTCCTTCGCCAACTCTTGAGCCAGTTGCAGATGCATCTACCTCGCTAAGTCCATCTAAAACAATGTATGTTGCCTCCCCAGCTCATGAAGAAAATCCTTCTCAGCACCAAGTGTCAGAAGAAGGTGAAATTCCTCAGTCTGAACGACAGGCTTCTCCTGCCCACGTAGAACCAAATGATTTGGTTCCTCCCTCCACTCCTCCAACAACTTCTGAAGCAAATCCTCAATAGTCCCTAGTTGCTGACAAAGCTTTGGTGCCTGATTCAGCACCTGAACAAGTGTCTAACCCTTCCCCTCTACGATCTCACCCAATACTGCACGAAGAACTTCAGATGTTGATCCCTCTGCAGCAAAATCCGCCTCTACTCATCACTTAGACTCAGTTATTTGTGGCGATGAAGTGATATGTGTTGAAGATGAGCTTACATAGCCTTATCCTCGTGAGCGACTGCCATTGTTTTGAATCGGTGTTGGAGTCAAAGGGCCATTCTTCAATCGACACAGTCATCCTGTTTTATTTCAAGAGAACCCATACAGCAAACCCCGTACCTCTGATTCTCCTCGGTTCTGGACTCAGGAACAAGCAATATACTATTTGTGGATTCTTTATGACAGCCTCAAGATTTTCCCTCATGAGTTCCCAGACATTGCTGCTATGAAGAACATCGGCTGTGTCAACCAAGTAATGCAAGACATCGAAGACTTTGGTCTCACGCATGTCTTTGCATATCGGCATCCATGGAACAGGGAAATTATTCTTCAATTTTATGCAACATTATATATCTATGATGATGAATCTGACAACACAAAGTGGATCATGGAATGGATGACTGAAGGAAAGAGAATAAAATGTTCTGCCATGGTGTGACACACAAATAATTAAGCTACAATAACCCTCTACTAATGGCGCCATGTCACCATGATTAATGTTGATAAACGCGAGTTGATTCAAACCCCGTTCAAATTCAAATTTTGAAATCAAGTCAAACTACAAAAGTTTTCGAACTTTTAGAATTAAAATGTTCAAGTTGTTGCGAAAATCATTTGTTAATAATAGTGGTGGACCAACTTGTTTTTTAAAGTATTTAAATGCACTAAACTAAATAAAGCAGAAAATTAAATAAAAGGAAGAAGGGAAAGCAAAGAAAAAGATAAGAGGGGGGAGAGAAGCCCCCTTCCCCACTGGGCCGTGGCCCAGCTAGACCACCAGACCACCCACCAACCCACCTCTCCCTCTCCTTATCCCCCCGAACCCCGTGACCTAAAACAAGCGATCCCCAGTCCCCCATGATTCCCCCCACTCCCCCGGTCTCTCTCCCTCTCCCGATCCCATTTGGATCGGGCCGTCCCCTGTCGCCGCTCAACAACGCCGTGTCGGATTCCGATGCCTTCGCCACCTCGCAAGACTACCGCCTCCTCGTCGCCTCCACGCCGGCCTCCGTGAACCTCGCCGACCTATCCCCTGCATTGGGTTGAGCAAACCCCCCGCTCTCTGCCTCCTTCTTCCTCAATGTCCGCGCTCCAGCACGCCCCACCGCGCCCCGCTCCATGCCTGTGTGTGCACACGCCGCACCCACCACGGCCCGCATCGCCACACTACCCCGGCCGAGCTCCCGCCTCCCCCTGCGTGCGCCTGCTGCGGCCCAGCCCCGCGCCTGCCCGCCTCCTATCAGCGCCGCTGCCGCCCTCAGGCGCACTCCCCCCGCGGCCCCTGCTAGCCGACGCCTCGCACTCTTCCCCCCATGCCCGTCAAAGGCCACCGCAGTCCTGCCTCGCCCTGCGCTCGACTATTCCTCGCCCACCTCCCGCAATCCGCTACTGCCACGTAGCGCCGTCGCTCATCCGCTATCCCTCCCTCCTGTGCTCGCCTACTGCTACCTCCTCCGTTCGCCGTAGCCTGCGGCTCGTCCACCCCCGGCGGCGCCCTGCCACACCTATGCGCGCCGCCCACCTGGCCCTGCCGCCCTTGTCCGCCGCGCCCGCTGCCCACAGCTGCTTGGGCCGGTGACCGCCCTGCTCGCCGACCGTCCGTTCGGTAGATGGTCGTAGCCGCTGCGTGCCCAGCCACGGCCTGGCTTCCCTCGGGCATGCACCTAGTACCTGCCCCACTAGGCCCCCATGGGCCACCAGCCAAGGGGCCCCATGCCCATTTAGAACGAAAAAAATATAGCTTAAAAAATAAAAATAAAAATAATTAATTAACTTAATTAATTTGCCTTAATTAAATTAATTACAGTTACTTAACCTAATCCTAATTAATCTAATTAACGAGGTTAATTAGTTAGTTCAGAGAATGGCAGGGGGCCCCATCCCCTGTTGACCAGTGTCACGCCCAATATGCGACCCTATCCTAAAGGAACTCGAAGGTCCAACCAAGGATAAAAGCGCATATTGGAGACACTTTTGCAAGGTGGATATCATTACATCAACATTACGTAATAGATGGGGATACATACAAGAGGCATACAATGCCACACGAATACAACATCATCTTACATAAGAGCATCATCCGACTACGGATGAAACACAAACAGAGACTCAAACTACATCCACCCTGCTAGCCCAGGCTGCCGACCTGGAACCTATCCCCTGATTGAAGAAGAAGCAGAAGAAGAACTCCAAAACAAGTAACATCGCTCTCGCGTCAAGATCATCGCATAACCTGCACCTGCAACTGTTGTTGTAGTAATCTGTGAGCCACGAGGACTCAGCAATCCCATTACCATGGGTATCAAGACTAGCAAAGCTTAATGGGTAAGGAAGGGGTAAAGTGGTGAGGTTGCAGTAGCGACTAAGCATGATATCGTGGCTAACATACGCAAATAAGAGCGAGAAGAGAAGCAACGGAACGTTCGTGAAGCTAGCAATGATCAAGAGGTGATCCTGAACTCCTACTTACGTCAAACATAACCCAAAACCGTGTTCGCTTCCCGGACTCCGCCGAGAAGAGACCATAACGGCTACACACGCGGTTGATGCGTTTTAATTCGTATCTGGTGTCGAGTTATCTACAACTGTACATTAACAAATTCCCATCTACCACATAACCGCGGGCATGGCTCTCGAAAGTTTATACCCTGCAGGGTTGTCCCAACTTAGCCCATCACAAGCTCTCATGGTCAACGAAGGATATTCCTTCTCCCAGGAAGACCCGATCAGTCTCGGAATCCCGGTTTACAAGACATTTCGACAATGGTAAAACAAGACCAGCAAGACCGCCCGATGTGTCGACAATCCCGATAGGAGTCGCACGTATCTCATTCTCAGGACACACCGGATAAGCTAAGCGTACAGGTACCGACGTAACCCGAGTTGCCAAGGGATGGTCCCGCATGGTGCTCTAGTTTGGACCAACACTTATACAAGCATTGGCCCGGGGGGGGGGCTAAAATAAAGATGACCCTCGTGTTAATTAATCCCAAGGGAAAGGTATAGGTGGAACGCAAATGGTAAAACCAATGTTGGGCCTTGCTGGAGGAGTTTTATTCAAGCCGAACTGTCAAGGGGGTCCCATAAATCACCCAACCGCGTTAGGAACGCAAATCCAGGAACATAATACCGATATGACGGAAACTAGGGTGGCAAGAGTGGAGCAAAACACCAAGCATAAGGTCGAGCCTTCCACCCTTTACCAAGTATATAGATGCATTAATAATATAAGAGATATTGTGATATCCCAACATAATCCAGTCCACCATGGAGCAATCTTCAACTTCACCTGCAACTAACAACGCTATAAGAGGGGCTGAGCAAAGTAGTAACATAGCCAAACAACAGTTTGCTAGGAGGGGTGAAAAGGTTAGAGGCTGACATGGAAATTTGGGAGGCTTGAAGAGCAAATGATAGGAAGCGCAGCAAAGCGATAGAATGAAGCAACTAGCATAGCAATGATTGTAGTGATATCCAAGGTGATGGTCATCTTGCCTGAAATCCCGCTAGGAAGAAGAACGAGTCCATGAAGAAGATGAAGCCACGAAGACGAACCAAGCGTAGACGAATGAATCCTCACGATCGCAACGAAACGGGAACTATCGAGAAGAAGCACACAACATGGTAAACGCACCACACATGAACAAGGCATGATGCTCAACCAATTATGATGCAAGACAAGACTACATGAAGCTACTCATGGCAAGAGATGATGCATACAAGAACAACACATCAAAGCAAGTTTAAATGAGGTCAGAAACAACATATAACAATCCCGGTAAGTCCTCATATGCAAATTTAGAAATTGGTCCAGAACTGAATAAACCTTATGTTCAAGTGTTAAACAGCAATTTAAGATGCACAAAGATAATCTACACAAAATTCTAGTCAAGTTTCATATAAAGTTCATTTAATTCGGAGCTACGGCCTAGAAGATATGAGCAAAACAAGTTAAACATGGCATTGATGCAAAATGCATACAAACATCAAGCAAACACTCTGAAAACATGGATTCAACATTATAATATGAAACTTCATGCAAAATCAAGCAATTTTCATATAGAGCACACTCAAAACGGAGCAACGGTTCAACACATACATTCTATACAAGTTTAAAGGACAAGCTGTCCAAAACAGCAACTAGGCATCTTACAAACATCAAAACAATATGCTAGAGCACTTAAACATGATAACAAAAGGCATGGGCATGAAGTACAGATAAAGCATGACAAAACATGAACACTGAGCTATCTCCAGAAAAACACTATAACATGCTCAAAAGGACATGGCAAGATTGCAAATAATAACAGTTTACAGACTTAGCAGAAATAACATCAGGTTGCAATGTTTAGAGCTATCAAACAACATGCTACAGGAACTTATAGTGGCATAAAAAGGCATGTCATTCTAATACTAAAGACAAAGAACAAAACTCCCTTACTGAACTAATTCCAAAGATCAACACAAAACATGGTAGGATCCATGCAAACATGGCAAATGATGACAGATTTAGACATGGCAGGAACAACAATAAGTAGGCATGTTGGTGAGCTTGTACAACTCACCACAGAGCAATACGTGGCATACACGTGTAACCAGCAGTAAGAATACATGTTTTTGAAGCTAAGCATGGCAAGAGCAAGTTCATAGGGTGCATGGATCACTAGCAAAACACATGGCAAAACTGAACTTAATGTTAACAGGCTGACAACAACATTATTTAGCAAATTGAGAGCAGGATTACAACACGATACAATAGGCTATAAATGCAACCAAGGACATGGATGGATAAATCATGACATTTATAAAAAAACATCCTTACTAAACATCTCCAGATTATGCATAGAATGACTTGTAGCAGCAGGTTTACTTAGCATCATGATATAGCAGATTCAGCCTAGCAAAACAGCAACAGCAAGTACCCTACTTCACGAGCTTGATGTACTCATTACAAGACTCAAAAAAATACATGGATTACACCATTGTAAATATGGCACGATGTAGCTCAAAACGCATGTAGACATCAAGCTCATAAGATGCACACACAAAATGCAATGAAAAAGATAAAACAACAAGTACTGTTAACAGACAACAGTTAACATCATATAGCACTCTTGCAACGATGATAAGGGAATCAATATGGACTCAAACAAGCATGTCACAATGGAATGAAATGTAGAGAATCTCCCAATGAACATTTTGATATATCATGCGCATGAAACGGAGCTACGGATGCAGAGTTATGATGTGATGAATATGGCTAAAACAATAACAGAAAAGGACTTGGAGGAAAACGGGTCAACCCTAGGGTTTCGGATCCAATCCAGATCTGGGTGCACGGAAGTCGAGGCACATCAGAGTGTGGCTGGAGGAGTCGCCAGAGTAGAGGAAGGTGGTGGCTGGAGTCGTGGGAGCTCGGTGCGGCGTGGCGGAGCTCGGCTCCGGCGAGGGCGTGCCGGCGAGGAAGTGGGCGACGCCGACGAGTCGTTGCGGTGGCGAGGAAGCGACGGCGGACGGCGGCCGGGCGGCGGCGGACGTCGGTGAGGTGGCGGGGCGGCGTTCGGCTGGCGAGGCGGCGGCCAGAGATTGGCGTCGGGCGGCGCGGGGAGGCGCCTCGGGCTCTGGCGGCGGCAGATCCCGTGGGATCGGGCGGCTCGGGCCTCGGGGGCCCGCTGCGGGCCGCGGCAGGCTGGCGGCGCGGGCGACGTGGCGCGCTATGAAAGGCTGCGGGCGCGGTGGCGAACGCGTCCAGCACCGTCCGAACGTGTTCGGCGCGGAGAGAGGAGCGGGGCTAGGGTTTGCACTGCGATTTGGACGGGGGAGGCACATATTTATAGGTAGAGGGAGCTAGGAAACTCCAAATGGAGTGTAGTTTTCGCCCGCATGATCATGATCCGACGCCGGAGAACATGGAGATGACTTAGATGGGTTATTGGGCTGTTTGGAGGGGTGTTGGGCTGCAACACAAAAGAGGCGTTTGCGGTTACCTGGTTAACCATTGGAGCATCAAACGACCTCCAAATGGCACGAAATTTGACAGGCGGTCTACCGGTGGTGTACCAAGGACGCTTGGAAAATCTCGGTCCATTCCAAGAATGTTTAACACCCGCTCACAATAAGACACAAAAGGGCAACACCGGAGGACATAGGAGTGTCGGATTCCAAAACGGACAACGGGGAAAATGCTCGGATGCATGAGACGAACACGTATGCAAAATGAGATGCACATGATGACATGGAAAAATGCAACACACAAGCAAATGACATGGCAAAACCGATGAATAACTGGCAGACACCTGGCGCATCGGATCCGGGGCGTTACAACACTCCTCCACTAACAAGAGATCTCGTCCTGAGATCTTAGCACCGAGACGGAAGGGAAAAGGGATATGGTGAAACAAGAACTCAAGAGAAGAAGCAAAGAATCGAGAGCACTCGAGAAGAAGAGAGGAACGACGAGAATGAAGAGAATTCAAAGCTGATGGAATCAGATAGACTAAGAAACCACTCTGGTTAGAACGAGATAAGACAGGAATAAGACTGAAAGGATTTAGGCAACACTCTAGATGAAACATGGAGGAGTAGAACACGAGCTTGAGAGGATGGAATGATACTTGATGAAGACATGACGCAAAACCTCCGGAAAGAATTGAAAGAGTTGAATGAAAAGAACGGAGAAGAAAATGACAACTTGTGCCACAAATGAAATTGAAAGCATCTTTAGAAGAAAGGTTTAAACGGAGTTGTTGAGAAAATCAACAACGAAAAGAATAAGCTTGGTGTGGTCTTATAGGTAACATCTCAAGATCATAAGGTGATAACCGGCCACAAACGGAAATGATTGGATAGCTGAGAAGAACGAAGAAATGCAAAACTCCACTTCAAAAGAATACGAAGAATTAATTGCACCTCGAGATGCAAGAAGAAAAGATACTTGAACTCCACCAACAAGAATCTTGATGAACTCTTGAAGGATGAATTAAATCATGAAGAACCACCATGAAGAGCTCCGATAACAAAAGGATGATTAGATAAAATTGAAGGATGAAAGAATAAGATTACAACCTTGCGATGCTTTAGATGGAGGTTCCGACGAAATGGCGGAGGAAAATTTGAACTCCGGAAAAGAAAAGATGAAAACACTTGAAACTAGAATTTATTCAACAAGAACAAACTCCGAAGGAAGGGATTACTCGACGACGAAGAAGTAAGAATAAGAACTACGTTATGCTATCCTCACCAAATTAAATTGATGACAAGCAACAGATTTTGCATACTACTTATTCTTCTTGAAAAGGATTAAGGGGGGTATAGCACAAAACTTGAGAAAGTCTTCATGAACCACCGGTAGGATTGGAAAGAACGAATGAATTAAAATGATAATCAAGGAAAAAGAATCTGAAGGAACCACCATAAGAATTCGAAAATGACTGATGAAAGAGACTGAATCACGGGGAAGAATTAGAAAAACCAATATGCTAGAGGAGATTCAGATACAAAAGAACAAAGAGATCATGGGCTGATAAAAGAACACTTGAACGAAGCGCTGGGATAATTGGATAACGGTAGCTGAAATGTGAGGATGAAAAATTCTTCCGGAACGATGGCCTCTGGTGAAAAGAAACGGGAAAACAACTTCTGACATGCTCCAGATGGGTAAGAAAAGGAATATCTGACAAATGGAATAATTCGCGAGGATAACATGAAGCTGGAACCACAAAACTTCGAGAGAACAGACAAGATTTAGAGGAAAAAACTCTTCTTTGATCTTCAGATGACAACGGGAAACACCACCAAAATTACTGAGATACTCCGGGAGAATGATAAGCGAAGAGGTTGAGCCAACAATGAAAGAATTTGAAAACGATCTTGGAGAAGGCATCTGACTAATGAAATTCATTCTTACGTCAAACTCCGAAAAGAATTTGAGAATAATTCCGAGAAATTAGAAGAGTCAGGTAAGATCCTGGGAAAAGACCTGTGGGTTAGGGCCCACTAAAGAGAACAACACCGTTGAAAAGGATTGTTGAACAGGTATATGATGCACCGGCACAATTGAAATATTTGAATGAGGTGACAACCTCGAATTAATTGGAACATAGACGAATCTCCTAAGAAGTCTTGAGCACTCCAAAAGGATAACTGGCGAGAGGCAAACGAGCAAGGAGAATGCTTGATCCAAGGAAAAGAATGTGATCAACCCGATAAACTTGAATTGAGTCCACCAGAAAAGAGATGAAGAATGACGAATGAGACGAGAATTCACCGGTTGAAATAATTTACGAAAGGCTGAAGAGGTTCCGCACGAAAGAAATAGATGCTCGAAAGAGACTCAAGCTCCGGGAAGAAGAGGGTGGGAGGGCGAGAAAACAAAGGCAACTTGGAAGGGGAAACCGATGAATATCTTGAAGAGAAAACAATGGTTGAAATCACTGAGGAAAGAAAGCAAAGACTTCGCACGAGTAGGAAGGATACTCGATTGCGGATCCGGATCCGAGAAGGAAAAGGGTGGGCGGGTGGGAAAAGAAAACAACTGAGGATTGAACTTGCAAAAACAAAGAGGGTCGAATCGTCTTGACGAGAAAATGCACCGGGTGAAAAGAGATGAGAACCAACGATCGGAAAACCAACTGCGTGATCCTAAAGAAAGTTTGAAAGGGAAGAGGAGTAATTCAAAACACCTACGTCAAGATTCCTCACCAGAGCGACGAAGGGGCTGTGTAGTAAAAAGAATTCCTACTCTCCGATATAACTAGACTCCGAAAACAGTTTTCTTCTAGACTCAACAACGGCCAAACTACACGATCAAACAAGGGGGCTCCTAAGGTCAGTCGAGGCTCTGATACCAACTTGTCATGGCCAATATGCGACCCTATCCTAAAGGAACTCGAAGGTCCCACCAAGGATAGAAGCGCATATTGGAGACGCTTTTGCAAGGTGGATATCATTACATCAACATTACATAATAGATGGGGATACATACAAGAGGCATACAATGCCACACGAATACAACATCATCTTACATAAGAGCACCATCCGACTATGGATGAAACACAAACAGAGACTCAAAGTATATCCACCCTGCTAGCCCAGGCCGCCGACCTGGAACCTATCCCCTGATTGAAGAAGAAGCAGAAGAAGAACTCCAAAATAAGTAACATTGCTCTCGGGTCAAGATCATCGCATAACCTTCACCTGCAGCTGTTGTTGTAGTAATCTGTGAGCCACGAGGACTCAGCAATCCCATTACCATGGGTATCAAGACTAGCAAAGCTTAATGGGTAAGGAAGGGATAAAGTGGTGAGGTTGCAACAGCGACTAAGCATGATATGGTGGCTAACATACGCAAATAAGAGCGAGAAGAGAAGCAATGGAACGGTCGTGAAGCTAGCAATGATCAAGAGGTGATCCTGAAATCCTACTTACGTCAAACATAACCCAATACCGTGTTCGCTTCCCGGACTCCGCCGAGAAGAGGCCATAACGGCTACACACGCGGTTGATGCGTTTTAATTCGTATCTGGTGTCGAGTTATCTACAACCGTACATTAACAAATTCCCATCTACCACATAACCGCGGGCATGGCTCTCGAAAGTTTATACCCTGCAGGGTTGTTCCAACTTAGTCCATGACAAGCTCTCACGGTCAACGAAGGATATTCCTTCTCCCAGGAAGACCCGGTCAGTCTCGGAATCCCGGTTTATAAGACATTTCGACAATGGTAAAACAAGACCAGCACGACCGCCCGATGTGTCGACAATCTCGATAGGAGTCGCACGTATCTCGTTCTCAGGACACATTGGATAAGCTAAGCGTACAGGTACCGACGTAAGCCAAGTTGCCAAGGGATGGTCCTGCACAATGCTGTAGTTTGGACCAACACTTAGACCTGCATGGGCCCGGGGGGGGGGAGGGGGGCTAAAATAAAGATGACCCTCGGGTTAATTACTGCCAAGGTTAAGGTATAGGTGGTAGGCAAATGGTAAAAGTAATGTTGGGCCTTGCTGGAGGAGTTTTATTCAAGGCGAACTGTCAAGGGGGTCCCATAAATCACCTAACCGCGTTAGGAACACAAAATCCGGAACATAATACTGATATGACAGAAACTAGGGCGGCAAGAGCGGAACAAAACACCAGGCATAAGGCTGAGCCTTCCACCCTTTACCAAGTATATAGATGCATTAATAATATAAGAGATATTGTGATATCCCAACATAATCCTGTCCACCATGGAGCAATCTTCAACTTCACCTGCAACTAACAACGCTATAAGAGGGGCTGAGCAATGTGGTAACATAGCCAAACAACGGTTTGCTATGAGGGGTGAAAAGGTTAGAGGCTGACATGGAAATTTGGGAGGCTTGAAGAGCAAATGATAGGAAGCGCAACAAAGCGATAGAAGGAAGCAACTAGCATAGCAATGATAGTAGTGATATCCAAGGTGATGGTCATCTTGCCTGAAATCCCGCTAGGAAGAAGAACGAGTCCATGAAGAAGATGAAGCCACGAAGACGAACCAAGCGTAGACGAATGAATCCTCACGATCGCAACGAAACGGGAACTATCGAGAAGAAGCACACAACATGGTAAACACACCACACATGAACAAAGCAAGTTTAAATGAGGCCGGATACAACATATAACAATTCCGGTAAGTCCTCATATGCAAATTTAGAAATTGGTCCAGAACTGAATAAACCTTATTTTCAAGTTGTTAAACAGCAAGTTAAGATGCAACAAGGTGATCTACACGAAATTCTAGTCAAGTTTCATATAAAGTTCATTTAATTCGGAGCTACGGCCTAGAAGATATGAGCAAAACAAGTTAAACATGGCATTGATGCAAAATGAATACAAACATCAAGAAAACACTCTCAAAACATGGATGCAACATGATAATATGATACTTCATGCAAAATCAAGCAAGTTTCATATAGAGCACACTTAAAACGGAGCAACGGTTCAACACATACACTATACAAGCTTAAAGGACAAGCTGTCCAAAACAGCAACTAGGCATCTTACAAACATCAAAACAATATGCTACAGCACTTCAACATGAGCACAAAAGGCATGGGCATGAAGTATATATAAATCATGACAAAACATGAACACTGAGCTATCTCCAGAAAACATTATAACATGCTCAAAAGGACATGGAAAGATTGCTAACAATAACAGTTTACAGACTTTGCAGAAATAACATCAGGTTGTAATGTTTAGAGCTATGAAACAACATGCTACAGGGAATTATCATGGAATACAAAGGCATGGCATGCTAATACTAAAGACATAGAACAAAACTTCCTTACTGAACTAATTCCAAAGATCAACATAAAACATGGTAGGATCCATGCAAACATGGCAAATGATATGACAGATTCAAACATGGCAGGAACACCAATAAGTAGGCATGTTGGTGAGCTTGTACAACTCACCACAAAGCAAAAAATGGCATACAAAGGTATCCGGCAGTAGGGAGGCATGTTTTTGAAGCTAAGCATGGCAAGAGCAAGTTCATAGGGTGCACGGATCACTAGAAAAACACATGGCAAAACTGAACTTAATGTTAACAGGCTCACAACAACATTATTTAGCAAATTGAGAGCAGGATTACAAAAACATACAGCAGGCTATAAATTAAACCAAGGACATGGATGGATATAGCATGACATGTATAACGAAGCATCCTTAGTGAACATCTCCAGATTATCCATAGAATGACTTGTAGGAGCAGGTTTACATAGCATCATAATATAGCAGATTTAGCCTAGCAAAAGAGCAAGAGCAAGTACCCTACTTCACAAGGTTGATGCACTCACTACAAGACTCACAAAAATACATGGATTGCAACACTGTAAAGACGACATGATGTATCTCAAAACTCATGTAGACATCAAGCTCATAAGATGCACACACAAAATGCAATAAAAAAGACGAAACAACAAGTACTGTTAACAGACAACAGTTAACATCATATAACACTGTTGCAACGATGATAAGGACATCAATATGGACTCAAACAAGCATGTCACAATGGAATGCAATGTAGATCATCTCTCAGTGAACATTTTGATATATCATGCGCATGAACGGAGCTACGGATGCAAAGTTATGATGCGATGAACATGGCAAAAAAATAACACAAAAGGACTTGGAGGAAAACGGGTCAACCCTAGGGTTTCGGATCCGATCCAAATCTGGGCACACGGAAGTCGAGGCACGTCGGAGTGTGGCCGGAGGAGTCGCCGGAGTAGAGGAAGGTGGTGGCCGGAGTCGTGGCAGCTCGGTGCGGCATGGCGGAGCTCGGCTCCGGCGAGGGCGTGCCGGCGAGGAAGCGGGCGGCGCCGGCGAGTCGCTGCGGTGGCGAGGAAGCAACGGCGGACGACGGTCGGGTGGCGGCGGACGGCGGTGAGGCGGCGGGGC